>NW_008795909.1:8460193-8460952 GCF_000699145.1 Aptenodytes forsteri
GCAGCCCAGCCGCCGGCATGGCACAGCCCAGCTGCAAGGTCCAGGCTGTCCCTGGGCTGCCGGGGGCCACAGGGCAGCGAGGGGCCCTGGGAGCGGGTTTGGCAGCCTTGGGCAGTGGCAGGCAGGGGGGTTTGGGTGGACCGGGGGGGCTGGGGGAATGAGGCAGAGCCTGGCTGCGGGCACAGAGTGACTGGCAGACCCAGGTTTGCCAGTTCAGTCTTACCACCCTCAAGGCCCCCAGGGCTTGGCTGGGGGTGCGACAAGACGTTTGAGGAGCATCATCAGCACTTGCAAGATGCGGTTTGCCACTGTAGCTGGGCTCTGCGCAGCGCAGGGCAATGAGCAGCTATGGGTGCGTGCCCTGCCGTGCCCTCCTCCGAGCCTGCTCGCTGCCCTGGCTCTGGCTGCTCCGCTGGGTGCGAGGCGCTGCCCTCCCACCCAGCACATTAGCAAAGTGTCCCACTCATCAGCCCCAGGAGGAAGGAGGTGGAAATGATTAGATCACTCCATCATGGTCTTGATTACATCTGCAGAGCTCAGCTCCTCCACTGCGGTGGTGTCTCAAGCGCAGTTTTGAAAGAGTGGAGGGCCCACGCTGCTGCCCTGCTCCCTGAACAGCTGCAGGCAGGCAGGCAGCAGGGGCTATTGCTCCCCTCTGGAGCTGCAGTCGAAGCTAGCTCTGATGTGGGGACAGGGGCAAGGCCTCCGGGCCTGCTTGGTGGGGAGCACCCCCCCCCCCCCCCCCCCCCCCCCCCCCCT
>NW_008795909.1:8461096-8462017 GCF_000699145.1 Aptenodytes forsteri
CGGTGGGCGTGCAGGTCAGCCAGAGCGCACCACCCCCCCCCCCCCCCCCCCGCGGCAGCAGGGAGCACGTGTCCCCGGGGAGCTGGGGACCTCCCTCCCCTTCCCTTCCTGCCCTCCCCGTGAGGCCGGGGGCAGGGGGGGGAGGAATGCTCTGCCCGCAGGGCCCAAACCAGTTCCTCCAGGGCTTGTGTGCACGGGCCGGGGGGGCCAGGGCGAGGGCAGATCCTGGCAGCACGGTCCGTTGCATGGGCTCTGCCGGGAACGCAGCAACTTGTTTTGGGGCTCCTCAGGCAGCTCTGAGTGCGAACCCGCAGCCCCGGGACAGGAGTGGGGACATGTCCCCCTGCTGGGGGGCAGCTGCATCCCCCCCGGCAGTGCGGGGCCGTGCCGCGGTGGGGTGCTCCCTGCACCACCCACAGCCAAGAGGTGATCTGAGAATCGCTGCTCACACCAGACCAACTGCTGACTGTCCGCAGGGCAGGAGCCACCCGGGACCCCTGCCCGGCTGGCCCGGGGGGACGCACTGGCGTGCGCTGGGAGCACACTCGGACCTTGTGTCGCTGCTCGGGGTGGGGTCCAGGCTGGATCCGTCCCCATCCCCAGAGCACCACGGGTCCCCGCAGGCAGCCCATGTGAGGCCTGGCAGCGTGGCGGCCCCGGGTGGGGGGGGTGCTCTCGGAGGCGCCGAAAGAGCTTAGGACAGACACGACATCCCCGATGGCTCTCTGGCTGCCCGCTCAGCGGGAGTGATCGTGTCATTCCAAAGCCGTCTCTCTCCGGGGGCTGGATCCTGCCCGGGCACCGCTCACCCCTGCCAGCACTGGGGGGCTGCGGGGGGGGGTCAGGGAGAGCCTGGCGCGGGCCAGCGGCAGCAGGAAGCTTGCACAGCATCTCGTGAACTGTGCCGCCCCGGCACACGCG
>NW_008795909.1:8462640-8462920 GCF_000699145.1 Aptenodytes forsteri
CCTGGGGGGGAGCCCGCCGGGCACCCGCCACAGGGGGAAGTGAAACCGTGTGGGGAACCCCACCGGCTCCACGCGGTGCTCACGCGGCGCTCGCCAAGGGGGACCTGGGACCCTGCCACTGACCGAGGGTGCCCGTCTGTGGGGTGCTGGGGATTCCCGACGCCTCCCCACCCCAGCACAGCATGGCACGGCAGCGGGAAAGGTCCTGTCGCCGACGCCGGGGAGCTTCCCGGTAACCCCCGCGGTGTCGGGGCTCTGGCTGGCCCCGTGGGGGGGGCAC
>NW_008795909.1:8464322-8478676 GCF_000699145.1 Aptenodytes forsteri
CACCCGCGCTGTGGGCGACCGCCCCGGGGGGGGGTCTGCCCAGCTCAGTGCCCTCCGTGTCCCCGCAGGTTGGCTCCTACAGGGACATCTCGCATGAGAGTCTGTCGCTATTCCGGCTGCTGGAGCCCCAAATAGGTACGTGGGGCGGCCGGGGCCCTGCGCTGTCACAGCCTGCCCGAGCTGGCTCCTGAGCTGTGCTGGGCTGCTGGGGCCCGGCTGCCCCTTGGGGCCATCTCAGCTCTGCCCCAGCCCACCCCGCAGTGCCCTGCCAGCGTTTTGGGGGAGGGAGCTGCTCTCTGGCATCGTTCTGCTCTGCAGCAGCAGCTGGAGGGGCACAGCGGGGCCGGCTTCCCCCTCATTTGGGCTCCTGTAGGGGCGGCTGTGGGGAAGCTGTTTGACCCTGCAGGGAGGGCAGGTCTGGGCCGAGGCAGCCCCAGTGCAGCCCTGCCCACCCTTGCCTGCGGTCGTGTCCTGGTTGCAGAGATCCTGGTGCTGGGCACAGGAGACAGGGTGGAGCGGCTCCACCCCGCCGTGCTGAAGCAGATGCGGGAGTGCGGGATCGCTGTGGAGGTGCAGGACACGGTGAGGAGGGGTGTGCAGAGGGGTGTGCACAGGCAGCACCCCAGTGAAGAGGAGGGTGGTGGCCACTGGGAGTGCAGCCCCCCGGCCCCTTCCTCGACAGGCAGGAGGGAGGGGGTCATGTGCCCCATGGGGAAGGGCTGCATCTCCTGCCCGAGGCCTCGGGCTTCACTCCCTCCTTTTTCTATTTCACAGCCAAATGCGTGCGCAACCTTCAACTTCCTAACAAGTGAAAAGCGCGTGGCAGCTGCTGGGCTCATCCCTCCGCGGGGTACCTACATGGGGATGTAGGCTCTGCCTGCCACGGGCTGAACAGCTCTTCCTCTTCCCTGCCTGGAGCCCCCAGCCCTCACCACCCCCAGCGGAGAAATGCTTTGGACTAAACTGTCGGAGCCCGGCTGTGGCTGGGTGGTGGCTCTCTGCACACAGGAGGGTATTGTGAAATGCGCGGGCTTGGCTCTGCCCCAAAGTCCCTGGCTTCCCGGCCGCCTTGCCCAGTGCTGGGGGCTGCAGGGCACAGCGCGAGGCCCGAGCGTTGCCGGCAGCACTGCAACCGCAGCCCTGCTGCTCTGCCTTGGCAGCAGGAAGCCATCACCCCGAGGCAGGGTGGAGGCTGGCGGGGTGAGCTGCACGCCCCTGGGTATGTTTGGGGCTCCGGAAGGAAAATACATGTAAATTGGAAGTACAAGGCAATTGCATGTTGGTTAATGCACAGCAGAGGGGGGGCTGTAATGCACCATCAGGCTGCGCGTGCTCGCCGCCCCTGCAGAGCTGGCCAGGTGGTGGCTGTGTTGGCCACCACAGCTCCCTGGGCAGCGTGCGCGGTGTTGGGGTCACCACCTGCCAGCAGCTCCCTGGGCACGGCCAGCACTGGCAACTGGTGCGTCCCAGCTGGCGCTGGCCTGCCCCGGGCTCTCCTGTGGGGTTTTGTACCCCCCCCCCCCAGCTGCAGTCGGTCCCGGCTCAGCACTAGGTGCTGCACCCCGTCTCCCTTGCAGGCTCAAGCAGGGCACACGGCACACGGAGAGGGTCACTGCCCCCCTGTGAAGCCTCGAGCTGCAGTCGGTCCCGGCTCAGCACTAGGTGCTGCACCCCGTCTCCCTTGCAGGCTCATGGCTCAAGCAGGGCACACAGAGAGGGTCACTGCCCCCCGCCCCATCTTGCACTGGCTCATGGTTGTGGATGCCACCCCTGGGGGTAGGGTGGGGGGTACACGTACTGAATCGCAGCCTCGCTCCCCAAACCCTGCTGCCTCCGTGGGTCCAAGGAGGGGGTATGCGGCTGCGGTCCCCAGCCTTGAGGCAGGCCATGGGCTAGCTTTGCTTAACAAGCCAGCTGCATTAATGAATGTTTGACACCAACACCGTTATGCTGTAATTCAAGGCTCTGGTTTTAGCATGTGTAAATCTGACACTGCCATGCTGCGGAGTGATTCTTTTTTTTCAGTCAACAACATTAGAGACACAAAATGCTGACAGTAAACACGCGCTCTTCGGCAGAGTGACATTTGCATGTGTTGGGGGGGGGGCCTGATACACATGTAAAACACCTTTGGCACCTGGTGTTGCAAGCACAGGTAACCTGGCCATGCAGGGGAGGTTTGCACTGGTCAGGCATGCAGAAACGCAAACCCCGGCTCCTTTATAAGCCCGTGAGCTCTCAGTTGTGCCGTTCCAAGTTCCTTGTCCACATGTCTTCTGGCAAACAAACAGTACAAGTGATCTGTAGCGCCTGCACCAGCCAGCCCAAGGGGTGCAGCTGCTGGGGCAACGTGGGGACGAGCATCTGGGGGGTTGTGGGGGACAGTATGGGATGGTTAGGGGAAGAAACAAAGGGAAGGAGAAAGGTGGATTGGTGAGGAGCAAGCACGGGAAGGTACAGGTACAAGGGCCTGGTGTGTGTAAGCAGCTGCAGCGCAGCGCATTTCCAGGGGTGTCTGGGTGGGTGCGCACATCACACACAAGCACCTACATGCTTATCGTTGCAGCAGCTGGACCTGGCACAGGGTCCTGCGGCAGCCTGGCAGCTGCTGCTGGGTTGGGCAGGTCCCAGCAGTAGCTAACAGCCCTGTAAAATCCATTTGCTTTCTTGCCCAGCAGCCACTTGTTTTCTGCTCTCAGGAAGGTTTTTTTTTTTTAAACACTCCACACCGCATTATCCACTCAGCCCTGTCAAGGGGCTGTCCTGTCCCCTCCCCGTTCCCCCTGACACGCAGTGTCCCTTCTGGGGCCATCAGCTGCTCCTGAGAGGGTGCAGGAAGCGAAGGAGAGAGCCAGGGAAGGAGAACAAGGGCAGTACAGAAGGAAGAGGGGCTCCGGGCTGACACCAACTGCACATCTTTTCCTTTTATTGTAAAACACGGCCAACGCGTGCAAGGCTCCAGGCACCAGCCCAGGATCACTGCTCCTGGGCAGGGGGTGGGCCCTCTCAGGTGGTGATGAAGCAGCCAAGGGACACACGGAGCTCCAGGCAGCCCACAGAGTAATGGCACTTCTGCAGCAAGAGCAGCTCCCGCGCGGGGTGGCACAGGGCTGAGTGGCACGATGACAGACACAGACAGGCCTCCTTCAGAAGAGGCGCTTCTCATACCTGTGAGGGGAGCAGCAAACCGGAGAGCCCTTTTACTGACCCG
The DNA here is from genome assembly GCF_000699145.1 of Aptenodytes forsteri. Lineage (NCBI taxonomy): Eukaryota > Metazoa > Chordata > Aves > Sphenisciformes > Spheniscidae > Aptenodytes > Aptenodytes forsteri. The sequence continues at coordinate 8,467,534 of NW_008795909.1, forward strand.
CCTGACCAGGGCAAGGACCAAAGGTGCAGTTAGGAACGGCTCCTGGCCTGCTGGTCCATGGTGGGGAAAAGCCCCGGCACACTGGCAGAGAGGAGCACTGGCCCGGGCCAGACAACAGGCTGCGCCTCAGCCCAGCTGCGCAGCAGGAGTTGAAGCCAGCAGCGTGCTGGCTTGCCAGCTGAGGCACAGGACAGCAGCACTTAACTCCCCCCCAACGCCCACCCCAGGGAGACAGGGGTCCTGCCAGCAGCACTTACGAGTGGAGGCCATGCACCCCTCCCTCCACCTGGGCAGACGTCGTCCTCTTCTCAAACTTCAGCTCTCCCGAGTACATCATGGCTCTGGGGGGAAAGGACACCTGTCACGTGCCAGCCAGAGTCCAGGGAGGACAGTGCACACGTTCAGCTGGAGCAGCTGGGACAAGGGACACTGGTTCCTCCAGCTGCGGCCAGAATGGTCTTTGCTGTGCTCCCAAGAGCCAGGCGGAGTAAGGGAACCCCGACATTTCAGGCCCAACCAGCAGAATATGCCACAGGAGCCCGTGCTCCTGCATCCCTGGGGCTGGCAGATCTATGACGCAGCGCCCACTGGAGACGAAGGCTACAGCGAGGTCAGACCATGCAGAACACACCACAGCATGGGTACAGCTTGCCCAGAGACCCCAAATGGCAGCACTGTGGCCTAACCAGAGCACAAGCGAAGGGAAGGACTCACCGGACTTGGGTCAGGCTCTTGGCACCAATATCCTGGCAGGAATGCTGGATCCCAGCAATCAGGTATGGAATGAACTTGTGGATAGAGCCCTTGTCCTGCACTGCGCCAGAGACCCCCTGGGCCACTTTGATTTTGTCCGTCTCGCTGCATGGGAGCACAAATCAAGGAAGTTTGTGAAGCAGAGAAACCCCAAAAGCTTGATCTGCTGCCCCAAAGCACCATCTCTTACCTGAAATACCGGTTCTGGCTGCCCAAGTTCTTGTCCATGGCATCTAGTGAGCCCATGCCACGGTATTTCTTCAGCCTAATTCCATCTGAGAAGAAGTATTCACCTGGGGCCTCCGTGGTGGCAGCCAGGAGAGAGCCCATCATCACTGGCACAAGAGATCAAGAGCAGCACGTCAGCAGCAGGAAGGCTGTAGCCGCAAAAAACCTCAGGGTCCCTGGGCACAGACCCCCCATGCCCCCAGCCACCTGCAGGTATACGCCCTCGTGCCCAGAATCAAATGCCATATGGAAACCCTTCCCAGGAGACTCCCTACAACATGCACGACCTGGTCGCCCGACGTGCTGCTCACCTGTGGAGGCCCCGAGTGCGAGGGCCTTTGCGATGTGCCCAACCGTCTGGATCCCTCCATCTGCAATCACGGGGACGCCGAATCTCCTGGCGTATTCGGACACCTTGTACACCGCCGTGGCCTGGGGGCGGCCGCACGCCAGCACTACAGGTGGGGAGAGAGCAGAGAAAGGGTCAGCTCCCACGCAGCAGCACGTTCCCTCCCTAGCAGGCCCTTTAGGCTTCCAGCACACACATGCTCCAGCACTCGGGAACGCACAAATCCCTGGATGCTCCTTCCCTAGGCCGAGTTGCAAGAGAAGCGGATGCCCAGGAGATGCCTGTTGGGACATCCTCATGGCCCTTGACTCCAAAAAGCTGTGGGTGACCTTGGGACTGGGGTCTTTGATCGAATGTCTGGGATCAGCAGAGACTCGCAGCCCGTCCTGGTGCACAGCAGACGTGAGGAGCTTGGGAAGGAAGCAGAGCAGACTCCAAAAGCCCCTCTCCAGAGCATCCCTGGCACGTAGCCATGTTCCGCCGCTCGCTCCCTCCTAGCAGTGCCAGACCCCTTCTCCGTATACCCAGCAGCTGTATGATGTGTTTCTTGCAAGGAAAGGCAGCTGGCTGGGAGAGAGCTGGTATGTATATGTATGTATATATATATTTTTATATATATACACACATATACATCTGCACACACACAAACAGACATGCAGCAGTGGAAAAGGAAACGGGCAGGGTGATTTGATGGCTTACAGGAAATAATTTATGTTCCTGCCCTGCAACGTAGCAAGGATTCTGTCAAGTTTAGCTGCCCCATGGGAAGGGAGTTACTAGCTTTGGATTTACCTGCTCTTCCCAGTCACTAGCAGTTAAGAGGCTTCCCGTTGTACGCGGGGAAAACCAGCGCAGGGCACGTCTTTTAACACATCTGTCAGCCACAGGCATGCAAGTATGCCGAGATAAGCTTCTCTCAGGGAGACTTCCCTTCCCCACAATTAACTGGAAGCCTTTTCTCCAGTCACAGTTAGTCCGATACACCAGGTAAGATTATGGCCATGCAGGATTAGTACTTCGGAGCGTGAACTCCAGGTGTGGTTTAGCCTGCCTGGCAGCAGCACTGGCAGCGCACATCCCTGGCAGAGGTTTGCCGAGGCCGGGAGTCTGCAGTTGCTCTGTTCCCAGTGCTCAGCAGCAGCTGCTGAGAGAGGGAAGCCAGACTCCAGGCTGAGATCGTGAAAGAACTGATTTTAATTGAACAAAACTCATTGTTAAGCTAGGGCTCAGCCAGCCAGGGAGAGTCTGCCAGCTATAACATGAATGCCGTTAGTCTTAAAGAGATGGTCTCGCTCGGTACCACACTGCTAAAGGCCACATTGCGGCTGCAAAACGCTGCAAGGAAGAACTCTGTGGAGAGAAGCACCTGATTTTGGAGGCTCTAGAGCCCGGTGCCTACAGGACTGTGCCATAGGCAGTGCAGGGCCTGCAGAAACCTCACAACAGTGACCACGGAGACCAGCCCTTTAAGGAACAGCTTGGCTCAGGGCCCCTGGGAGCATCGCACCGTTCCGACTGTCCCAGTGCCCAGAGCCACAGCTTCAGAGCACAGGCTTCCAAAGCAGGGTTCAGAGCACACACACGCCAAGTGGTCAGGGTGAGGGGTTTGTCTTTTTTAGTGTATCTGCAAAGGGTGGCCCTACAAGATCAGCTGCTAGAGAAAACCTTCCGGGATCTTCAACAGAAACCTCTTTCCCTCTGAGGTGCGTCAAAACTAGGAGAAAGGGCAAAACCCAAGGCTTGCCTCGGGTGGCTGCTTGATGCGGCAGCATCAGAGAGGTACAGAGCAGACAAAGCTGCACCCTGTGTTGGGCAGAAGAGCCCTGTCTCTCCACATGAGGATCAGGCGTCAGTGGGGAAAGATGTGGTTCTGGTACGCAGCTGCCAAGGTGGCCATACGCAGTTAAGCCCCTCTGTAACCCCAGGGGAGCTAGCTCCAAGTGAAGCTTAGCCAGTGCACAACTTCCCCACAACTGGGGCCAGATTTAGATCGAGGACTGCTCAGGGATCACCTCCCAGCACTGGATCAGTGGGGGCACGCCCAGCTAGAGATCCAGAAGATGCAGCCAGAAAGCTCAGTCAGGCTCCTGAACTGGATTTTGGAGTGGAGGGTGGACAAGCCTGAGTGCCCTCAGCTTTGACAATTCAGACCCTGCTTTAGGAATTCAGAAAGGCTTCTCAGCTTCCACTTCAGATTCAAAACCAGTATCCAAAGCCACAAAACCCCAAGTGCATCTACAGCTAAATTATTCTCAAACAAGCAGTAGGGCCATGTGCAGCCAAATCAGGGTCCTGCTTCAAGACACATAATTAGGGTTGGGAACAGGGCAAGTGACTTACTATAGGTGCCCGTGACAGTAGAAGGGCATTTGGGGCTGTGGGACTTTAGGTCTGGAGGGATCTTTGGAGCAGCTAAACAAAAACAAACACACACATTTTAGAGACAGAAGAACAGCAGCAGAACAAAGGACCCCAGCAGTGACCTGCTACTAGGCAGAGCATACGGTGTGGGACAGAGCTGACCTTCCTAGCCCGAGCCAAGCCAGAGGCCAGATCCAAGCCAGCCAGGCCCGGCTGTGCAGAGCGCATGCTCGCCCTACCCCAGCAGCCATCCAGAGAGGTGACCTGACCCCCCCAATCCAAAGAGCCAGAGTTCTTGCCCTAAGAGGGCCAAAAACCCAGGGAGCTGCGGTTAAGAGTTTTGCAACCACGTCTCCTGTGAAGCACCACATTCTACCCTGCTCTGTTTCTTCCCCAAAACCAGCACCCAACCCCACCTCCCGTGGCAACTGGGAGAGGCACCCTCTGGAGACGTTCACCACGCTGCAGAACGGAGCATGCCTCAGCGGGTCCTCTGCCTTGGAGCCAGAGTAGGACACGTGCATCCTGGTTCTGCTCTGGCTATGGAAGCATCAGCCCAAGGACACCGCAACCTCCCTAGAAAGGTCACCCGAGACAGGCTGCCCTGGCTGGGAAACCCCCCGCAGCCAGTGCTCCCACGGCAGGCAAAGCAGGAACGCAGCCTAGGTCCAGGGCTGCTCGAAGGCTCCGCGCTGGAATCAGCGGAGCTAATGCAGCATCTTCAGCCATCAGCTACCCTCTTGCTGCCTCCCGTGGCAAGGACCAAGGAGCAAAGCAGAGAGGGGCTGTGCTCGTGGGCTGCAGCGCCTTGCACCGCCTCTGCATCTCACCTGCCAGGTTCAAAACACGAGGACTGTCCTCAAGGCAGCCTTTCTCCAGGCCCTGGGGACGCCCCTCTCCACCTTTTAACCAAGGGTGACATGGCGTCTGCCCCACACAAGCTCCAGCTAACCACAGAGACAACGGCCAGAAATCCCATCGCGGCCTGGAAATTGCAGAAAGGTACCGAGCCCAGCAGACCAATACTCAAGCATCACGCACACTGCTGCCAGAGGGAAGGGGAGCGCAGACGGCCCAGTGCACTTCACCCGTCAGCACTGGGGATCCAGTAAGCCCCTCTCCCTGCAGAGCTGCCTGCCAGCCCCATCCCACACCAAGCCAGCGGCTCCTCTTGGGCAAAGCCGCACGTGCCACACCTGCTCTACTCAGTCTCAGTCAGTACTGGGAAATGCCTTTGCTGCTGCTGCCACCCCAAAGGTTTGACCCAGGTGATGAGAACGTCCTGGACGAAGCGGGTGATAGATGGCTTGCTGTTGGACACTGCCCTTACAACGGGAGAAGTCCATCCTGACTACGCTGCTTTTCAGCAGGGAATCTCTATTAAACAGATGTCTTCAGCCTATTTAGGAGATAGCTGATCTCTCTCACCTTCCTGTGTGATGCAGATGGAGCCACTGCCCATCCCGACTCTCAGGGCATCGACCCCTGCGTCAATGAGGTTCTTGGCCTGAGCAGCGGTCACAACTGTGGGGAGCAGAAACTGGTTTGAAGAGAGACAAGCAGATTTGCAAGTGACACTGCTCTGCTCTGGTGCTTCCCCCGTGGCTGCAAACATCCCCTACCCAGGGCACCAGCCTGTGTCAGAGCCAGGCCTGGCTGTCCGCTGCTGCCAGGCCTATCTGCAAAAGCAGCAGTGAGTTTCTGCCCCAGCTGTCCCCAGTGGGCGAGATGACACTGGCCCTTTAGGCTACTCTGCAACATGCTTACACCCAAAGGCTGAGGTAGCAGAGGTCACCGCGTGGTGCCAAGCACTCTTTGGGCCACACCATGTAGGGAGGGCAGAGCACAGGCTAACAGCAGCACCAGTAACACACCAGCCAGGTAAAGACAAGGACTGCTGAACTCTGCTGTCAAGAGGCAGGGAAAATTTCCATTAGATTTCCACATTAAGCAACATTCACTATTATTATCCAAAATGTTAAACTGGTGTGTAAAAGAAGCTAATGTGTAACAGGCTAGAGGACTGCAGCGCGCTGTGCTGCAAAACAAAGGTTTCAAAATATTTGCAGCTGTGGCAGCAGTAGGATACTGCCCTGTGTCTGCAGAGTGGTCTTGCTCTATTCCACAAGCCAGAGGAAACAATTTCAAGTTCACAGACATTTACCAAGAGGATCATTTCATCCACGTCCCTGCAGCTCCCTCTATGTCTAAGCAGCAAACATACTTTAAAGACAAGAACAGTCTTCAACACATGCCTACCGTTTCCTCCAATAACTTGTAGGTTGGGATATTTCTCTTTAATATATTTTATCATATTGATCTGGAAGATGGAGTTCCCCTGAGAGGAATCCTGCAACAGAAAGAAAACCAATTTCAACCAGAATTTCTGCAAAAGATTACAAATACAGCTCCAGAAGAGCCTCAGATCTTCACTCTGCCTACTGGGGTCTCTTGCTAAGCTGGCTAAGTAGGCAAAATGACTCCCCAAATTGAGCACAGAACCAGAGGAGAAGCTGCTGCCAAGACAATAACGTACCTTCCCTGAGCAAGGCAGTTTATCATAAAGACTTCAGTAACATCCTTCATGTTTAAATCCTGTGGCTTCTACAGTAGGCAACAAGCAGCACATCTGGCTGCAGGTAATAACCGTCTGGCTCTACCACCAGGACACCGTCAGCCCTGTCTCAAACTACAGGTGAAATGGTGAATGTTCCTTGTGAAACCCAGAAGGGCTGGTGGGGGGATGCATCTCTCCCTGCTGCGCAGCAGGGCAGCTGAAATACCAGATGTCGACCACCGAGCGCTCAGGCCCTGCCAATCTCCGTGACCCGGCCAGCTCGCGGTGTCTGTTAAACATTTCCAGCTGCAACGCTGCTCGGCCATGCCCTCAGAGCACGGTGAACTTGCAAGCTAACAATCGATGAGAAAACAATGTGCAAATACAGGCAGTGACCACTGTGCCCGAAAGCTTACAGGCCAGCAGAGCAGCTCTGGGCTGACCACTCCTGAACGTGAGGCCGTTAAGAGAGTAACATGGTGACAAACACTGAACTGAAGGGAAAACTGTAAGAAACTGTAAGAAGCCAAATATTCAAAACTAGTTAGGAATATCAGAGAGGACGGCGGCAGACTGCAAGAAGCATTTGTAGAAGACCCTGTATTAACTGACAGCATTTCTCTTCTCAGCCTTCAGGTCTTCGATGCACCCTACATACTCACTCAAGGTGAGTAAGTTCCCAGGCAAGAGGAATCCCTCTTATTTGAGGGCTCCAACCTGAACGAGTCTGAGAGGTCAACAGACTGCCATATTCTAACACAGAAGGGCCTGTAACGAAGACAGTAAGTGCCATGCTGCTGCCCCACTGTCAGAGGGATTCATTCAAATCGGATCCTCAGCCCACCCCAACCCCCCAGGCCAATGTGATGCCTGTGGGTGGCTCACCAGCACTACCACATCCACGCCAGCCTGCACCAGGAGGTCCAGCCGGTACTTGTCATCTTCGTGGGTCCCGATAGCGGCACCACAGAGCAGCTGCTTCTTGGAATCCTTAGAAGCCAGAGGGTAGTCCCGGTTCTTCTTGAGGTCGGTGCGGGCAATTATAGCCACCAGCTCGTCATCTTCATTAACAATTGGCAGCTTGCCTTGAAACAAACAGAAAGAACATCGCTGCAGATTTCTGCAGGAGACAGACGTTAGCCCGGAGCAGCGCGGCAGACCAGGAGCATCAGGCAGGCAGCAACTGGTACAAGGTGGAGACTCAAAGAGGTGCGTTACCAAATCCTGCTTGGCCACGGATGCCAGCAGCCCTGGCTCGGGAAACAGAGCAAGGAGTTTGCAGGACTGGAGAAGGACTCGCTATCCTCACTCTGACCATAGAAAAAGTGCATCTTTTTTAACGATCAGACCCATGACACTGTGTTAAAAGTCAAACTACCAAACCCTAACAGAGCTGAACTGAGTGCCAAAATGTGAAGGCCAGGATAGAACACTGAAGACGTGTGGCTGGACAGCCAGGCGCTCTTCAGCTCCTGGGCTGCCAAGAATCCCTCAACTTCAAACAGATTTGAGATGAACGCTTGTGAACTCTGTACCCTGGCAGAAGGCTGCGGGCACTCTCTCCTCACTGTCCTCTCCTCGTGCTGGAACGCAGCCCTTCCATGTTCCACCCACACACGGACACGTGCCCACATTCACCCACTACTGCTCCCAGCCCAGCGCTTCCATGGCTCTTCCTCACGCCGCAGACGTTCGCAAGTACCTTTTTTACTCCTTTGCAGAATTTCATTCGCTTCTTTCAACATTACGCCAGCCGGGGCCACAACAAGATCCTCCCGCTTTGTCATAATCTAGTGGGAGAGAGAAGATAAAAAGTCACAAGAACTCCTTCGCACTGATCTGAAAATACCGAACCCCTCTGCCCACGTGAAACGCTCTGCAGCAGCCGTGTGGGAGTGCTCTACAGACAAAGGAGCCCACAGCACAGCAACACGCCTCCAGAAACACACAGGAACAGCCTCCAATGTGCTGTCCCCATGCGAGCAGCGGCCATCAGCCCCCAAGTCCATCGGTGTAGTGAAAACAGGAGATGGCAGAGGGCCTCAGCAAGCCGAGGGAGAGCACCTAGAAACAAGGGACGACTCTCAGATGACCCTTGTTTGGGATGTCACCCAAACAGCCTTCCCTTTTAATAGAGCGCAGGCAAATAAGGGCTGGAGACACCTCCAGAGTCCCATGCTGTTCTGGCAGAAACGCTACCCCCAAGCTCATTTTCAGGCAGCGATCCCCAGCACACAGGCTCTGGAAGGGCTCTGCTCAGAATAACCCACCGCTGCTGCTGGCAAGGTCAACGGGGCAAAGGAGCCGCTTCAATCCAAACAAACACGCTCACCCACGCTCACTCTTGACAAACAAGCACCAAAACACAGCGGAAAGGCAAGGGGCTACGGACACAAGCTGGAACACGGGAACATCTGATATGGTGTACAGAAAAAAGCTTTTACCACAACAGTGGTCAAAGACTGGAAGAGCAGCCCAGAGAGGCAGTGAAACCTCTCCATCCTTGGAGACTCGGACACGGCCCCACGCAACCTGCTCCAGCTGAAGGCGCCTCAAGCAGAAGGCTTGTCAAGAGACCTTGAGGCCCCTTCCCACCCACGGCGTTCTGCGATCACAAACTTCACATGGGATGTTTTCATAAAAGGTTACTCGAGAAGGCCAGGCAAAGCTAAAAGGGAACACTCTAACCCTCAAGGAAGGTAGATTAGTTGCGCACAACAAAGAAAAGAGGGAATGTTTTAGTTATTTATACCATAAGAACAGACACTTTGAATCAGGAAAGAGGTTCACCCCACCTGCATCCACCCAAAATCCTGTCTGTGACAGAACCCACATCTCAGGAAAAGCCTGAGGAATCACAGACATATCCCAACACACTCCCTAAGCCTGCGGGATCCACGAGCTTTCCGAGCTACAGGAGACCCGTGTGTTCAACTGGATGGCAATAAACAGCTCAGCAAGACGACTGCTGGATGGCAGTTGGGGAGAGATCTAGGAGACCATTCATCTCCTTAGCCTTGCCTGGTGACAGAGGCAAGCACCAAACGCTATCAGTGGGAAGCTTCCAACTTTGCAGCGCTGAACGATCCACGTAAAGGATGAGAGGAGATTCTTATCTGGTTCCTCTGAATGGGCCAGCATCGCTTCAAAGGGCCATGTGCACTTTTATAACCTACTCCCGGTTTAAGATTCTTGTTACAGGTATTTATAGGCGATTTCAAACCAAACAGGGATGAGCATGTGATACCAGGTTCGGTCAGCAAGAGCTAAAAATAGTCGTGAGTCAAGAGCAGAGCCTGGCCAAGAGGCAGCGGTGGTGTAACCTGACAGCGCCGCAGATCTACAGTTACACAGCTCGTGTAACGGGAATGCCAGAACTAACAGGAATCAACATCGGCATCGCAGAGAACGTTTTTCTGTACGAGGGGAGTTTGACAGTGTAGCATTATAAAGGCTAAACTGCCAGTCTCCAAGTTCAGGGGGTTATTTTAAAGAGCAAGTAGCCTAGATGAGGCACACAGGGAAGGGCAGTCCAGAAAAGGAAGACTGGCACTTGGAGGGCTCGCTGGGCGCAGTGCAGCTGCTACAGCCCTGGCTGGCGCCAGCACGCTACATGGGGCCACAGCAGCAGCCAGGAACACCAGGAATTAATGACTGAACCAGGGGAGAGCACCAGCTGTGGAGAGGATGGCTTCCACAACACTGAAAGATAACCCCGCAGGAGGAGTCATGCGAACGCTAACTGCGCTGCCGCTCTCTTCTATCTGCACTGCAAGAGTCACAGAGAGAGCGTAAATGAACGAGACGCTCTCCCCTGGAAATACAGTTAAAGATGGACCTGCAGAGCCAACGTGGAGCTGCTCCCTCCAGCTGGTGCAGCATCCTCACAGCCACGCACTCACCCTTCTCCTTATCACAAGCCACACTGCTTCCTAAGGCAACGCTCGCATCCATCGGCTGCTCACAAGCCCTTCTCACCTCGCCGAGAGGCAGGTCATGCTCCGACTCTTTCAGGAAATCAATATCTCGAGATGAAATGATCCCAACCAGCTTGCCCCCCATCTTCCCGTTGTCCGTGATGGGAATCCCACAGAATCCGTGACGAGCTTTTGCTTCAAACACATCTCGCACTCGGTCGTTGGGGCTCAGCACCACGGGGTCTGTGATGAATCCTTGCTCGTATTTCTGAAAAGCAGCAGATTCAGCAGCCAGGCTAAGCGGCACCACCAGACCGAGCAGAAGCCGGACACGTGCCCAGTGGTTACTGCGGCCGCTCACAAAGGTCTGCAACCACGCAACGTGGCCACGTGCTCACCGACAGGATGACTCCCAAACCAGCACCAAGGCTCACCCAAGTAGCGTTAGATTCCCAAGAGTTCCCAGGCTAACCTCCTTCCTGAAATTACGGGGAATAGTCCCACACCAGGAAGCCTGGCAGTTCTAAAACCCCAAGCTGCATGTGGGACAGCACCTGGCACACAACAAGAGGTTTGTGCAGGCAACCACGGCAGCGCTCCTGTTCCGAAACAGCAAGATCCGGCACACTTTAACGGTCTCCTCCCACAGCATCTTCAGTAGGGCCAAACCCCACCGCCCACCTCCACGAAGCGCCCTGCGAGCGCGGTTCGGCACTGCCGTTCCAGCCACTCACCTTCACCTTCCGCACTTCGTTGGCCTGGAACTCCGGGGTGCAGTTGTGGTGGATGAACCCAATTCCCCCTGTCAGCTGGTAACACAAAGGCGGCTGTAAGTCACTGCAAGAACCGCCCGGCCCTTCCCCGGGCGGATCCAGCAGCTGGGCACGGAGAGCTGGACCACCCAGGCCGCCCTCGGGGAGCCAGTGGGGCAAGGCCGGGGACGGGTGGGGTGCCTGCCCGCGGGCACGGCTTCCCTGC
>NW_008795909.1:8479705-8480362 GCF_000699145.1 Aptenodytes forsteri
CCTGCAGTGCCTCCCGCCCGCGGCCCAGCGACAGAAGGGGCCTGGCAACACCGGACCCGTGAACGTCCAGCCCGGTGAAATAGGGTCAGCGCGGACGTCAGGAGCCACAGCGAGCCTTTTTGTGTTGAAGCCAAGCAGCTGGTTCAACGTATAGGGAAGGAGGCGACGGGGAGAGAGCCGAAAGGCAGGCACGGCACGGCGCAGCCCGGCGTGAGGCTCCCCGGCTTTGCTTACCCAGGCACGACCCGTGTGGTGTGACACGTGCTTAGAAAATAAGCCGAGAAAGAGTGGCCACGGATGACCGGCAGAGAACGCCGCCGCCCGTGGGGCCCAGCGGGTCGGCTGTTGAGGTCAACACGGAGACTCCAGCAGCTTCAGAAGAAAGACGAGAACGCGCTTGCCGGATCTGTGGTGGATGCGGAGCCGGAACACCAGCAGAATCCAAAGCAACTTTGTCAGTCAGAAGTGATCTGCAAGAAGGACGGAAGTCAAGAGGCAGGAGCGAGGCAACAGTCTAGCAACGGGAGGGGAATGAACGGCACAAAGGAGAGAGGGAATCGCACCAAGGCAGCAGTCCCACGGTGGGGGGGTCTGAGGTGATCCCAGCTGAGCATTAGCCTCGCGTGAGCCCCCCCTCCCCACAGCCGCCCGCCCGGC
>NW_008795909.1:8480953-8481166 GCF_000699145.1 Aptenodytes forsteri
GCGTGGGGGGGGGGTCTCGGCGTAGCCCCTTCCTGCCTCTGCCGCAGAGGGCGGCTGCAGGGAGGATTTCAGAGAAGAGCAGTGTGGGGAGGACAGCGCCTGCGGGAGAGGAACAGGCACAAAGCACAAACTGCCTTAGAGGAGAGTTGCAGGAACCGGTGTTCGGTGTTTCCAGGATGAAGAGGTTCCCCTCCCTGCTGGCCCGTCTGGGTG
>NW_008795909.1:8481707-8499751 GCF_000699145.1 Aptenodytes forsteri
GGGGGGGCGGGGGAGGCTGGGGTTGTGCCGCGGGCTCCCCCCACGCCACGGGCTGGGTGCCAAGGGGAGGGCAGTGCGGCCGAGCCGAAAGGAAACGTCTCCGAACAAAGCCCCGGTGGGGCTGGAGCATCTGGTGCCAGCCCAGCAGCCCCCGGCGGGGCCCGGAAACCTGAGCCGTCCCCGAGGGATGGCACTCGCGTGAGCCCCCCCTCCCCAAAGCCGCCAGGCCATACGCACAAATACTGTGAAGAGCATGGCTGTGCTGTACAGCATGCGGGGGGGGTCTCGGCGTAGCACCTTCCTGCCTCTGCCGCAGAGGGCGGCTGCAGGGAGGATTTCAGAGAAGAGCAGTATCAGGAGTAGGGAGGACAGCGCCTGCGGGAGAGGAACAGGCACAAACACGGATCTGCCTTAGAGGAGAGTTGCAGGAACCGGTGTTCGGTGTTTCCAGGATGAAGAGGTTCCCCTCCCTGCAGACCCGTCTGGGTGTCAGGAGAAGTTCCTGTACTACGGGCTACAGAACCAACCTCCTCCTCTGATGGTTGGTTTGCTTGTCATGATATGCCAGATCTGGCCTCAGAGCACCAGGGAAATGAGACGGCCAGACCCCTTCTCACCCTGCTCTTGCATGATGGTCCCTCCAAGACAGCCCAGTATTGAACACTAAGTTCAGGAAACTAAAGAATGGTGCTCCTGTACCGCCAACTGTCTTACTGCAGTAGACTAAATCCTTGTCCAAAGAACAGCTTTAATAAAACACAAGTGTTACTCGTGTTACCCAGCTATAGGACACAGGAAACGTGAACAGAGACATCTGTTCAGGTCTCCCGAAATGCTCAGAAGCCCTTGTATGCTGTGAGGTTCATTGGTCAGGTTCAGTCCTGTAGTTTGGGTGAACATGTTTTGGTCTGAGCAAGGTTCTCCAAAAGACAACGCGGAGTTTAGAGAGAGACCAGTTAAGCTGGGCTTTGGTAGATGCTAATGTTGACTTTTACAGGGGGAGGGGAGGAACCCAAATGAGCGAACCATACTATGGACAGAAGCAGGACTCCCAGGTGGCTTGTTTGGTCTCGACAGCAGTTATCTGCACAGAACAGAGGCTGCAGCTTCTAAAAGTTATAGTTGTTTCCCACCAGATTGTGGTTTTGTTTCTAGCAGGAAAGGAAGGCACATGCCTCAGCGCAGGGATGTTCGCTTTGCTGTGAGGAAGGGGAAGTGTGGCTTCCAGGGGCCCTCGCGTAATTAAGAAAAGGCAGGCCTTGCATAGTTAAGAGCCAGCGACAAGGGGGTCCACAATGCCGCTTAAAACTTTAAGCCAAGAGGTCGGTAGCGATCCCGTTATTGCTGCTGTGAATGGCAACATCCACGCCACCTTCCCACAGCGACGCGTTAACAGCGCTTGTCGTTATGCTACGCTCCGAACTTCACAGGGTTTCAATTCTCGTTCCCTGACAGTCTGCTATAAAAGATTGCATTTCACCCCGGTTTTACTTCTTTACACAATTCCTGGGTCGATTCTCAGCCGAGAGTCGATTTCACCTATCCAGACACTGATTTCCCATTGTTTGCCGTTTGCTTGGGCTATGGAGCTATAAGCAGTGTCCTTTGCAGTAAATAAAGCGTCTAGGCTCACACCACCGAAAGCAGTAACCAGTAAAGGCACCGAGATACTCATCCCGGAGGCCGAGTTCAGAAACGCAGCCTTCCAAAGGAAAATGCCGCCTGCCAAGGACACGCGCTCTCGAGTCAGCGTTACCTGTCACAGGATCAGCAGAACGGGAGGCATCGTGCCAGACCAAGATCAGTTTAACAGGTCTCTCTACCCCTTGTTTTAAATAAGGCCAGTGCTAACAAAGGTTTGCTAAGCCTATCCGGGAGGCACACACCGATCTCGGCTGTTACGCTTGAGCACGGGCACAGCAGTAAACAGGCAAGTTGGCTGCCGCTCCAGTAGAAACACCAGACAAAGTTTAATGGTTCTCAAACAGACTACAACAAAGGCTGCAGGGAAAAACATTTTATTTCCAAGCAGATTACAAAGAGCAGAGAATATAAGAGTAAAATTAAATTAAAAAAATAGTTGAGTGCATCTCTTTAAAATGATTTGTAGTGTGAGTTACTCACGGGGCAAAGCTACTGGAGAGTTCTGAAGGTCACTTTGCAGGATGCCAATCACATGTGCTGTTTAGACCAGGGTCAACACGGGAGGGACAGACAAGACGTATTTTGCATATAGGCTGCACACTCATTATCAAGCGAGGCTCTGGGCTGCAACTGGACCCTGCCTTTCTGAGACATCCCCCCCACCTCGTTCTCTCCTGCAGTTCCCTCTCAAGTTCTAGATGCGGTTTATTGCTGCTGTAAGTGGGTTCAATCTGCCTCCCCATGCTGATGAGCTCAAACGAGAACGGAGAAGCAGGCAAACGTGGCTGCCATGCACAAGGTTATACAGGGAAAGTGACTGCAGTGCTGACAGCCGAGCTTCAGCCACGCAACAAAGGGAACCGACAAGTAGGGGACACGGCAATCGCTTCAGAGATTTTGGGGCAGCATGTCAGTGAGACTTCTAGAAGAAGATTTGAGATGCTCCTTAAGGTAGGAAGATGCTCGAGCTGAGAAGGGCTCTTTCCTATGCATTGGCACCAGTGAAACAGAACAGGCTGAAACATCAGGCTAAGGTACGTTCCCTCCCTGTAGTATTCGAGAGGAGCAGCTCCAGCAAGAAGATGGGGAGAAAAGCCCCGTATAGGGTGGAAGACAGTTTATATCCCACTTTTAACAGTGATTTAAGAGTCCGAACACTAATTGCAAGTAAGTCACTATTAAACTTGGATGAGAATGCAGTTTGGTTGGACTGTGCAGAGTCAATCAGCATCTAGCAGCACTCAGACCAGCAAGAGGATGAGCAACGACAGTATCAGCAAGTCCTCCACCCCACGTACGCTCAGAGGGCTCTTTTGTACCACTTTTGGATCCGTTCTTATCACGGCATAGGAGGCTTGAAGATGGCCTAATCCATTCTACGCACACCAAGGCAGGCAGCAGCCCTGATGCAGCTGAGAACAAGACTGTCTTCATTTCTGCCCTAGGAGCAGCCATGCAGACGAGAATTCTTATTTAGGGATGAGATTAAATCTTTTTTCATTGATCCAAGGCAGAACAGTTCAGGAACTACTTCGGACCTTGTCTCCCATCTAAAATCCAGGAGAGATCTCTAGGGGTGAAGCAGCCAACAGATGAGAGCCCTGTTAAGTTACTTAGACCGTTCCCTTTACTCACCACTCTAGACAGGAGTGAAGAACCACTCCCCAGTCTGCTCTCCGCTGCTTCAGCCATTGCCACTTAGAGGAAATGCTTGAACTCTTGAAAGTAAATGAAAATCTAATGGTGCCGTGGACAAGTGTGTAAGAGGTTACAAGTTTCCTTAGGAAAGCAAGGCTATTAGTGTCAAGAGAGAGGACAATACACGAGTCTCATGTCAGAATGTGAGGTGCTTTGCAGTCGTCAGTCATGCTCTGCTTTCTATGGTTCCTTTCATACCACAGAGACAAGATGGGCATAGTTCGACACCAACAACGCAGGGTCTCTAGCTTGACTTCTCAGCTTTGTTTATTTAGAGATCGATGCACTTTCAGCCTGTCTCATACACGGCACAGGGCATGGAGAGTTCTCATTTAATATACACACGCATACAAGAGCTAGCAGTTTGGCACTCTCGGAGCTGAGGGGGAATGCCCTTTAAGCAGCAGTCAAGCTGGTTATAGGAAAGTGTTAAAAAGCTATTTTACACGTTTGACTGGGAACGTTTCCCAGAACTTGGATAGCAACCCTACGCCACAGCACTCTTCTGTGCTACTCTGTGCACGTCTTCCTATGAGCCCCTAAAAGGGAGCAGATCATGTTCTTCACTATCAAAGAACATAGTATTTATATTCTAGAAATACCGTACCTTTTAAACTAGCTCCGGAGAGCCAGACTAGAAGCCAGGTCCAGGAAAATAATCCTTAAGTCACAGTATATCGATTGTCTCTAAAAATAGGGAATGAAGTTAACACGGTGGACATTCTGATGAGACAGTACAGAACAGTACGGCAGTCCACTTCCGCGTCAGCAAATCCCTCTCCTATGCACGTCCAAACAGTGAGAAAATAATGGAAACACTTCAGTCTGTCAGGACAAAACCAATCATCAGGAGATCTCCACAGCTCCCCATGTGCCAAGTTCCCCCGCTCTTAAGCGGTACGCTCCAAGATCAAGGAGAACTCTTCCCCTACAAAGATTTTAGATCATCCTGCAGTTAAGGGTAGTAAGGAAAGTGCACAATCTAGAAGTTTAAGGTAATGTGGAATCTGTTTCCCCAGAAAGCTCAGCTGAAGTATCTGTTCACCCCTAACCTGGAACTGCCCTAGTGTTCTGTCAAGTTATTCCAGCCTCTGGCAATTTTTAGAGTAAGAGGTGACTCCCAAGGTCACCTAATGAAGCGACTTGTACACTGGGTATCTGGCAGATGACTTCAACACCCACCGCGTTTCTGATGGAGACAGACAAAGCAGCATCTCACGCTGAGGGGCAGGCACGCTGGAGCTAGCTTCCCATGCAGTATTGCGGAGCACACACTGGGACTCGAGCACAGCTGTCTGCAGTTTCTCTCACATCTTTGCAACTCTGTTCAGAAGGCAGGACAAGCTGCCCAAAAGAATGGGAAATCCACTCTGTGCAGGCCTGCTGGGCATCCTGAGCAACAAGCACACCCAGCTGCTTGAAACAGTGGGAGCTTGCCCCTAACCATGTCCTTAAATACTTAAATTAGGGCCAGAGATGGACATTCCAGTCACTAAAGATATGGTGAAGGGATTACAGGCTTCTGACAGCTGAAGCAGTATTAGTGATCCCGACAGCCACCCTAGCAGGGGGCAACTGCTGGCTCCCAACAGCTGAACTGAGCTGGGGGTACGTGTTGCCAGCACTACACACCACCCGGGCACCATCTTCCCAACTTACCCACTGGGATCTGGGCACCAACCCCGGGCTATTTTCCCCTGGCATAACTCTGAGGGCAGACACTGAGCTAAGAGTCTACTTTGGAGTACAGGCATTAGCAAACAACAGCGCGTTGCTACTTCACTTCTCTGCATTTAATTGAGCACAGAGTCCTATATAGGGAACAAACTGCTCATACTGACAACCAGCTCAAGCACATCTGCTTTCTCATGAACACCAACATCAATATGAAGCATCAGAGGCTTGAAGTCTCTCTAAGCCCGCACACCTCAACACTGATCAAGAGCACGAAGGCAGGGAACATTATGGCTACTCTCATCCTATGTGCAGATTTACGCTGTGCACAACCGACAGAGAGGGCAGACCTTCCTTCTCAATACAGACAGGTGCTGGTCAACAGAAGCTTCAGAAAAATTGCTTGCCTGTACACAAGTTTAAGTTCTTTTACTGTAATATATATTTAAATATATATCTATATATTTTGGAACAGGGAAGGGACATGAGATGGAGAAGCAGGGAAGACAAGTTCAAGAAGCAGAGTCACCTCTCCGCATCCAAGAAGCTGGTGGCACAAATAACAAGCCTGGCTAGAGTGATCTCCCATTTCAAGCACGGTTGGCTACCCGCTGGCTTCAAAAGAGCAGACTACTTGATAATGATATAAAATACAGCAACCATTTAAGATGCAGCAAGGCAAGGCTACAGGGCTGGGGTTTATGATCATGAACGATGCCAGAAGCTACACAGCTGTGTTAAAAACTGTGAAAAGGCTGTTAAATGGCAGGAGTAAGCCATGTGCTGCTCCTGGAAGGCCTTTTCCCTCCAACACCCCTCCATCATGCCGTTGGTGTGATGCATTTGTAAAGGTGGGGAGAGGGGGATTTGCCTAGGGGTGAAGCCTCACAGGCTGGCCACAGAACATTGGGACAGACTGACAGCCTGATCTGGTCTCACAGATCCCATGTTCCTAGCCTGACACTGAGCTTCCGTCAGCAAGCAGACATTCAGGTCCTTCAACAGAAGTTAATCCCCTTCTACCTTCCTAATTTGTAGGGGTGAAAGAAGTCCAGCGGAGTCGAGCTGGAAAGCACAAACAGGGATGAAAACAACCAGTTTGCATACTGATCTTTGTATAATGACCCCCCCCCAACCCTCACAGCTCACTCTTCCCCAAATAAAGACACATTGTTCAATGGCATGTTGAAAAGACGTGCTCGTCATTCTTAATAAACAACTAGAGTAAGAATACATAAGAGAAACAGGGTGGTATCTTTATATGATACACAAGTGTATGTTACAAGAATTCCATCAGGCACAGGAGCCTCAAGGTTTAAGGCCTCAATGTTAGGCCAAAAAAAGAAGAGTGTGGTAAAGTTTGTACTTTTAACATCTAAAAATGTCACTTAAAGGTCTGAATAGAAATCGTTGGTTTGTTTTTTTTGTATAAATCACAATTGCAGTTCACTCTCTCCTCTTTCTTCCAAGATAACAGCAAATTAACGTCCAAGCACAAGAAAAGAAGATGCCTGCCTCTCCTCCACTGGCTGAGCAGGTCCATCCATCATTCTGTGCCCTCTAGGCTGTGCGTGCTCCAAGGAGACAGAGGCCTCAGCCATCCAGGCCAATCCTGTAGTTCATGTTTTCTACATCATAAAAAAAACCAGAGTCAACCAGCAGCTTTCCACAGCTCCCAGCTCGCAGGGGATATGCAGCCTCCAATGGTTCCAACAGTTTGGTGTGTTGGGTAGGATACACAATGGGTAGGTTTTCCTTTAGATTCTTTTAAAGAGAAGAAGCCTAAAAGGGCTTCATAACTACACCAATAAAAAACCAAAAACTTAGGCATCTCCTTTAGTGTAAAAGTCTGTACAATTTATCTTTGCTTGTCCCTCCCCCGTCACCCCGCCCCACCCCTTCTGAGCCAAGAAGGATGCCTTAGTGCATGGTGCTGGCATTAGCCACAGCAATAGCTTCCTGAATCTCTCGTATCACCAGGATCCGGGTGAGCATCTGCTCCATCTGCTCTCTGCTGATCGGCTGGATGGAATACCAGATAGGGCTGTTGGGGGCCACCACTGGCTCCGGTGTCAAGTAAAACGTGTCATTCCGGCCTTTCACACTCTGGGGGCTGCGTGAGGAAGATCAGAAATAACCAGACTAACAGAATGTCCTGGGAGGGAGAAACCGCCGCTGTCCTCACCCCAGGCTTCACAAATCCTGACAGTGAACGTCTGGCTGATGAGACATGAAGGTACGGAGTTACATCTAGGGGCAACAGTGGTCCCAAAGTTTTTAGGCCATGTCAAGGTTAAAAAGCCATGGCGACGACTACAAGAAAGTAATTTTTATTTCACACTGGTAAGTATAACACATACATGGCTTTAGGGGTCTTTCAGAGTGAAGCAAGGATGGTGTATTTTCACATCCAGGCTAGCTGCAGACCCATCTGTGCAGAGGAACGTTTACATTAATTATCAGAATCATCATAATTTAGAGGCAAGTCCTTTGAGGCTCCCTCCAGTCTCCATAGCAAGTCCTCATTTTTGTTCAGAAGCTGATTTGAATAGGAACCTAATCTCATCCGAAGCAGTGGATGCTTCCAGATGACTTGCTCCAAGTCACAGGCAGAACAGCGAGCTCATGCCAACACAGCAAACCTCCAGAGTGAGTACGAGATTAAGAGCAGCCAGTTCACAAATCAGGATTTGTCTCTCTTAAATACCACAGAAGTTCAACTTATGTGCCGTCAGAGTAAATCCCACCCTCCCACATCAACACCCCTCCCCATTTAAGTAAACTTATGCAAACGTAGAAACTGTGCCAGCAATAAAACACAGCCCTGAAAACTAGGCCAGCCACTAGATGCAGCTTAACAGTCACAGAAGACAAGCAACCATACACACGAACAAGAGCTCTCACCATTTGAAGAGGTAGAAGTCATACAGCTTTATCGGACACCTCAGGGGGTTCTCTGGATTCTCAGTCTGCTCTGCATACATGTCATCTGTAACTACAAACCAGCCCCCCAGAAGTCTGTCAGACACTCTGTGTAAGTACAGCAAACCGAGCAGTGCCATACAGCCTCAGCACTCTGAAGCACCTTGTCACCGTGCAAGAGCTGCCAAGAGACATACAGCTGTTCCAGGGCAGAGGCACCTGGTTATAAATGCTCAAAGCATTATACGGAGAGCTTGTTTTATCCCAAGGCTACTGAAGATCGCAACCCACCCATATCCTTCTTTCCATTTCTCCTCTACCTGTGCCCAAAATGACAGAAATCTCACTACGGAGACTGCAATGCCTCAGCTAGATCCCGAGTCTGTGCTTTTAAGAGGACAGATTGTACTTACATATGGATTCTATATGGGTTCACATGAGTCAAGATAAGAGAAGCCCTCCCAAAGCAGCTTCTCCCTCTGTTCATGAGCACTTACACCAAATAGCCCCTTTGCCCGTAAAACCCAAGAGTAACAAAAAAAGTTATCCTTAGCTCTTGATGAGTCCTATATGCCTCAGGTAAGGTATGTCCCCAGGCTTATTAGAAGGTACTATGCTCCCTCAGACAGAACACACAGAAAACTCATGCTGCTAGGCTGAAGGTAATTGGCAGAGCCTTGGGTTCTTGTGGCCCTACCTGCAGACATCTCCAGGTTCATCACTTCCTTCAAGCCCAGTAAGTAAATATTCCCAAAGAAAACTTCCAGACACTACCTTTCTGTCCTGTCTGGTGTATGCCAAGAGCCTTCAGATAGCGGATACTCGTGCTTTTATCCTTGGGATTAGAAGGGTTCTTCTTGGTCTGCCTCAACACCTTGGAGAAGGCCAGCTTCATGTGCTGGTCTACTGTTTTCAACAGGAAGTATCTGAGCAGCAAGAAGAGAACGCAGGACATTCAGAGGCAAGTAAAGGATACAGTCACAACAGTTAGGTAGTTATCTTTACTCATCGTGAGCCAGCTGAAGCTCAAACCAACATCGAGTTAAAGACTGTTCCAGCAGAAAAGCACGCAACAACTACAAGTTCAGTTTCCCCTCTGCTAGCTCATTTCCTTGTAGTACTGCATCTTCTTTGCCTGATGGGGCTGCAAGAGGGCTCTGTGTGCGACCATTTGAAATTCATGATTTCGCCCTAATCCAGTGCAGCAGTTTCCTACCAACCCTATCAAAGTGTTTGAAGTTCTTTTATTCACCAAGATTCCCAAAGACCTAAGTACTTACTTTGTATTAAAAAACATCAGTGTAGTGAGCAAGGTGGAAGGGGAGTGAGCTCCTAGCTGCTTACACTCCCACAGCATCTCTTCTGTTACATGACTGGAGAGGACATAACCTGCAATAATCAGAAGTCAGGATCACACAGGAGACAGTCGCAGCAGGAACATAGACTATATAGTCTAAGTATTGGAGAACATATAAATCTTAAGGGAAGATTTATATGTGGAAGGAGATCCTCACTGATGTCAAGATTCACTACTGTGCAAATAACTTTTTAAATAGCAGGTACAGTTAGGAAACACTTGTATACATACGTCAACCTGTAGTTGCGGAGAGTATGCTTCCGCAATACGCCTATACATCCCAGCCCAGAGAGAAATAAATATGCACTTAAACAGCTTTTAATTAATGGCTCGACTCCAATGCAGATGCTCCTAATCCAATAATATGTGAGAGCAGGCAGGCCAGTGTAACAAATCAGCTCTTGGCCCTGTGCGCAGCTTTAGTCAGCACACAGTGCCAAGTGATGTATTTGGACACATGAGTAATCCTTTGATTCTCAGATTTTTTTCCTTTGTGTAGAAGAGAAATACTATACTCCAAATACAGAGATAAACAGAAAAACAGACAGCAGTATGAACTCCAGGGCTTGTGGAATGACAAAGCACAGATCAAACAGCCAGAGTGAAAACAAAAGGATTCCAAAATTCACGGTGCTACTTAGCCATCTAGCCTGTAACATCAGCTACTTTTCTGAACACAAGCAATAGCTTCTTCACGGACGTCTAATCAGATCAAAGGGAGTGAAATAATGAGAAACCAGGTTTCTGTGCTCTGAAAATGCAATTCTTAATCTAGTTCTCATACACAACTCTGTCAAAACCTGTCTCTTCCGGAACTGCTCCCCCCCACCCCTGTAGCCATCATCTTCTAGACACAGGGTTGAGATGAGCTGCATTTGATTGCAGTATTCGAGGCTCTAATTGCGCATTGTTTTTTTTCTTTGACACTTAGTTGGTCCTGCAGACCGTATCCATCTGGCTACATGGCAACGTGACAGTGTTGTATTATCTCCCAAAGTAACAATACATATTAGAGGCAAGATGTGTTAGTACTTCAGATGAGGAAGCTTGATTCAGATCAAGGATCAGCTGGCTTCCAAGTAAGGCAATCTCATGACACTACAAAGTCCCAACAATCTGCCTTCTGATGGGTGACAAGCGATAGACAAATAATCCTCAGCGACAGTCAGGGCTAGAGCTCAACATGTGCAATAACCCCAGCATTCACTGCAGACGCAACATTTTTCTCCCCGACCAGTATGAGCTGTCCTAGGGACATTAAGTACTTCAAAAGGGTTTCTATTCAGGCTACACTCATGCTGTAGTTCAGTTTAAACATTCCAAACTCTGGAAAGTTTTAAAGTTCTTAAAAGTTCTTACCAAGAGGGGAAACGCGGGGCTGTACGTCCTTGAGAACTTCATGCAGCCATTCAGTGAACCGAATATAGTAGAGATCTGAG
This sequence comes from Aptenodytes forsteri, assembly GCF_000699145.1. Lineage (NCBI taxonomy): Eukaryota > Metazoa > Chordata > Aves > Sphenisciformes > Spheniscidae > Aptenodytes > Aptenodytes forsteri. The sequence goes on from NW_008795909.1 coordinate 8,492,442, forward strand.
AAGATGTCATCTACTCGGCCATTTTCAAAGAGATACTGTAAGAGATTCACAACACAGTCCAGTACAGTGGTAGCGAATCTATTCCTCAGACCAGACCTTATCCTAAGAGCCCACGTACTCGGTTAGTCAAGCATTTTACAGCACAGCACTGAAGATTAATACATTCTACTTGGAAGAGTGAGGACCCTTGCACCAAGGCCAATACAGGGTAAGTAATCTCAGTTACTGTCATGGGAATGCTAAGACAGAAAGGAAAAACCATCTTAGAAAGTAAAGCTGGTTGGATTTCACCTTTTATTTCAGGTGTGTTCACTGCAAGTTATTTCACATGACTGTCCTCTGGACGCTACTTTTTCAGGTTAAGGAGAGAGATGCTCAATTCTCCTATCAGAGTTTAGCTCTGTTCCTGCAGCTCTTCCAGAAAGCACACTAATATTACCAGCTCAGACTTCCCACACCACGCAAAGAGAAGTTCTTACCTGTTAAAGCTTCAACTAGAGGAAGTTTTGACATTGACAACTTCCTCAAACATCATCCAACCCACCTCCCCCCGCCAAAAAAACTAAAAGGATTTATTATTCTCACCATGATACTGAACTTGGTTATTAACAATTCTTCACAAACTCAGTAGGTGAAAGCATTGCTGCACGCTAATTATACTTCATCTGATTTTTTTTTTCTTCCCTAAAGCAAAGAGACTTTTTTCTTATGAAATTGTTGGGAAGCTTAATAGAAGCCACAGTCTCCATTTTTATAACAGAGAATCGTCCCTATACATGCTGACAACATGCACGGCTCTGCTGCACATATAGCTGTCCTCCCCCTACCTTCTGAATACACAGGAAGATATAGTAGAGCACATCTGGATCATAGGGTTCACCATCACCATTTCGAGCTTCTCGTGTCATTAAGCATAGACCATAATTCAGCTCAGCCACAGCTGAAGAGATGAGATCTTCCTGGAACCTCAGCAGCTGACGCCCTGGAAAAACAAAACAAAGCCATATTATTTAAGCCATAAAGCCATATTATTTCCCAATCTTTCAGGAGTGATTTTCCACATCTCCGGCTTTGCTATTCTATCTGGCAGGCCCAGTACTACCTCATCCTCCCAGTATAATGAAGAAAGCTGAAATAAATCAAGATCTTAGGCTGTCAGATCTACTAGAAGATAAACGGGCAAGAATCTGACAGGAAGACTCTCTGCCCTGCCAGCTGCATGACTATTGCCTTCTTTTACTATGTCCACAATGAAATGCTGCCCTGCAGCAACAGGAAAACAGCAACTCCGTGACTGCTCTACCAGCTTGGCTGGCATTCACAGCCATTTTGTTCGTCCATGCACCACAGTCATACAGTGCCTTTCTCTACTGCTACCAGCCTAGGTGCTTCAGCACAGAGCTAATACCTCCCTTGGAGCATGTCCCTGTGGCAGTGGGAGCATGCAATAATTAGTACTGCAGAGTAAATCAAAGTTTAGATTTAAAAACAATCACTGATTAAACAAAGGTGTTTTCCAGAGCGGTAAACAGCTAACATTTTAGTCACTCCTGATCCTGCTTGAAAGGAAAGAAAGGCCACATTGTCATGACACATACTTCCAATAGGTGCTAGCCTATTTTGGGCTTCTTTTTCCAGCTCTGCATTCTTGGTCTGTGCCCAGCTTTTCCACACTTCAAGCCCTTCTTCTGGCTTCAGAGAGTTTGGAAGTAGAAGTTCAGGTGAAGTCTGTGGCTGTGGCTGTGGCTCAACTTCAGCAACCTGAACAGCTTGAGCCTATGGAAGAAGACATTTCAGTTTATAGAAACACTTTGATATGCAACAGTTTGACAAAAATCAAGTAATGCTGCACTACCTCTAGCCCCAGGGTATCAGCCTTTTACAAGACTCCTCTCTAACAAGAAATTAAGCCAAGGAACACAACTGTTGCTGTCTAACCTGAATTGCTGCTCGCAAAAGAGTATTCGTCTCTCTGAGAACACTTTTAGTTTGAATGGATATATCTGTAACCCCTTTAGCAAATTCACACAACTTGCAATTTGATGCACTTAGAAGTCCTGCAGAACACCACAGGAGACCTAACAGCCACGAGCTGTTCTTGCTACAAAACCATTAAGCAGCCAGACAGTACATTCAAAGGCAAGGATCTCACAGGGCTAAAGTCCTCTCAACAACAGACTTCTGGTCTCCCCTCAAACACCGAAACAGATGACTATCGATTCTGAAGCTCTGTTTGCTCCAATGCATTTTTCTTGGCTTCAGCCAACTTGTCACTCTGAACCACCACTGAAGTCCATCATCTCCCTACAACAAGAGCGGCCCAAGGCCCCTTGCAGACACAGCCTTGAGACACAGCAGCTAGAGAGACCACCAGCCCGTGGCAGAGAAGAGCAGCAAGGTGCCATCAGCTTTACTGACCACTGCTGCTCCAAACTTAGACTGCCCTGAGAAGGTTCTGGGTACGATCACATGTTGTACACTGCTAGCATCCTTCCCCACCCTTGCCCATCGAGGGCAGGCTCTCTTCATTATTCAGTACATAACAGGCAGACAGAATAGATATGCTCTGTTCTTATCGTCAACAGCTGTTAAGATTAATTAATTTGTAAGAGGTTTAAAGAAATAACAGACTAGAACAACCAGCATCAAAACATTAATTCAGTTGCAATGAAATGCTCTCAAACTACCAAATACTGCTAATGTGGACTAGCTACTGTTCTGTGAAGAGCTACTGTATGACCTACTATAGACCTAAAGGTCTCCAGACCCTTTGGAAGTTTACTTTGCAGCAGGACCTTAAGTCACCAAGAATTACTACCTCAAACTCATTTTACAGGCAAGCGATGGCACCTATCCAGAAAAAGCAGTGAGCCCTCCAGCTGCACTCACTCAGCATTCTTCACTACAGCTTCTCAATCCCATGCCACAGAAAGTCTCATGGCTACCTCAATTAAGCAGATTAACTTGAAGCTTTACAGCCCTTAGTCAAATTCTCATTGGCACCCTGAATGTTAGAGATAGCAATTCTTACATCAAAACAGTTTTGCTTTCTCTTTCTTAAGAGCCACCCCAAAAAGCAAGGCTTTGTTATAATGAAGTAACTTTTCCTTTGATACTGCCAAGTGTCAATCATCAGTGGAAGTTGCTCTGACAGTACTAGAGAGCATAATGAAAATGGCAGAGAGACTTTAGTAATACCTGTACCTTATTTAGTATAACAAAAAAACAGCTGAAGAGGCAAAGCCTGCAAGAGCCTGAGACTGGAGCTTTCTGACTGCCCCGGTTGGTTTTTCTTCTTTTGCATCAGCTCTTAATAGCTCTTTCCTTATCAGCCCCTGCACCACCAGCAGCATCTACCACAGCTGCAGAGGGAGACTATGACTGAAAGGGCCCAGATTTTATCAATGCAGATGGCGACAAAGTTTTAAGTTGTCAAGCAAGCCTCTCTGTCTTAAAGAGGACAGGAGTCCAAGGGTGAACTGACACCTTGTCTTTGTAGGAGCTAGGATTGAGCCTCCGCTCTCCTCCAGAGTGCTGCCCCATTACACTCCAGAGAGCAGAAAGCTTTGCAAAGCCAACCGCCTCCGTCAGCCCAACCTAAGTGGCAATCTTCTGCCCTGACCTCGCAGACACCTTGTCCAGCGTGAAGGCAGGCACACAGACTAAACTGGCAGTTGCTTCTTAACTGACTTACATTTTACATAAAGAGAGCAAAATAGTTGCAACTTGCCCAGATCCCACAGCAGCACAATGCCAGAGGACAGTGTGGGGCAAGCAGGCAAATTCCTTCTCAGCCTCAAGAGTTGTGAGAGGGACAACCCCCAAAAGTTTGATGTTCACCTATAGTAGCTTTATTGCCCCCTTAGAGGAAGAATGCATACTTCCTGGACTTGCTTCTGTGTTTAGGGGCTTATGCAAGACCCCGTACTCCAGAGAATTAGGATCAGAAAACTGTCTGATACCCAAGAATTGCAGACCACTGTGCACAAGAATACATGGCATTAGTAGAAGGTTTACAAGTAACCATTAAAGAAATTATGGAGTTAATACCTCGGAAAGGATCCCAAGAATGTGGCTCATGCTCTTAAAAGACCCTAGAATAAGTCTAAAAATCCTGTTTAGCAGAAAGGCAAGAAGTTCTGTCAACTTAGTTTGTTCAAATAGCTGAAAGCAATGAAGTGATCTCTGAAGTACCAATACAGGGAAAAGATGAGCTACAGAAGGTTCTTTGAACATGACAAAACAAAAAAAACCAAACCAAACCCCATGCATTACAAGACCCATAAGCTGTAGCTTAAAGTTCAGCTTTATAAAAGCGGGCATCCAGCACCTGAAAGTTATCTAGAGATGTAGGGAGCCCTTTTCAGTAAGACCTTGGTGGGCTACAGCCCACAATCAACTCAGAAACAGTCAGATATGACTACAGAAAGTAATGCTCTTTGTCTTAGTGCTTACTGATAAAGTAGAGGGCATATATGCCTTTACAAAGCCAACAGTGTTATTTATAAACTGGAAAGAATTTATAACAACATTTATGCTAGCAGACAGATATTTTTGCCCTCATTCCATTCAGCAAAAACAGGCTCTGACAGATCAATCACTTTTCACTTTCTGATAATAAAAGATAAATTACATCCATTTGCACATATAAGAGAGGCCATTAATAGCCCTAATTATTCAAGTTTTAAAAACAAATTCAAAATAATCTATGGCTTAAAGTTAGCAACAAAGCCTTTAAAAAAACAGCAACAGTTTTGGCTGCCAGGTTTGCCAAGCACTATGAAAAGATGCTTACTTGCCACTGCTCGTTACTGTGCTCTTGCACACCAGGCATTTACCAGAAGCAGGACACGGTGTTACAGATAGGTACACCTGATCCATGAAGTTTGCTCACAACTAGTCAGATTTCAACACTTTACCCGGGCACTGGATCTGCTGTGGACTTCATGTGCTGCATAACACAAAGTAACTGATAACTAGGTGACTAGTATATCTGCACACTTTACTTCGCTGCAGTCATCCCTGCCTTTCCACTGCAACCCCTAGAACAGCTCAGGAGAAGACTGCAGACCTCAGAATACCTGCTATGAAGAAGCCAGCAATGAGCATGTATCTATTAATTTACACTACAAAGATCAGGACTGAATTTCTTTTGGGAAGTTTTGCATCCTATAATTATGTACCAACATAACACATCACAGTCCTACACCTATCAGGAGTCAAATGCCCTATGTCACGCCCAGGCTACTGGGACAGACACATCTCTGCTTCCTAGATACCAGCTGTCCACTGACAACCTCCCTCTCCACAACATTCACAAGTTGTTAATCATGGACTGAGACCAAGAAGCAGTTTTAACTTACTGAGCAAGTGACTTGTAGCTGCTGCTGCTGCTGCCCCTGCTCCTGGGGTGTGGGCTGCTGCTGTTGCTGCTGCGGGTCCCATATGTGCACTGTCTGTGCTGTATTCTGGTATGTCCCTGCCACAGCCTGCACTGCCACTGGAATGTGGATGTTGCCATTCATAAACTGCGCTGGAAAGAGCGAATTAGCAAGAGTCTGCACCACTTCCTCGTGAGAGTTCTTCACTACTGAAGTACTTCCCACCATCTTATCCTTGTCGTCTTCCAGCTTCACGGTAGCCAGTGTTGTTGGCGAACCACTGACGTGGACGGCATTGTAGGCCTCCTGAGGGATGGCGATGTGGGTTATGTTTTGCTGCTGAAGGTCACCACGTGGTTGAGCAGAGTAAACAGGGATGGTCCAAGTCTCTCCAGTGGGGCTAGTAATGGTCCCAGTGGCACTGTACAGGTGGGCACTGTCCACTGTTAACAAGTCTGGCCTTAAAGAGACGTAACTTTGCTGCTGGCCCTGAGGAATGGCCAGCACTGTGGCAACTGGTTGCCCTGAAATAGCATATGATACAGTAATAGGCATATCCACTTTACGTTTCTTCACTGGCTGAAGGACACTAGCAGTGCTGATCCGCCGCTCTCCCTCTCGTGGAGAGCCTTGTTGAGAAGGTGGAGGTGACAGTGCCCCAACTGTTTGGATCTGTATCTGCTGGCCACCAGTAATGGCCTGTCCTGCCACAAGCTGGGCCTGGATCTGCTGGTGTTGTATGTGTTCCTCCTGTATCTCCGCAGCCTGGATCTGTTGGGCAGTCTGCACATGCTGCACCTGGATTTGAGCTGCCTGCAGCTGAGATGGGCTGGGGCTCTGAAGAGATTGACTCTGTATTGTCTGGGATGCCTGCTGCTGCGCCTGGCCTTGGATCTGCACTTGGACCTGTATTGGTTGCTCCGAAGCCTGATGGACAGTGAGCTGTGGAGAGAGCTGCTGGGCGGAGACCTGCTGCGGTGACTGCTGGACCTGGACCTGAACCTGCAACGACACCAATTCAGCAGTTAGAGATCAGCAAGTGTCAGTGATTCAACAGGGGGGCCACCAAGAGAGACGCTCTGTCACTGGAGGTCTATGCTCCAGGTCTTTTATGCTCAGTTTTATGATTCCATATATTAATCCATTAGTAAAGATCTCAGGACAAATGAAACCAAGTTATTCTAGAAGTGCCTGGTAGATAACAGCGACATGGTAGATGATGTGTTTGCTCAGCATTGCACATGACCACACTTAGCACAGACAGAACAGCGCGTGAGATGCATCTCCATCCTTAAAGCCAACAGATTGCATCCTTGGAAGCCAAAAGAGTCTTCAGAGCTATTTGCATTGCTAAAATGTTATTTCAGCATAGGCCTTGCAATAGCAAGACTTTAAGGTCACGCACATTACAATTCTGATATTAAGTTTATCTTGCTACAAAATGCAGGAGCTTGCTTCATTCTTACTACGCTCTAAAGATTGTTTTACTGCTTTCAACCCCAGCCCCCCAAATGGCTGCAGGATCACTTGCCAGTGACAGGCAGTAAGAAATATGGGTAAGTTGAAACCAGCACTTGGCTCTTTCCACATAAAGCACAGAAATATTATTTTGAAACCAACCACTAATAGTAACGCTACACAAGTGGGTGTCAACACAGAAAGTTGCAAGTTCAACCTGAATCATTGTCATGCACTAAGGGGCAACACTGCAGCATTTGTTTTTTAAACTTCATAAGTATTTCTTTGGCAGTGATAATTAAAACAAATTCTTTTTTCATTATTTACTTATTCCATTTAATTCCATTTATTGTCCAAATTACTCAGTTGTATCTTCTAGCTCATGCACTTACACAATGCTGAATAACATGGACAAAATACGTTGACTTAGATCCAAACACAGCTCCTTTTATTTTAGGGGGGGGGGGGGAA
>NW_008795909.1:8499769-8506123 GCF_000699145.1 Aptenodytes forsteri
GGGGGGGGAGGGGAAACCACAGTCTCTCACATCAATGCTCACTTGTCCAAGGTCCGTCTCACTATCTAGCTGCAGTCCAGGAGCACACTTAAAGCTAGGAGTCAGAGGTAGCCCCCAACACAAAGTTCAGGTCTCAACAACTTCACATTCCAGGCCTCAAACCCAACCCAGCTGGTATCTTCACCCCCAGGGCACCAAGTGAGGGCTGCTCTCCTCGTCCAGACACTTCACCACTTTGTCCCCCACATTTAACGACCACTTTGTTGCACCTGCCTTGTCCTAGAAGTGATATCCCAGGTTCCCATGATCATCTGCTTCTCCAGGCTTCCTTAACACTGTATCTTAAGGGAGGGAATTAATTACTCAACCTCTCCTTTCAAATCCAACTGAGAGATGTAGAGCTTTATTAGTGGCATCTATGAGGGCCATATGAAGTTTGAAGCCAACACAGATTTATTTAGTTGCAAAACTATGTCTTCCTACTCATGTTCTCTCACGCTTTTCTACCTCACTTTCTAGAGTCAGTCAAGCTAACGTAGCATTTGCACAGGGGTGCCACACTAGCCAGCCTGCCAATACCAAGAAGAACTACCACGCAGGTCTGCATTGCGCAAATACACAAAATCTCACTTCCCAACATCACCTCTAAGAAGTCTTTAAAAATGTTAAGGATTCATTTGCAGCCAATTAAGAGTTGCTAAGGAAAAAAGTAGGGTAGCAAAATGCACCACTTGCAGACCAGTTTCTTAAGTCACCTCCTGTTAAGAACTACTTCTGTTTCCAGGAAGACTAGGCAATTTTACAGGTTCCTGCTGGGAGCTATATGCAGTATAGTGTAATCCAGATGATGTGGACTTTCTATAATAATTTCCTGCAAGGTAACAAGAAACACATGACCTTGTGTCAGCATGACAGTTTAAAAAGCTGCATCAATGAGTGATTTGATCAGGCAGTTAATTGAAAAAGATGAAGTCACCTATGGGATGCTTCTTCCCTTCTATTTGATACTCTTATCATACTGCCCTACAGCGCGAGTACTGCCTTGGGCAAACAGGCCCAAGCTCAGACCCCCGTTAAGAGTTCAGTTGAAGAAAGCCCATTTCAATTACACCTCTGAGGCAAGTATTCTCTAAAATATCCGACTTTAAAAATCACTAATACAGTCCTTAGTATTAACTTAAGTCCTTGTTTAAAAGATTACCTGCAAAGCAAAGGCCCAAGACTGGACAAACTAAAATGCATTATTGCACTGATAAATTTTCAGTTTCACACAAGAAACATTTGCTTTATCTGCTAGGATTCAAAATCATGTCACAGAAAGAGGTAAATGTGTCATCTATCCTGTACTTCTGCAGTATGTTTTCAGAACCTGCACAGGTTGACTGAGAACACCTTAAAAGTACCCCCACCTTCTTTCATAAAAATTTTACATTACAGTTCCTGTTACTGCTGTAACATATACAAAGTAAAGGCTATTTTTTTTTGCTTGCAGTTAAGAATTGAAAGTCCGCTCCTGCGCTGAAACAATTTTATCACATAAGTGCAATTAGAAAGGTAACGGAATAGATTTAAGCAAGAGGCATTGTCAGCAAGAGAGGCACGGTCCAAGAACAGACCCGACAAGACAGCATTTTCTTCCTTCCGCTTTTATAGAATAGACTATTTCAGTTGGAAAGGACCTACAACGACCATCTAGTCCAACTGCCTGACCACTTCAAGGCTGACCATAAGCTAAAGCGTGTTGTTAAGGGCATTGCCCAAATGCCTCTTAAACACTGACGGGCTTGGGGCATTGACCACCTCTCTAGGAAGCCTGCTCCAGTGTTTGACCACCCTCTCAGTAAAGAAATGCTTCCTAATGTCCAGTCTAAGCCTCCCCTGGTGCAGCTTTGAACCATTAACCATTTTAGAGCCTGAGCCTACTGTCTCTAAAAGTCATGGAAAACTTCCATCACTTTCAGCAGATGAGCAATCATGACCTGAGGCCCTACGATACTCCCCCAGGACTAAATCCTAACCCCTACAACTAGGATGTCTTGCTACTGCTTTAGAGTTCACACAGTGTTATTGTTAACACCCAAAGAATGAGTCCAGTCCCATACAAGATGAAGAAGTCAAGACTCCAGAATCACTAGAAGTTCTCCATGCTGCAAACTGCAGGCATCATGCTTCTCACTAGAGACTGCTCCTATTTAAAAGAATATTGGAGCTCTACCTACTGCACATTATGCATCCCTTGTGAATTACACATCCATTTTTAACAACTGTATTTTGTAGTAGATCCCTCCCTTTTTTTCAAGTAGGTTGTACCCAGGAGTGCTACAAGCATTCATTTCAGATTTACAGACTTCAACCCAGTCTGAGACCAGAGCTTCTTACGTTGACCTCATTGTCTAACTTGCTTTTTGAGAAAAAAAAGGACAAAGAGTTACACTAAACATCACCAGCGGTTGACTTTTTAAAAGACTGTACAAAGAAGAATGCTTTAAATTTACAGGCCAAGACCAACAGGGAGGACTTTAAATCTTTACCTTATGCTGAAGATTAAAGCAAGAACATGTTATGCCGGGAATTCCTGGGTTATACTGGTGCAAGAGAAGAACATGCCAAGTTACCAGTACTAAAAAACTGCTTATTGCCAGAAGTTTGGATCTAACAGCATGAAAATAATCACTTCCCAGCAGACTACCATGACACAGAGAAATGCCATTTTACCATAAAATAGGTAGAAGTTGGACCAAGTACTAGTTGACTAGAGAATCAAAAGCATTAGAAGTCAGCCCTGCATCCTAACAGAAGGGCAGAACTAAATTTTTACGATTCCCTTAAAGGAATCTTCTGTCACATTAAGCTCAAAAACATATTCTGTCTAGAACTGAGCACATGCAAAGAGAAAATAAGTAACTCCACGAGCATGAGAACACATGAAGCCTGGTTTCCGAAAGTTTTTTTTCCTCGTGGTTGATAGACTAACTCTGACAAACTTCCAACTAGGATTCATGTCTGCCCTGTGCAGATTCTCTGCCCAACAAGGAATCAGACTGCAGAACTGCAGTTCTGAAACAATGACGCTGAAAGAATTCCCAAGAAAAGAAAATCTCATCTGTGGACTGACTGGATTACACAGTATTTCCTAAAACCTAACTCCAAATGAGCATGCATACCAACTCTTGCCTGCATGGATTTTCTGATATCTAGCTTGCCCTAGAGCACCTGATAGGCTCTTAAATGCCTCTTTTCACAAACACATCTTGGTTTCTGAAGCTATGTTTACACTAGCAAGTAGTAGGATTACACCAAGAGCAGACCTTCAGAGCAAGACTGAAGACCTATTAACGTGTCCACACTATACATTCCAGAAGACTATTTCAAACTTAGGCCTAGTCTTGCCCACTAGCCAAGCTAGACAAACACCTAGACACAACAAGACTGCATCTTATGGATTAGTTTCATCTGAAGGGAATGCCAAATGACAGGCTCCAAACCTAGGAGAGGTAAGTGGGGGCAGGTGGCAAACTTGCTGTGGGAAGTATGCTCCAAATCCCTCCCAGAAGTAATGTAGGTGCACCTCAAACTTCCACACCTGAGCAAGCCGACAGAAGTCAAACACTTGGACAAGACGTTAGTGAGAGCAGAAGAACAATCTCATATTATTTTTTAGCCCAATTTAAGGAAAGAAGGCTTAAACTATACTTCCCTCAACAACAGTCCTAAGCTAAAGCAACTCCAGCATTAAAAACTAACACTGTAATAAAGAGTTCCTTCTAACGTTATGCCAGAAAGCATACACACAAGTACAAAACAGATCTGAAGTACAGAGTAGGTGAGAAGACTGATCACTGAAGTAGCAGGAAATGTTGAAACTTGTTATTCAACTACTTTACAGGAAGTCCTTTGCTATCTATTTAAGTAAACAAGGTCTACGGGGAGTGTACAAGTCAGCTTTTCAGAACAACTGCCAGACAGATTCTCACTCCAGGTTTTTGCTCTGCTCATTTATCAACATCGGAGAGAGAATTCCACAGGCCAAATTAGGCCTTGTGTGTGTTTGAACAGTTACAATATCAAGATTACGTTGTCAAGCTGTACGCTGCGGCAGGATTTAGGCCTAAGAGTTAAAACACGTGAAGCAGGGAAAAGAAAACAGCTTACCTCTCAAAGAGGAACCTACTGCCACGTACAAGAAGGTGCTACCTTGAAAACACCGCTCTTGACTATAACCATTCTTTGAAGGGGTACACTCAGCCCTAGCAAATGCTAATCAATACTAGCTGCTAGTATCTTATTGGGATGCTTTTCAAAGGTAAGCAAATAGGAGCTCTACCTCCAGGCTAACCTTCAGAACCAAGACTGGGGCACAGGGAAGCTGCATCCATCAGAAGTGAAGGAAAGGTGTATTCTATGCAGAGCCCGAGATAAGATTTTCTTCTGAGATACTTGAGGGCATCTTTCCCTGCCTTATGTCATTAATAATGCCCAGCATCCTATAACGGTCTGAAGTCACAGAATACACTGGGGGAAGACTGAAAAAGTAAAAGCTGAACAGCAAACACATAAGGAACCGAGCAATTAGAAAGGCATAAGCCTTAACTGAGAGACCTTTTCTGCAGGCATTTAACCATTCCCTATATAGTTCTGTGATCTTGCACACCTGCAGCATCCTCCCCTCAAGCCCTGTCCAAGAAGCTCTTGCCACCTAGCCATCAGACACTGTCTTAATAAAAAAGCTGAAGCTGAGGATCTTCCCCACATGCACTGTATGTATCCCAAGCAAAGATACTTTCTGTCCTCTGATATTCTTTCAGTTAAATCTTCTTGCAGAAGAGGAAGAGGCGCAAGAAGTTTACTGACCTCTGCAGAAATACCATATTCAGTAAGCAAGTCAGTGCTAACACCTCTTCTCACTGGCATCATCAATTTGATGGCCTCAACGCACAAGACAAGCCAGCAACAATCCCACCAAAGGCAGAGCTGATAAGACTCTTACTTGACTGGAGCAAAACACAGCCCTTCACAACCATCCCCTGATGCAGCACAGGGTATGACAACTTGACATACTAAACTCTTTCTTAAGATCACTAATGGCACCGCTGTGATACTGGGCATTGAAGGAGCTCCAAGACACTTGTACTGTAGCACTGACTAGTATATAACCCAATAGTTGCATCCACTCAGCCTTTAAAATAAACACTTGGCAACAGTTTGTTGAACCTTTTAGGCAAGAAAACCCTAAGGTGACAACTTCTTCAAACAGGAAATTTGTTTTGCCAGGATAAATAAAAGCAGCAAGCAGTCACGCACTGTCTTTGGTTGTTCACAGCAAGTAAAATCTAGGATGAAACCTGAGCATCATCTGTCTATCTTTATGATCATATGGTTGTCATCAGCACTTGCAACCGTGAGGTCATCTGACCGGTCATATTATTAGTCACCTTCAGCACCACTGTCTCACTGCCAGACATAAGCGTAGTCATTCAAAGGGTCTTCCACTGATTTGCAATTGGATTAGCAAGAACTAAACAGATTATCAAGTCAAGTACTGGGATGACATAAGTTTGATCAAAAGCTTCAGTGGCTGACCAAAATTTCTCATAATACAACACAAGCAGTATTTTAGCACAGCGAGCCAGCTGGATCAGGTGCACTGCTCTAGTGGAACACTGTCACCCCAGTGTCACAACAAAATTCAGCTTTTTTCAAGACACCGTGCTCTGCTACTGCTGCCACAGTGACAGTCCTGAGACAGGTGAACACTAAATCATGCGTTTAACATAAATCACATCTCCATAAGAAATCTTGAAAGACAGAAAAACACTCCTGCAAGGGGGTAAAGACATTCCTCTCCACCCCATCCTGGCAAAAAAGTAAGGCTAATTCATTCACTTCAAGATAATTCTGAGCTAGCTGCTCAAATACACATGAACCCAGCTGCACTGCTGATGCACAAAAGCTGCAGCCACATCTAGTACCAGTGTTCTGGGGGCTTGAAACATCCTAAAGTGAGCAGCAGGGTAGCAACACAAACATTAATTATGATCTGTTCTGACAGATGTGAAAGCAGATATTTTAAAGCAGAGTCACAACAGAAACAAGGGAGAGAGGGTAGACAACTTTCTTTAGGAAAGCTGTTGAAACCTCGACTTTCATCAGATATTTTTCATACTCCTCAGGGTGCAGGCCATTCAGTTTAAAAAACAGGAACAGGTCTCTGGCAGCAACTCTATGGTTATTTTCAAGAAGGTCAGGAGATTATTTTTCTCTGGAGCATATGATATATGACCTCCCTCCCTATCTCTGTTACTAGAAGGCTTGCAAGGGTCAAGCCTGAACTTTGACTAGTTCTGAAAGAATTCA
>NW_008795909.1:8506214-8512029 GCF_000699145.1 Aptenodytes forsteri
GGGAGCAGAAAGAGAGATTCCTTCTGACTTTTACAATTGGTCTGGGGGCCTTGCACATCTTCAAGGCTAAGGCACCCAAAAAAGCCAACCCTCCTAGTCCTTCTACTGAACGTCTCCCAAAAAATGCACTAGCTGGCAGAACCAAAAGCACCCTTGATCAGTTTTAAGAGACTCATGCAGAGATCCAAGTCATGTCTGTGAGACTAGAGGCTTTTATTCTTCAAAAGCCTTCTGACACAAGTTACTGTAGGGCAACAGCTTACAGAAGTCCCAGTTGAGCATTCATTTACTCAATAGAGAGAGTAATTGGAGATGGAGTTACCCAGTGAAAGAGGTAGGTTTGCCTTTGCTGGAGGATAAAAGCACGCAAGTAAGCTGTTAGCACAAGTCTACTGCACTGCAGCAAGTTCACACTACCTTATCTCCAGTAATTTGTGTCTCCATACCCTCATTTGTTGCAAAAGAGGAAAGCTCACAACTTTACATTCATGCTACAGAAGGCAGGAAGATTCAAATCTTAAGTGTATCGAATTACAGCTGTAGAGAGTGTTCAGCCGTTTGGAGACATATCATAAGAGAACCTTAGTAAATGCCCTGCCACCTATAAACTCTTCAATTTAAGACGTGTGTTTGAGGACCAAATCAGTTATCCTAAGTTATATGTTTCGTTCCCCCCCACCCCGGTACTGGATTTGCTCATTTAATACTTAATACAAATTACTGTAATACCTATTAAAAAAAAAATGGAGAAGACTCCTTCCACTGTGCAAGGGGATAATCTACCTTGACACATATGCATCTTTCAGAGTCCCTTTCCTGAAAGGTATCTCCCCCTGGTTCATAACGTAAGTTGACATCCCTGCATTTTCCCCCCCGACTTAAAAGTCAATTTAAGAACTACAACTTTTAGAACATTCAAGCAAAATCACTTAAAGATTATTGATTTCATTTAAAAAACCTGAAGGTGAGTTAGATCCCACAACCACCTGGAAGAACCAGATAAAGTAAGACCAGCAGAGGGGGGTGGTATTTATAGCAGCTTCACACAGAGTGCAAGGCTTCAGGGAGCTGTGTACATGCCAGAACTGTCAACCATTTCTCCAATAGGTTACACCACTACATTGCTATGTATGCCACTCCTCCTGCTCAATGGAGGCACAGTCAAGAGGGAAATTTACTACCAAATTCCTTAAATGAAAAGGAAATAGTGCTGTTCTGTATAAAGTTAATTGGCCCTGCTTCTTAAGTGCTCGCTTGTGGTTTCAGGTTAGATAGTAGCTGGCTCTGAACACTACTCCACAGGTTAGCAAGTCATATATACATATAGAGAATATTTAAGACGCTTACCTGGACTTGCTGGGGTTGCTGAACCTGTATTTGCTGCTCTGGCTGAGTTTGCTGCTGGACACTGGTTGTCACAGGACAAGCAAGTTCAAGCAAAGACCCAGCCACCTCTGTGCTGTCCGTGTAAATGCAGTTGCCACCCTGCTGATATACCATTGTGGTGGTGGCCGTCTGCTGGAACTCCTGCAGAGCTTCCGGCCCCTTGGAAGCAAGGGAGTCCAGAAACTCCTTCATCCTGTGCTGGGGGATCGTTCGCGCCTTCACACGGATGTATTCTTCAAAGGAAATGGTGTTCTCCAGAGAATTATTCATATTGCAAGGTCCTTAGGGTTCCTTAAGGAAAGAGAAAGTTAAAGTCTTAACTACAGCACTCCTTTGATGCAAGGATATTACCAACTCCAGTAACTAATCTCTCATATCAAGTACCGTATGAAAACTAGCAAACATGCACAGCCAGATGCCTGAGACAGATGCTTTAGTTTTACGAGGCATCTTGTGCTACTACACATTTCTCATATTAACCCTTAGCAGCTCAGGGAAGTCTGAACGATAACCAGGTGTAACTGCGGTACTATTCAAAGAGCTCACTGCCATGAAAAATCTTCTAGCATTGTACTTCACCCAGACCAGGTGAGTCCCATAACAGACGAAATCAAGTCACACATTTCATTCATTTGCAGCATGCAGTATTAGTGAGAGAAGCTTAGAAATCAATTATCTGTGGCCCTGCTTCACAGCCACAGAGGTGGGAGAACCAAGCAGTATGTTCTATCAGGCCATGCGGTTCTATTCTAGGCAGCTAATGGGAAGCACAACAGAAGAGCATCAGATGCAGCATTCAGCCCACTGCTATTAAGACTAGAACAGCCTTATCAATTCGAACATAGCAAGCAAAAGGAGAGTGCTGGAAACAAGAGATTCCTCAAACGGGGAACTACACACATGGAGAAGCAGAGCTCTGGAAATGACAAAGGCAACAGCAGCATCGGTTCTTGATGTCCTTTTAACATAGGAAAAGGTTAACATGAAACATGCCGTGTACGAAGACAAAAGAGAGACAGAAAAAGAAATTAGATGATCAGGGAGGAAGTGAGAGCAAGGAAAAAAAAAACACAACAAAAAAGATGACTCCACCTGAGAACATTAGAAAGCTCTAGGGTATACTCTGACAGCATTCTTCTCTTATTGACTTATCTTGTTTAAACCCACAAATTGTTTCTGCAGTGAGTATACTGGTTGTTTCTAAGGCACCAATTAGTCTTGATAAAGGATAAAATAGATTTGAGCTATAACACTCCCAGATACTGAGATGGTTGTGAAAAGATGTGAAACAGCACAAGATTAGGACTAGAAGAGGTGATTCAGTACTACTAGATCAAGCTGCGGAAAGGAGGAAAAAGGGACAAACCACTATATGTACATTATGACTGTAGTTCTAAAGAGAATAGGTACAAAAGCAGAACCTTTTATATCATTTTACCATGATTTAACCAAGTGGAACCAAGACAGAAATATGTGGTTGAGCATACAACTGCAACAGCCTGCGTGAAAATGGGATTTAGTTCTAGGCTCCCAGTGGCACCCAAGCGTATCCCATAAGTCCAGCTCCAACTCCCACCAACATCAGTGGGAGCTAGAGCAAATTCTAACCACTCTTTACTGTTACGTGACAGCAGTCTAAACACACAGAAGTTTTTGTTTACATGGAGGAGGTTCATGGCTAGTGCATTGGACCAGGCTCATAGGAGAAAGAATGAATATCAAAGGTAAGGGGAACACACATGAGGCAACTTGCGCTGTATCTATAGTTTCTGGAGTTATTAAGCAACATTTGTTACTGTCTTGCTCTACAGAAAATATTCTTAAAACATGCATCAATGTTTAGTAAAAAGCACCAGCTAACAGTGTTCACTTAGTAAATCCAACAACTCTGTAAAGGCCAGCATACAGAAGCTCCTGTAGCGCCCACAGCTGGACAGAAAAACAATTCTCCTGCCTTTCAGAGATTCTGATCTGACACATTTTCAAGCCAGCTCCGCATGATAGAGCCAGTAAGACTATTCACTTAGTTGCTGAGTGAGGTTTCCTCCAGGAGCCACTCTACACCTCTACAGGACACATTATTAACCCTTTCCCAGGTGACCATATGTCCAGGGTGAAATGAATAGAGAACAACCTTGTTAACGCATCCTCAGTGACTCAGACAGGACCTACGCCAGGCACACTCGAATGCATCTTGCATCTAATTGTAAGAGGCTCCGTTACATACTCTGAAGCTGGAAAATGGATTTTGAGCGATTAACTTGTCCCGATTTTCTACTTGGAACTTGCAAATAGTTGACTTCAACACTACAGCGAGGCTTTCAGAACAGCATAATCATTTTGCATGTCCACTCTGAGGGGCACTAGCAGACACAGCTTTCAGAGGGAAGACTCTTCTGAAGAATGAGCCTCAAGGATGCCACACTGGGAACCCAGAGGTGAACACTACAGGTGCTCTTTGAGATTATATGCTCTTTGACAGTTAGCTGCTGCTGAATAGGATGGGCTCACCTCTCGGCAAAGGTCCTGCCTTCTTCCTTGCTCCTGCATTGGTGCATATTATGTTGGAGTGGCTCAGGGAATAGCTATTCACTTTCTGTTAATCTTGCCAAGGGAGAGACCGCGGAGATCAGCAGGGCCGCTGTTTTCAACAGCGGCTATCTATTAGCCCTCACTTTTACTTTTGGAACTCCAAGCCCTTCTATCAAGAGCTGCTCACATGTACATTGCGCTCCTGCGCAGGAGAAACCAGAAGCCACCAGAAACCCAGATGAATAAGCAGCAGGCCCAAAGATCAAGAAGAAAAGATCCACCACCAAACCATCACCTACCTCTTTCAACCACCAGAACGCGGAACAAACACAGCATTAATTTCTTAGATACAAATCCTTGACCCTGCTCAGCTGCTCCATCTTAATTAGTTCTTCCTAGCATCAACATCAAGAGCCTACTAGGCCAGTCTTCCCCTACTAGCAAATCTTCCTCTGTCACAAGCTGTCAGAAGGAATCTCTCTTCTCCTCTCTTTTAGCATGGAAAAATCTTCCTTTATGTTTGCTTGAAGTCACTACACTGAGAGCCACTAATGCCTAAAACAGTGAAATGCTCATCTGAGCCACTGCAGCACTTGAAGTCCCAAGCATGGATCAGAACCCCACTGTGCCACGTGGTATTTGTTCCTGCTCCGGAACAGCAGCAGTATCTTCCTTTGGTTTTCTCTGCAGCTCTCCAACTCTGGCAATCAGAAAGGAGCTAAAGACACCACAGGTAACGGTGCGGGCTGGACTAAGTTTCTCCCAGAGCCATTCCTGTCAGTTTGAAGGCTGCTTGGGGTTATTTAACTAAAAGCACTGAACCACTCAAAACTGCACTTCACAAAACCCTACACAGCAGCAGAGGTACCAGGTCTAGATGAAGATTCAGGAAAGTAATGCTGCACTCCCAATTTATTAAAACGAAACCCACCTGCATTTATGACAGAAAACCTCTTTAAGGCTCAAGGGTGCATTCAACAGGCTTTTGTAGGGCAACATACACAGCTTGCTGCTGCAGTTGCCACTTTTACTGTTAGTTATTAAAACATAATAATTTACGCATTCCATTTATCCCGCAGACACGCATTAGAAACAGCAACCACCCATCCTCACTAGATCTCAGCAGCATGTTTTTAATACTGCATTTTAAAATAAAAAAAGAGCGTCCAGGCAATAAGCTTTCTCCGATAAAGGAAGGTAATTCCTCCCTGTTCAGCATAACTGCATTTTTTCCAGGAAATAAGTTCAAGAAATTCTTTGAAGATCATGAGCACATACGGTTAGTTCATAAAACTTAGACTGAGGTTACTGAAAACACACACACAACTTGCAGCATGTGGACAATCTGGACTCACCAGTCACCATGTTGCATGTATTTCTGCTGCTCTTGTCCTGAGCTCTTAGACTTGTAACGTTCTGGAGAAGACAGAACAAAGAAGCCCTTTCCATCCCCAGTTCCTCTTTCTTTATTAAAGCCATTTTATTTTTAATATGTATTCCATTAAGAAAAAAAAAAAAAGAATCAGAAAAGAAAAATATGATCATTCACGCAGCTAGCCGCTCCTACTGAAGAATTGTGAGATGCCCAATTCCTAACCATTGTATCCCTCAGCCTGGTGAGCGTTACTGGGAACGAGTGTGTGAGCACATCTGTCACGGGGCGCAGAGCGCTCGCACCGTGCAGTGACAGGCGCAGCGCAGCCGGTGACACCGGAGTTACTGGAAGACAGAACTTAGAACAAGGCAGCAGCAGTGACCGTATCCAGAGGTCCCCCCTCCACCTCCCCCCGCAGGTGTTCCCGGCCCAGCAGCAGTCCGTATCCAGAGGTCCCCCCTCCGCCTCCCCCCGCAGGTGTTCCCGGCCGCGGCTTCCCCTGCTCGAGCGGGGGACGGGGGA
>NW_008795909.1:8513550-8519711 GCF_000699145.1 Aptenodytes forsteri
CCTGCCTGCACCCTGCCTGCGCCCGCTGCGGACCACGGCAGGCCCTGGGGACCCTCCTCCACCCCATCCCGGCACCCTCAACCCCAGCCCAGCCTCAGGGTCCTGGGTAGGGGGAGCTGCAGCTTGCGCAGGGGCACCAGCCCTGCAGTGGGGGGGGCAGGAGCAGACCCCGAGCCCCCGGGGAGAGAGGAGACCCACTTTTCCCAGCACCGCAAGGCTGAGCGGGGGGATAGGAGGCAGTGACAGCACGGGGACAGGGCTAGGATGCTCCGTTTATTGAGGCGATGCTGTGGGGCGCCCCGGGGGGCTGCGCCAAGGCACGGCAGCGCTGGGGGTGCGCAGGGACCCCCGGGGAGGCAGCACCACGGGAGGGCGGCAGCGGCGGGTCCCTCAGGCCTTGCCGGGGTCCTCCTTCAGCATCACCGTCCGGTTGAACACCATCTGGGGAGAAGCAGAGGGTCAGCGCTGAGCCCCACGGCTGCGCACGGGGCAGGGGGAGCCCCACAGCCCCCTCCCCAGGGCTCACCTTCCCCTCCTCGCTGTCGGGATCCACGGAAAAGTAGCCCAGCCGCTCAAACTGGAACTTGTCGAAGGGCCGGGCGGGGAGGACAGAGCTGTCGACCAGGGCGTTGTGGACCACATGCAGGGAGTCCTGGCAGGGGGAGGCAGCTCAGCAGGCACCCCCGGCCCCTCTGCCCCCTCCATAGCCCTGCTCCCCCCAGCCCCTCTCCCCCCCAGAGCACAGCAGGACCCTGCCCAGGAAGGGATAGGGGTCACATGGAAGCGGGTGCCTCGGGTGTGGGTGCAGGAGGTCCCCAGCACCCCCCAGGCCCATAACCCCAGCTCCTGCTGCTACTCACAGGGTTGAGGTCGCTCAGAAAGCCACCGGGCACCTCTGATGGGTCCTCAGGATTTTTGTGCAAAAACCTGCCGTGAGACAGAGTCTCATTCCCAAAGCTGCTGGGCAAGGGGACGTGGTGCCCCGTGGCAGCTGAGGGGCAGCGGCTCACAGGACCCCACAGCAGCATCGTTCCCGCCAAGGAGCCAGGCCGACCCCAGCAGAGCCTGCTGGTGCACGGCCACACTGCCGCTCAAGCACTGCTGAGCTTGCACCTCCACCTCTGGGGGCGGCCCGGTACTCACAGCCGCTCGTAGAGCCGCACTTCACATGCCAGCGGCTCTGACACCCAGTGGATGAAGGCTTTGGGCTTCTCCGCCGCGTCCGACTTGGTGCAGGTCACCTCCAGCTCGATCACGTGCCCGCTGGCATCCTGGGGGAGAGAAGCCAAGCTGAGCCATCAGGCAGCAGTCAGGCAGCAGTCAGGCAGTAACCCCATCCCACAGGGCAGCCCTGGGGCCAAACCACCAGCCCCGCAACTCAGGGCCACCTTGCTCCCTGCTGTGCAAGGCACAGGGCTGGCAGGGAGCTGCCACACACAGGCAGCCTGCACCCACGCTGTGCCCGCAGCACCTGGCCTGAGATGACCATCGCTGTCCTTCCCTGGTGGGGCATGGCCATGTCCTGACATCCCACGGCCCAACCTCGTGTCACCAGTACCCAGAGCCACCCACCTTAATAACGTTCTGGACGGCGATGACGTAGCCAGCGTGACGCAACCCCACCGGCTGCTGGGGGGCCAGACGTTTGTAGCTCTTGTCCACCTCCTGCGAGAGAGTTCATAGTTGCACAAGGGGTCCCAGCACGGGGAGCAGGTCCCCCCTCCAGCACGTCTCTCTGTCCCCATGACTGTGTCCACCCACCCACTCCTGCCGTCCCAGGGATCAGCGCACCCAGGGCTCAGGCCAGGTGTGGGCACCATCGGTTGGACACATCCCAGCCAGGCTGAAGGCAGCAGGCATTTCCCCAGCGCCCATCAGAGCTGCTGGCACGTTTGGGAGTCACGGTTGGGTGCCTGACACGCCTCTGTGCCCCGTGCAGCACCAGTGCCGCTCCTGGCACTGCCAGGCTCCCGCTGCCCGAGCTGTAGCTCCCAGAAGCGAGGGCAGTATGGCCCGGTGGGCCTGGCTCACCTCCCTGAAGTCCGTCTCCTCAATGTAGATGGTGGGCTGGAAGGGCACTTTGTGAAAACCCCGGCTCTCATCGGCTGGAAAATTGGGCACAAGGACCTCGAGTGCCTGGGGAGAAGGAGGGGATGAATGCTAGCCTTGGGGAACCCCACTCCCACCCCAGCCCACAGTAGTCTCACCTTCAGGGCAGGGAAGTTGGTGATGGTGACCTTGAGGGGCTCCAGGACAGCCATGGCGCGGGGGGCCTGCTCATTCAGCACCTCCCGCGCACACGCCTCCAGCAGATGCGGCTCCATCGTCGCCTGGCCACCGTCACGCCGACCTGCGGGACAGCCTGCTGTCACCACGCCGGCCGGGGGACGCATCCACCTGCCCCGCCCCGTCTTGTCCCCAGCACCTACCCGGGCACAGAAGTTGTTGATGGCCTCGGGGGGGAAGCCTCGCCGGCGCAGGGCTGTCAGCGTGAAGAGCCGTGGGTCATCCCAGTCCCTGAGAAAACACCAGCGTGACAGCCAGGCGTGCCCTGGGCAAGACCCACCCTAGCTGCTGGCCCCGCTCCTACCTCACGGCACCCGTCTCCACCAGCCGGATGATCTTCCTCTTGGAGACGACAGTGTAGAGCAGGTTCAGGCGCCCGTACTCCCACTGCACAGGGCAGTAGACGTCCAGCGTGTTGCACAGCCAGAAGTAGGAGGAGCGCCTGCAAGGGAGGCACAGGCACGGCCTGGCTCAGCCTCACGCCCGCCTACAGCCCCACGGACACACTGTCCCCCAGCACTTTGGCAGCCGCCAGGACACGGCCAGCTGCTCCCCCCCAGAGCTGCCCTGCCAGGTTCGGATCCGCCCTGGGCCATGCCATGCATGGCGCTCACCTGGCCTGGAACTCTTTGGTGCAGAGGGAGTGCGTGATGTGCTCGATGGAGTCGCAGAGGCAGTGTGTGTAGTCATACGTGGGGTAGATGCACCTGCAAGGCAGATGCAGTCAGCCCTGGGGCAGAGCCCGGTGCTGCTCCCCTCCCGAGACCTCCCCGCTCCCAGAAGACGCAGACCCACCCCCCCCATGCGTGCCAGGACGCCGCAGGCCCTCCCTACCACTTGTCCCCGGTGCGGTGGTGCGGAGTGAACTTGACACGGTAGGCGACAGGGTCCATCTTCCCGTCCTCCATCACCAGCTTCATCCGCAGTGTGGCCTCCCCCTCCCCAAACTTGCCCTTTCGCATGTCCTGTGGAGCAGGGGGAAGCTGTCAGCTGAGCCACGGACCCGGACCCCACGGGCACGCAGCGCCTGCCCCCAGCCAGGAGTACCTCAAAGAGGAGGAGCGACTCCTCCACGGGCCGGTCCCGCCACGGCGAGGGCGGTGGGTTGTGGCCCTTGATCTCCTCAACCTTCTGATGGCAGACGTACGCCTGGCCCCTACGGAGGGGAAAAGCCGTCACCAGACGCAAGTGGCCCATCCCCTGGGCGAGGGGGAGCCCTGGCCACGGCACAGGACATCCGCACCGCCCTGGTGAATCCATACTGCCCTGGCACGCTCACCTGTGGATGAGCTCCAGGGCCCAGGTGTAGAGCTGGTCAAAGTAATCCGACGCGTGGGTCACTGCATAGGGCTGGTAGCCTGTGGGGATGGGGAAAACAGAGTGAGTTGGAGGCACCCCAGGGCCCGGCAGCAGGACCTCATGCAGGGATGTCCCCAGCAGCGCCCGGCCTGATCCTGCCCTCCCCAGCCCGAGCCGTACCCAGCCACTCCACCATCTCCCGGATGGCTGTGAAGTACTTCTCCTCCTCCTTCTCGGGGTTGGTGTCGTCGTAGCGCAGGAAGCACACGCCACCATTGGCCTGGGGACGGGGGGACAGTGAACAGCCGCTCCCTGAGGGACTGCAGGGCCAGGCCAGTGGCCAAGCAGCAGGGGGAGGCAGGGGCCGGCGGGAGCTGCCAGCAGGGCTTGGTCCTTCTCACCTTGGCGTAGCCAAAGTTGAAGTTGATGGCCTTAGCATGGCCAATGTGCAGGATCCCATTGGGCTCAGGAGGGAACCGTGTCCGCACCTGCAGGGGGGAAAGGGGACACCTCTGTCCTTCGGCAGGAGACTCTCCCCATCCCTGACAGCGGGGGCACTGACATGAGCCCCCGACGATCCCACAGAGCCCCCCGTGCCACGTGGGTGCTGCCTCTGGCCATGCCCCCGGTGAGCTGTGTGTCCCTCCAGCCACCCCACCCACCCGGCTGGAGCCTGGCACAGCAGTGCCAACCTCGCAGGGAACCGCTGGGCTGGGGGACGTGGCCTCACCTGCCCACCCGTGATTGCCAGGTGCTGCTTCAGCAGAGCCATGGTGTTGGGCGTCACCACGTAGCCCTCCGTCTTGTAGTTCTCTCCTGCAGGCAGAGGATGCTCAGGGCTGCAGCACCGCCCAAACCGAGCCAAGCCCAGCAGCCGGCGGGGAAGGACACGGGGCCGGGCCAGTCCCCCGCAGCACAGCAAGCTGGGGTCAGGCACAGAGCCGGTGGAGCGGTCCCACACACGGCAGTGGCTCCTCACACTCACCCGGCTTATGGAACTTGAGGGCTTCTCCCCGCAGCTGCTCCAGCAGCGATCGCGTCTCCACGCCCACCTCACCTGCAGGGAGAGACGGGGCTGAGCAGGGGCCTGACCGCAGCTCCTGGGGCCCAGCTCGGAGGCAGGTCCTGGCCAGGAACCGAAGGGCTGGGGAAGCTGCCCACAGGAGAACAGTCTCTTACCGTTCTCCACCACAGCCGCCTTCTGCTTCTCCGCTGGGGCCGGCCGGGCCTTTGCAGCCTGCAGGGACCAGCACAGCATCCTGAGTGCCCGGCCCCGGCAACCACCTTCCCCTCCTGGCCCAGCTTGCTGCCCCAAGCGCTCCCTCAGACCCGTGGCCATGGTGGCGGCTGGGCCCAGAGCAGCTATTTGGGATCCCGCCTGGACACTCAGCAGGGAAATACCCTCCCAGTTCCCAGCCTCCCCCACCTCCTCACCTTTGGTTTCTTTTCCAGGTCAGCTTCTGTCTTTGGCCCCAGCAAATGCAGCACCTGGAGAAGAGAAACACAGACAGAAGTAGAAAAGGCCCCCGGTGCCCCAAGGCCTGGAGGTGGCCCTGTCCAGCTGTCACCCCCCTCCCCCTGCCTGCACCTACCCAGGGCAGGCTGACCCTCACCCCGCCCGCACCTGCCCAGGACAGGCTGTCCCCAGTGCCAGGTCCTCCCATGGGACAGGCCAGCAGGTCCCACACCGGGCACGGCACCGACAGGGGACACCACCCCGAGCAGCGCCTGACCCGCTGCCCTCCCAACCCACCTGCAGGTCCACCTCATTCTTGATGGTCTTCCCGTCCGCCCACCGCAGCCGGCTCCGCGCCTCCCCTGCGGACAGGGCACCCCGTGGGCGAAGGGCACGGCCCAGCCCGGGGGGGCTTCAGCCAGGGCCGCTGACGCAGGACGCCGCAGCCAGCGGCTGGAGGCAGCCCTTGCCCCAGGGCCGTCCCTGGCACAGGGCACCACAGGCGGCTGCCACCCACAGCCCTGCCCGCGCGGGGGACATGGCAGGACGTCTCCCCTGCATCGGGTGGGCTGCGGCACAGCGATGCAGCAGCTGGGGCCGGGACAGCCCACGGCAAAGGGCTGGCTCTCAGGATCCAGGGGAGCAGGAGCGCCAGGCAGGGGCTGCCCCCGTGCCCCACACTCACCCATCAGCAGCCCCATGTTGAAGCGGTAGCGCTCCGCCAGCAGCTCTGCTCGGTGCTTGCCGATCACGGCCTCCACCTGGGGAGCGGGACAGGGACGCAGGGGTGAGCGAGGCAGGCAGGGAGCGTGACGCCAGGGGCTGCCAGCCCGTCCCGTCCAGCGTCCCCCATGCCGTCCCCGCGGGGCAAGCAGGGCCGCGGCCCCACTCACCGCCTCCTCGATCTGCTCGGGGGTGACGCACACCCCCACGCCGCAGGCCTGCTCAAAGTCTGCCGCGTCCAGGGGCTCCAGGGGGTGGTTCCTCAAGTACTCCAGGGCGGCTGGGGACAGAGGGCCGGTGAGGAGCGGGGCCCTCCCCTCCCCGCCGGGGCCGGGGGGTGGTCCCGGGGCCGCACGGTACCGCTGAGCTGCAGGTCGGTGAGGATCTCCCTACGGAC
>NW_008795909.1:8521145-8522575 GCF_000699145.1 Aptenodytes forsteri
GGCAACACCCGGCGGGAGGAGGCACCGTCAGGTCCTGCCAGCCGGAGCCGCCCGACGCAGCCGGGCAAGGCGGGTGCTGGCTCCTCCAGGGGTGGGCCAGGCAGGCGGCGCAGGTGTCCCCGGGGGCACAGCTATAGCTCCATCGTCCCAGTGCTGGGCACCGGCTCTGTCCCCTCAGTGGCTGCCTGCTGCCTGCCTGCAGCCGGCAGAGGCTTCAAGCTATAGCGGGCACTGATGTTGGTACCCGAGATGCTGCGGTACTCGCCCATCTCCGTACGGACGGCTTCGTTCTGGGTGATGGTGAGCAGGACTGGGACGGAGAGTGTCACCTCCTTCCGCAAGACCTGGATGCTGAGTGCCGTGCGCGGTGGGATCTTAGCTGGCAGCTGCACCTCCACACGTTCCCGGCGGGTGCTGGATTCGCTGTGCCCTTTCTGCACCGTGAAGATGTTGGAGGCTTCCACGGTCAGCGTGAAGGAGAGCCCGGCTTTGAGGCTGGTAGCATTGCTGAAGTGGAAGCTCTGCCAGAGCGTGGTGCTGTACTCCCGGCTGCTGCTGGCCGCCAGCACCTGCTCCGACTCGGTCTCGTTCACCCCCTCGATCTCATCCACCAGCACCTCCCGCTCCGCCTCCACCCGCTTCTGCTCCCAGAGGAGACGCGCCGAGACCAGGGGCCGCCCGGGCCGCAGCGGGCGCAGGTGGGACAACCGAGCCTGGAAGTTCAGCTCGGGTTTGTAGTCAGCAAGACGCTCACCGGGCCATGCCAGGCAGTGCCAACCGCCCCGGCCAGGGTGCTGATAGAGCAGCCAGACGCCTCGCTGCACCACGTGGGAGGCCACGCGGTCATTGAAGTACCCGTATGCCAAGTTGGTCTCCTCCATCACCACCTTGCAGGCGCCTTGGAAGTTGGGGCGCTCGTAGAGGGTGATCTGGGGGTCCCCCAGGTCATGGTGCACGAGGCGCAGCGCCGAGAAGCTGTTGGGCCGCCCCACGGAGGGGTACTCACCCTCCTCGAAGGCGTGTGGCTCCCCCTCATACTTGGGGTCCGTGTAAGCAATCCAGGGCTGCCCCACCACCTTCAGGGAGGCGATGCAGTCCCCAAAATCCAGCTCGTGCAGGTCGGGCACGTCGCAGGTGAACTCCCGGCTCAGCCCCTCGAAGTTGGCACGCTCGTACACTGTGATCCGGTTCATGGTGCCGCGGGCGCCCGCCCCTGCGAGGGCACAGCGCATGTCAAGTCCCCTCATGTGGGGTCGTGTGGGTGCTACAGGAAACGCGTTGGGAAAGCCTGGCCAGCAAAGGGGGCCCCCGGCACCCCCTTTCCTCCCCTGCCCTCTGCCCCCCTTCACCCACCTCCGCCTGGTCCCTGCGCTCTCACCGTCTGTGCCGGCAATGCCCCGACGCTAGCCCACGGCCGTGCCTTTTACAAG
>NW_008795909.1:8522860-8523560 GCF_000699145.1 Aptenodytes forsteri
GTTCCCTCCCCGTTGGTGGGGAGCCAGCCAGGCCCCACATGGCTGCCGGCACACCGGGATCCCAGTCGGCCCCCGCAGACAGCCCTGCCGGAAAGTCCTGCCGCGCCCCGGGCACGCGGCGCTCCACTGCTAACGAGTCACCACCCACTATCACCGATGCTTCCACCCTGCCCGTGCTAATTATGGTGTGTGTTGCCGGTGGGGCAGGAACTGCCGGCCCGCCCTGGTGGGGTGAGAGGGTATCGTGGTGGGGCAAGCCAGCGCCCCGAGACAAGCCCCTCTGGCACCCCAGTGACCCCAGGCGCAGGACACGGTCCCCCTGGCATGGCACCGCTGCCGCAGCCCCATGCCTGCGGATGGCTGGGGCAGGGGGGGGCACTCCTCTCTTGTCCCTCCATGGGCAGGACGGCCACAGACCACCCAGGGTGGCCGCGGCGCTGCTGGAGGGTGGCGGGTGCCAGCGCTGGGCACAGCGGGACACTGACGCCCGGCCAGGGCACAGGAACGGCTGGCAGCCACCCTGAGCACAGCGTGCTGCGGGTCCCCGTGGTACGGATCGGAGCTGGCCCCCCTGGGAGCTGCTGGTACCGGGCACAGGGCACGTGCACCCCCCGGTTGGCACCCCGCTGGGGCCGGGCTCAGGCAGCTCAAAGGGTCTAAGGCAGGTTGAGCCTCTGACTTCTCCCGGCCGCGTGCCTGG
>NW_008795909.1:8524402-8528871 GCF_000699145.1 Aptenodytes forsteri
CGAAGAGCGTCGCCTTCTCCTTGGGGGGTTCCGGGGCCAGCAGCTTGGCTTCTGCCTCAGGCGTCAGGTACTCCAGGTGGTGGTGGCCCCAGATCGGAGTGGTCAGGAGCTGCCAGCGCTGCGGGGACGCCGTGTCAGCACCCAGGGACAGCAGCACCGGGGACTGCCTGGACCTGGCGTGGTGCATCCCCCCAGCGCACGGGGATGGGGTGGGATTTTGGGTGGGGATGGAGGTGAGACTGGGATGGGGAAGGGATTGAAATGGGATTGAGAGAGGGACAGCATGGGGACAGGGATGAGATGGGGACGGGGATGGGACTGAGACGGTGATGGGATTAAGACAGCGATGTCAGCAAGGATAGCATTTGGGTGAGGTTGGGAATGAGACAGCAGTGGGGACAGGGATGGGATTTGGCTGGGAGTGAGAGTGATAGGGAAGGGTACAGGGATGGGATTCGGATGGGGATGGGACCGAGAGTGATGTGAGCAAGGATGGGATTCAGGTGAGTTTGGGAGTGAGACAGGGTTGGGGACAGGGACAGGATTTGGCTGGGATGGGACTGAGATGGCAATGTGGACAGCGCTGGAATTTGGATGGGGATGGGACTGGGATGGGGACAGGACTGAGAGGGGGACAGGGACAAGGATGGCCGAGATGGGTTGGGGACGGAGGCGGGAGGGCCCCCGCCGCGCCGCCCTCACCTCGCGCAGGGAGCCTTTGCAGCGCAGGAGCTTGTAGAGGACGGTGCAGGGGATGCAGAGCATGGAGGAGAGCGCCAGGACCCAGCCGATGGCGTCCCCCCACCACGGGTACACGTACGTCTTGTTGTAGGTCAGCGGCTTGTAGTTCACCACGTGGAACACGAAGATGCCCTGGGTGGAGAGAGGGGGGTGAGGCCCCGCGGGGCAGGGGGCTGGCAGCCCCAGACCCCCCACGCGTGTCGCCCCATGGCCCCGACACGCGTGTCGCCCTGTGGCTGCCGTGCCCGAAGCAGCCGCCTGGGGGAGCCCGGAGCCCGTGGCAGCGGGCACACGCACGCACAGGCGAGCACACGCGTGTCCCCGCGTGGGGCGGCCCCACTCACCACGCAGACCAGCGGCGTCACCACTGCCCAGCACCACTTCATGAAGGGCAGGGGCCGGTAGCCGATCATGCGGGCCACGTCGTCCATGAAGCGGTCGGCGCCTGTGGGGAGAAGGGCGTCAGCCGGGCCCTGCGGGCACCCATGTCCCCTTGTGTCCCGCCCCGTGTCCCCCTGGCCTCACCGTAGACCCAGGCAATGACCACACACTCCCAGAAAGCCTGCCACAGCAGCGTGATCCCGCTGGCCGAGTAGTTGTCAAAGAGCTGGAACACGTACATGCCGCCCTGCCAGGACGGCGCCGCGCATCACCGGGGCTGTGCCGGCTGCCCTGCACTGGCACAGGTGCCTCCACACCGGCACGGGCACAGCCTTGCCAGCACCGGTGCCCCACTTGGCATGGACGCCCTGCATGCCATGGGCACCCTGTGCTCCCACAGCACCCCCACGATGATGGGCACCCCCATGGCATGGGGACCTCCACAGCTACAGGCACCGCCACACCATGAGCACCCCCGCTGCAGCGCTGCAGCACCCTGCTGCACCCCGGTGCAGCAGCCCCAGGGAGCTCCCACCCCACACTGGGGCCCCATGGGAGGTGACGTCCCGGAGGCAGGCACGGGTGCCCGGCGTGGGGCCGGCTGGCCGGTGTCCCTGCCGCATCCCCCACCTGTGTGACCATGGAGAGGTCGATGAGGCAACAGACGACACAGCAGAGCGCGGCGGGGAGCTCGCGGCGCAGCGAGCCAGCCCCCGGCTGGGGGAACAGGTCCAGGATGCCCGTGATGAAACCCTCCACACCGACAAACTGTGGCAGAGAGCGGGGCTCAGCAGGGACGTGCCACCCCGTCCCCTCCCCGTACCTGTCCCCCTGCCCGCCGCTGCACCTGACTGTCCAGCCCCAGCACGAGAAGCATGAAGAAGAAGAGCGTGGCCCAGAGTGGGGACAAGGGCATCAGCGTCACGGCTTTGGGGTAGGCGATGAAAGCCAGCCCGGGGCCTGCGGGAGAGCAGGGTCAGCGGTGCCACCCCAGGGGGGGACACAAAGGACACGGTGCCAGTGGGCACCCGCAGCCCAGCACTCACCGGACTCGGCCACCTTGGAGATGTCCACGCCTTGCTCAGAGGCCATGAAGCCCAGCACGGAGAAGACGACGAAGCCGGCGAAGAAGCTGGTGGAGCTGTTGATCACGGCCAGGATGTAGGCGTCCCTGTGGGCAGAGCGGGTCAGGGGTGCTGGGGGGGACACTGGGGGACACACCAGGGGGATGCCCTGCAGCCGGCACAGCCCTACCTGTAGCAGTTGTTGTGGAAGCGGTTGTAGCTGCCCAGCGCGGTCAGGGCGCCCAGCCCGATGGCGTAGGAGAAGAAGATCTGGGTGCCGGCATCGATCCAGACCTGGGGTGCGAGGGAGGGTGTTGCGGGGAGGGTGCTGGGGGGGCTGCCCAGCACCCATCCCCCTCCTGCCCTCCTTGCCACCCTCACCTGCGCCTCAGCCAGCTTGGACCAGTCGGGTTTCAGGTAGTAGACGATGCCGCCCAGTGCCCCGGGCAGCGTCACCCCATGGACCAGCAGCAGGATGAGGACCACGTAGGGAAAGAGTGCCGTGAAGTAGACAATCTGCAGAGGAGTGGGTGCCGGTGAGATGCCCCGGGCCGGGGCTCTCCGTCATGTGCCACAGGTGTTCCAGCGGGACCAGGGCTCGGGGATGTCCCCAGCGGCTGGTGGCACCTCCCAAACAGATGTGGGACAGGGGTCTTACACCCCCGTGGGCTGTGGCACAGGAGGGCAGGAGCCGGCAGTGCCGTGTGCTGCAGTCCCATCCCCACATGCCGGTGGCCCCAGTGCGTGTCACTGCCCCGCCAGCATCACCTTCCCGGTTGACTTGACGCCCTTCCAGATGCAGAAGTAGACGACGACCCAGGTGGTGACCAAGCAGAGGATCATCTGCCAGTTCATCTCCCCCGGCTCGCTGAGGTCCCCCGAGAGCCGCAGCACCTTGTTCCTGCAGAGCAGGGCCATGCTGAGTGCCAGCGCGACCCCCCCGGCCCCAGGTGAGAACCCCCGGTCCCCACACTCACTCCCAAAACTCGATGACAGGCGAGCGCTTGCTGGCCAGGTCGGCACAGCTGAGGTTGAAGGGCCCAGTGCCGGCGCTGGCGTTGCTGCTGCCATTGCGGCAGAGCTCGAGGTGGAAGAGCTCGGCGCACTGCTCGGTGTTCCAGGCGTGGCCGCAGGTGGCCCAGGGCAGGGTGTCCGTCAGCGAGTGCACCAGGTAGAAGAGCCCCCACACCAGGATCATGATGTAGTAGGAGTTGCAGAAGAAGACGATCACCATGGAGGCCAGGCCCAGACCTGCGGCACGGGGAGATCAGAGCCCGCGGGCACCCATGGGCGCCCGGCAGCCTGGGGCGGGATGGGGGGTGCTGGCAGGGATGGGGCAGGACATGGGGTGCTGCTGGGGACGCAGGGAGCCGGCAGCCCAGGGTAGGACAGGGGGGAACCGGTGGGGATGCGGGGAGCTGGCTGCCCCAGGGAGGACAGGGGGGAGCTGGTGGGGACAGGACAGGGGGAGCTGGCAGCCCCAGGCAGGACAGGGTGGGGACAGCCGGCAGCATGGCACAGGACAGGGGGGAGCCAGCAGGGCACAGTACAAGGAAGCTGGCAGGACACTGCTGAGGTGGGGAACTGGCAGCCTCCGGGATGCCGGCAGCCTCCAGGGAAGCTGGCAGCAGGCAGGGAAGCCGGCAGCACATAGGCAGGCAGGGCTGGGCAGGGCAGCGCAGGGTGCCACGGGGCACGGGTGCAGGCAGCTGCCACCCTTGGCCAGGGTGCGTGGTAGCAGTGGGACGCGGGCAAGGTACACAGGAGCAGGCAGGGTGTGGGCAGGGTGCTGCCAGCCCCGTGCAGGGCGCCGGGGGCCCCCGGGCAGGGAGCAGGGTGCCAGGGGCCACAGGCAGGGTGCCAGGGGCCACAGGCAGGGCGCGGGCAGGGTGCATGCAGGGCACAGCGTTACCCTTGAAGAGGGGGGCGATGTTCCAGGCGGCGATGCCCCCCTGCTTCATGAACCCCCGCGCCGCCCGCCCGGGCGCAGCGAATGGCGAAGGCGCCTCTGCACCCTCCCCTCGCCGCGCCGCTGATGTAGGTCAGGGTGGGCAGGTGGCGGGGGGTTCCCCATGGACCCCCACCCCGGTGGGTGACACTGGACACCCGTGGGGTGGCCCATGAGCCCCGTGGACGGCCCCTTGCCCCGGGTAGGTGCAGGGTGGGCTGGCCCACCGTGGGGTGACCCCACATACGCACTATAGGGTGGAAAGCGGGGTGTCCCCACGCGCCATGGGGTGCCTCCCCACACCGCGGGGCAACCCCCCACGCCCCCGGGAGGCG
>NW_008795909.1:8530020-8530840 GCF_000699145.1 Aptenodytes forsteri
CGGGGACGGCGGGACAGAGGCCGCGCCGGGGGGCACCGGGGGACACCGGGGAACGGGGCGTCACCGGGGCATGCCGGGCACTAGGGACACTAGGCGATAAGGCACTCCGCGGGACAGCGGGGGACGGGGCGCTCCGGGGCACACCGGGCACTAGAGCACCGGGACTTGGAGTCCTGGCGCACCAGCCGGCACCGGGACTTCCAGTTCTGGCGCACCGGCACCAGGGGACACCGGGGACACCAGGCACTAGGGCACCGGGACTTGCAGTCCCGCCACACTAGCACCGGGGCACACTAGGCACTATGGCGGCAGGACTGTACCGGGGGACACCGGGCAACAGGGCGCAGCCGGCAGCAGAGCACACAGAGAGGCAGCGGGCTCCAGGGTGCACCAGGGGACACTGGGTGTCCCCCCCGCTGCTGTAGGGTGCACCAAGAAACACCCAGCACTGAGGGACATCAGGGGACAGCGAGCACCAAGTCACACCATGGGCCACCTGCGCGCAGCAGAACCCAGCGGGGACAGGGAGCACAGAGTGCCAGGGGACCTGGGGGGGGCACTGGGCTGCAAGGAGCACTGGGGGACACGGAGCTGTAGGGTACACTGGGTATCACAGCACACAAGGGGACATGGGGCATGAAGGCACCTGGGGCAGCAGGGTGGTGGGGGCCCCAACAGCACACTGGGGGACAGGGTGCCCTGGGGGGGCTCAGCAGGCACCCGAGGGTCCCAGGGGACAGCAGGCAGCGGAGGCAAGTAGAGTTCAGAGAGTTTAATGAGCGCAGGACAAGCCCCAACCCCCCCCATCCCCCCACCCCCC
>NW_008795909.1:8531543-8534557 GCF_000699145.1 Aptenodytes forsteri
GGGCCCCCCCACCTCCAGGGAGGGTGGGCAGGCAGGTGCAGGCAGCGGCTTGTGGGCCCCAACCCCGGGGCGTCAGCACCAGCCAGAGCAGAGGTCACCCCACCAGCGCCAGGCACTGACTCAGCCCCACGAGGCCAGCGCCGTGGGCGAGTGGGAGAAGCCGCCGAGCCCCGGGGCAGCAGACAATGAGGTGACTGTTCCAGGAAGGGCACCTCATGACCCTGCCGGGCTCCCTGGCTGGGACCCGCTTGGCCGGTAGGACACCACAGCACATGTGCAAGAGGGGTGCAGGACTGAGGTGGGGGGAGCCCTGGGCTCCCCACTGCCCGGCTCAAGCCCCAGCCAGAAATGCAGGTGAGCCCGTCCCTGCCAAGCATCCTTCCCCAGCCAGCCAAGGGCACCGTCGGCAGGACAGAGGCGGAGACGGAAAAGGAAGTCACAGGGCTCTGAAGTCACCTCTCGCACCCAAACATGCCAGAGCAGTCTGAGCCACACTCAGCCAAGGGCAACACGTCTCAATGTCAGACACTGCTGGAGCTGTCAGCCCGTGCCCCAGCCCCACGGGACAGTGTGCTGCTGGCCCCCGTCGCGCTCCCCACACCCTGCACGTGCCCCACCGGGGCTGCCGCCCCACGGCTGGGGACACCGGCAAGCACCTGAGCCCGCTGCTGCACAGGGTGCACCAGGCACCCGGCAGAGCCCAGGGCACCATCCCCGTGCTGGCTGGGCCAGAGAGTCGCCTCAGGCACAGGAAGGTCACCGGCTCCAGCACAGTCCCTGCCCTGATCTGGGGGTCCCATCACACAGGACAGGCATGCTGCATCTCTTTGGAAAACCTGGCTTTATTAACACACCGAGGTCCTACCAGCGCTCCCCGACCCCACGCCTCTCCCATGGCATGGGCAGCCGGGCCCCTCACAAACGAGGCGCTGCACCACGCTCCCCCGGCAGAGACCCGGCGCCCCAGCCGCAGCCAGCTGGTGCCGAGGGGGGACAGCCCACATGCCCCATGACGCTGGGGGCTGGTGGGAGCCCGCAGCCCACGGAGGCAGGTGCTCACCATGGGCACCCCAGCCCAGATTGCCAGGTTCCCCAGCAGCTGCCCAGGGGAGAGGAGCTGTGGCAGGGCTGAGCCTCTGGCTGAGCAGGGAAGCACACAGGCCCTCGGTGACAAGCCCATTCAGCCCCAGCATGGGGGTGCGATGCGCACAACTCCTGGTGCATGGGCAGCTGGCACCAGAAGGCTCAGGGGGAGGCCGGCAAGAGGGCTGGCCCAGAAGCCGTGGGTTGCGCCAGCCCCAGGGAGCACAAGGCTCCCGCAGCAACACAGCTGGGCGAGGCGGCCGGACCAGGACCCGTGTCAGGGCATCCTGCCCTTGCTGCAGCCTCCTGGCAGGTCTCCGCTTCTTTCTTGGGAGCCAAGCAGAGGCGGTCGCTGTTCCCAGGGGGTTCCCAGGCCCCGTCCGTGCTGCAGCGTCAACGTCCCCTCCTGAGCAGCAGGTAGCCACGAGGTCTGTCCCGCTCCCAGCGGGCAGCAAGGGTGAGGGAGGGCAGAGGGGCTCCTGGTTCTGGGCTGTGCCTTGGCAAGGCAGCGGGCTGGCCACGCAGCCCTGCCAGCTGGCACAGGAGATGCCAGAGCAGACAGGCAGGAGCCGACGGCCCCATACTTCCCTTGGCAAGTCCTTCCCGGCAGTTTCTGTTCTGCTGCCCGATGTCTTCGTCGCGTAGCGTCCTAGGACGGCGCGTGCCTCAGCAGCCCTGCTCCCGCAGCTGGCTGCACGCCCATGCCTATCTCCAGCGGGTCTGGTAAATGAGCGGGTAGAAGACGTTCAGGAAGAGGGCCACAATTGCGGCCGTGGTGGCCAGGACAAAGTATCTGACGCAGCCTTCGTCTGGGTGCTGGGGGGTGCCCGGACTCTGCTTCTGGCCACGGGGCCTCCAGGAGTTTCTTGCAGGCCTTTGGGGCGCCTCGAGCTGCAGCTCTTGTTCTTCAGCCTCCAGTTCCTGCCAGATCAGAGAAGCCTGCGATGTGGAAACCTGCGTCAGCACTTGGAGAACACAATGGGCAACACCCCTTGCCATCCCCCGGGGCAGGCAGATGCCTGCAAGCCCAGCCCCGTGCCCAGCCAGCCCTCCTCCCCATGCAGCACCGCCGCGGTCACACCCGCCCCCGCGGCTCTTCGGGGTCTCCGGTGGGGGGGGCGCAGACGGGCTCCGGCGGGCGGCTCTGCGGGAGGGCGCGTGGGCAGCTGCCAGGCAGGGTCTTCCTGGGGCCGTGGGGAGCGGAGCAGGCAGCCGGATCCCGGTGGAGCCGATGCGCTGGCATTGGTGGGTCCAGGTGGCGAGGGGGCAGGCAGCAGCCAATCACAGCCCAGCTTTTGTGATCCCAACAGGATCTTTCAGACGACGGCCAATCCAGAGCCACCTGGGGCAGCAGGAGCAGGAGGCACAGTCACAGCACAGCCAGTCACAGCTCTGCTTTGGTGGGAGGGGATCCTCTGACAGCCAATCGTAGCCCAGCTTCCAGGATCATCCGCAGGCAGCCAATCACAGCCCGGCCCTTCACTGTGCCGGTGATCACGCAGAGCAGCTAATCAGGGCGCAGGTCTCCGGAGGGCACCCCGTGCCTGGGAGGGTGTGGGTGGTCTGAGGTGCTTGGGGACCCGCTGAGCCCTGGCAGGGTCCAATGCTCCCCATCACTGTGGGGGATCCGGCGCTGCCAGGGGCCCGATGAGCCCCGGTGCCATGAGGGGCCCCGATGAGCCCCGGCGCTGTGGGGCATACAGTGAGGCTCGGTGCCGCCCGGGCCCCTGAAGGCTCCCAGAGCCGGCGTGGGATGAGCAGCGCAGCCTTCTTGTTGCCCAGGCCACCCCCAGCGAGTGGGGCTGCTCCAGGACACGCACAGCCCCCCGGGACAGGAACAGCCCAGGCAGGCGGACACCAACATGCCGGATGCCCCCTGGCCCCAGAGGCAGGCAGCTCCCGTCCCCAGCTGAGCGGGGAGAGCCGGGGTG
>NW_008795909.1:8534597-8551896 GCF_000699145.1 Aptenodytes forsteri
GGGCCGGGGGGCCAGGCCAGAAGGGCCCCGCAGGGGCACAGGCGTGCAGCTGTGCCAGAGATGAGCTGAGCATCGTCCTCAGACCCCACGGGGCCACGGGGGTGCTGAGTGCGGAGGGAAGGGCTGCAGCACAGCGATGCGGGGCGAGGGGCTGGCCAGGCAGGTGGGCGCCGCGCCGCACCCTGCCCCAGCCTGGGCCTTCATGTCTGACATTCACACAAAGATCAGCCCAACTGTTCCCCGCCAGTGCATGCCGAAAGCACGCTGCCGTTTGGCCCACCCTTCCCTCCCGGGCGGCCCGGCAGCAGAGCTCGCTCTGGCAGGTTTCTCTTCAGCACCCTGCAGAAGCTGCCAGGCCCCTGGCTCAGTGCTGGCATTTGCCTTTTTTGCACCTAGCTTGGCCCCGAGCTGGGCCCCAGCAGAAAGCGTCCCCCACCCTGCCTCGAGAGCGGCTGCACAGGGCAGGTTCTCACTGCTCGCTGGCACAGCCAGCTCCTACAGCACTGCTCACAGCCTTCCTCCGGTCCAGACCCCGGTGAGGCTGGGCCCCCTCCTGCCTCCTCCAGTGCCCTCCCACCCTGATGACGGGAAGCAGCTCTCCTGTGGTCCCTCAGGGCAGGGACCGTCCCAAGCTCACAGCAAGAACAGGGCAAGAGAAGCCCCAACGCCCGGCCGGCACGAGCTCTTCGGTGTCGAAGGGGGGCAGGCACCAGACTGCAGCTGCGCCAGGCTCCGTGGGTGCTGGCAGAGACAGGCTGGGCCCTGAGTGTGGGCACCTGGGCACGTTTCAAGGCTCCGTGGCTCCAACAGTGCCGAAAGGGACGCGAGCTCTCACCTGGCTGGCAGCAGCTTCGGCAGAGGGGGTGCGCTCGGCTCGGTGGTCTGGGGGGTGCCCTGGCAGGGGTCTCTCCACAGGAGAGTTCCTCCGGCGGTAAAAGAGGACATACGCGTATCTGGTTACCACCTGGCTCTCATCCACAGTGGTGACTGTGCTGTCGTCGAAAAGCCGCCAGCCTGAGAGGAGAGAAGGGTTAAGCAAGCAGACAGGCCACGGCTGCAGGAGCGGGGGGGGCGGTGAGGGTGGCAGATCCTCACCCACGTCACTGCGCTGGCTGTTCTTGTCGTTGGGCAGGCGGGCGTACGCTGTGTAGTGCCCCCCAATCATGCCTCCGTAGTGGTTGATCACAGCGTACAGGTCATACATGGGCAGCTGCTGCTCACCCTTCCGGCCGATGCAGAACTTGCTTAGGTCCAGGCTCCTGCGGAGAGAGATGGGGACAGTCAGGGGCAGTCAGCGTTAGGCAGGGAGAGGCCGGGCTGCAGAGCAGCACAGGCAGCGCCAACCCAGGCACTTCGTCCCCCAGGCTCTCACCGGACGGGGAAGTCCACCATGTCGTTGATCTTGTCCCTCCAAATAAAGCTGCGGAAGGAGAAGCGCTTGAGCTGGATGATGAGGACGTTGGGCAGCCGCCACAGCATCAGCTGCTTGGAGGCCTCGCGGTGCTGCTTGCACTTGGGGCAGTACCTGGGGGAAGAGTATGCTCATTACTGGCGTGGGGAGAGCCTCAGGTCTCGCAGCCCAGCCCAGCCCCAAGGTCCCCCACATGTGGGGCTAGCAGAGGGGACACGGGAGGTCTCAGCCTCCCCTGCCAGGGGCAGGCCAGTACAGTCCTGCGGAGCACTGGCATTGCTCCCTGCTGGCTTATGGCCTCCCTCCCCAGCGCACAGGGAAGGCCAACCCAATGCTCCCGGCTGCCAGAAGAAACAGCGTGCAGGCCCAGGCAGCTCCTGGGAAACCCCCGCGGCTGCCTGGGCCCACGGGCTGGAACCCACCCTGTCGCCTTCCTCACCATGCTTCCTCCGGGGCCAGGACTTCGGGCTTGGTGAAGAGGTTGAGGCACTGCTCCAGGGTGAAGTGGCCAGCCCGGGCTGCTTCACTGGCCGAGCCCGGGTCCTCCACACACTCCAGCTCTTTGGACTCCACCAACACGAACTCCTTGAGGCGCTCATTGTTCTTCCACACCAGGGCAAGGGAGCAGTCGTCTGTCAGCTCCAGGGGGGTGTCACCTGCGAAGGGGCGCACACCTCACACACCTGCCCCACCAGGCTGGGCCAGGCCACCTTGCCGGGGCTAGCAGCAGTCTTGTCCATCCCAGCTCGATATGGCGATCACGCAGTGCTGCCA
The DNA here is from genome assembly GCF_000699145.1 of Aptenodytes forsteri. Lineage (NCBI taxonomy): Eukaryota > Metazoa > Chordata > Aves > Sphenisciformes > Spheniscidae > Aptenodytes > Aptenodytes forsteri. Next base: position 8,536,783 of record NW_008795909.1, read on the forward strand.
GGAAGGGACAAGTGCCCCACGGCCAGGTTCACCACCCCAGGGCAGCAGAGCCCCCCAACCAGCAGGGGACAAGGCTGGCACAGCCCCTCTCGGCAGCGCCTACATAACCAGCACTGGATGTGGGCAGAGTTCAGAGAAGAGGTGACCCAGAGATGACAGACCCCCTGTGGATGCAGGAGGTTGAAGGGAATTGGTCTATTTGCTGAGGAGAGCAAGGAACGTCATGCCCAAGAGCAGCTTCCAGGCAGCAGCTCTGTGCAGCAAAGCCCTGCCCTCCCCTATGCCAGATGCAGCTTTCACTGTCCAGCCTGGAGCCACCGTCACATCTGGGTTCACCTTGTGCCAGACAGCCTCTGGCACCCTGGCCAGGCAGATCCACCACCCTGCCAGAGGCCGCAAGCGACGAAGGTGGCGCTTTCCAGGGCTCTGGGCTCACCTTTATCTTCCAGCTTGTGCTCTCGGTTGGCAGCGTCAATTTTGTTGATGTAGAACTGCGTGGCGCGGGCACTCAGCGAGTCTGGAGTGTGTTGGTACCCAGGGATGGCAGCTGTGGACAGGCAGGGACAGATCTGTGGTGGCACTGCCTGCCTGCTCTGCGTAGGGGCCAAGAATTTGCAGTGCCCCCACCCCCACCTCACATGCTACGGCCTTGCAGGGACACAACCACGTGCCCCATGTCCTTGACTATTTTTAGCAGGCGCCTGCCCCTGGCAAGCTGCGCTCCTCTGCCTGCCTTGCCCCTTCGCTGCACATTGCTGCCATCCTGAGACGAGTGTCTGGAAACGTGACAGCCAGGCAGCTGAGCGCAAGAGGCTGCTCCCGTGCAGCTGAGTCAGAGCGAGGGAAACGCTGCACTCACAGCCCCGAGGAGCTCAGCCTGTGCCGGGCTCTGCCCTCCCACGGGACTTGGAGGCTTCTGCCAGCCCCTGCTTTCCCACCTCTCCCACAACAACACAACACTCCAGCCTCTTTCCTCGTCAGGTCTCCGCTCTGCCCCACGGGCTCTGCCAGGGCAAGGCAGAGCGTGGGCAGGCAGGCAGTTCAGGTGGGGCAGCACTGCCAAAACACAGCTCCCAGGGGGCTCCTTGGGGCTGCCTAGGCTCCTGGCATAGACACGGTCAGCACCGCAGCACTCTTACCTTCTGGCTTGAGGGCTCTTTCATAGGACGGCTCCTTCTCACAACAGCTGTCGCCCTGCGACTCCATGTGCTCAGAGAAGCCCGAATCCAAGCTCAGCAGGGAACTCCTGGCTGCCAGGACCTTGCTCCGAACAGTGCTGGTGTCCCCCAGCTCTGGGTGCAGCTCAGGCACAGCTGGCGAGAGTGGGGGCTCCTGCAGGAGGCTGGAAGCTCTGTCCCCGTCCCCCAGCTCAGGGGCAGAGGTGGCCGCTGCACAGCTGCTCTTGGCCAGGGGCTCCAGCTTGTCTGGCAGCAGAGGCTGCAGCCCCTGCTCCGGCGACATCCGGCCCAGCTGGAACGGAGGCTGGAACACGCTGACTGAGTACCTGGGCAAGGAGGCGGCAGTCAGAGCTGGACGGGCACAGGGCTGAGCTCAGCTCCGGGGCAGAAGCACCCCTCCTCCCTGGACCCTCACCTTGCATAGCCCTCCAGCAGCTGGGCCAGGCGGGCATAGGTGAGGCGGGACTCCGGCACGCTGATGAGGAAGGGGAAACCAATGTTCTCGGGGCGGCACAAAGCCTTGTGGTCTGGCCAGTGTGTTTTCTGACATGCCCTGTAACACATACAGCCCCTGCTGAACCCAGCATCCGCGACCACCCTGAGCAGGAGCGTGGCAGGGCTGGAGAGGTGCACTGGGGACAAGGTGAGCACCGCGAGCCAGACTAGCTCCTTCCCAAAGGCCAGGGCCATCCCACCTCCTCCCAGTGGGCTGAGCAATTCCATCCATCCCTTCAAGGCAGGAGACCCTCCCTCCCTGCCAGGCACCAAGCCAACTCACACGTTGCAGTAACCGACTCGATAACACCTTGTGCAGCGCCTGAGCTTCTCATCCTCCGGCAGCTGCTTCTTCTGGCAGGCTGCACACTTGGCGACGGGGCCGCTGGGCACCTGCGGACGCTGCAGGAGAAAGAACCCGTTGGGCAGGGAAGGGCACCCGGGCAGGACAAGGCAGCCTCGGCGGGCACCCGCGCTTGCTGCAGCTAGTCACCCTTGCGTGCAGCTCTCCCCCTCCTGCTCAGCCCCACTTGCAGGCTCAGCCTCCCTGCGTGCCTCCTGGCAGTGCCAATGTCCCCTCTTACCTGCTGGACCTGCAGCTCCACCACCCGCTCCTTGGCCAGCTCTGGGGACAGCACTTCAAAGCAGAGCAGCAGGTCCGTGGGGGAGACTGTATCCAGTGAGTTGGACGGCAGGAACATGCGGTGGAAGCGATTTTTGATCACCTGCCAGGAAAGCAGTGGAGCGGGGCTGTGGGAGGGCTGCCCCACGCTTCCTCTCCTGAGAAAGCCACAGACCTCAGCCCCACAAGTGACCTGCAGGGACAGCAGCACCACAGGGATGCTGGGCTCAGCTCACCACCCCGCCAAGGGAGGATGGGCATCCCTTGCCCGACTGTGGTGGCCCAGCCCTCCTGAGCAGGGATCTGCCTGGCAGCACCCTGTGCAGGACACTGCCACCCACAGATAAAATCTGCCCCATGGATATGTTGGACATGGGCAAGTGACTGTCGGTGGCCACATTCTCTGCAGAGCTGCGGGAGCCGGGGCACCCACAAGAGCAGCCCATGGCTTGCTCCCCAGCTTGAGCACTCTCACCTCTGCCAGGCGCAGGTTCTCTGGTTTCACACGCACGCTGTGGGCCACCGAGTCAAGTACCTCCATGGCACTGGAGTTCTCCTTGCTGATACTCACGAGAAACTGCCATGAAGAACGTGCCACATCAGTCACACCATACCAACACACGTGGGTCCTGGCTTAACACAAGGCTCAGCCCGTTAGCACAAGACCAGCTGCCTTGGGCACCTCCAGGAGTCCCCTCAGGCTACCCCCCCAGAGCAGATGGTGTCCTTTACCTTGATGGGTTTTTTGTGCGGCTCCTTTGCAAAGTAGTAGACAGTCAGCACCTTTTGCTTCTGTGGGAGGGGAACGGGGAGGTACAGGAAGGGGTCGAAGGTGATGGACACCTGCAGACACGAGAGCACACTCAGTTGTGGGAAGTGCTTGTGGCTGAGATCAGTGGGGCAGCAGCCCCAGTGGAACTCAGATCCGGCCCTGCCCTGTGCTCGCTGAGGGTCAGGAGCCTGCTGCACAGCCAGGACAGGGACAGAGCCTCCAGGGACGCCCTACCTTGGAACACACCGGGCACACCAGCTTGGATTTGTACTGGCCCTGGAAGAGGTCCACAATGAAAGAGTCATTCCTCATCTTGTGTCGCTGCCAAGCCTCCTCAGCTACCACCTGCAGGGAGAAAGGGCTCAGCACTACGCTAAACCACACAGGCCGGGGCTGCTCTCCCAGTGGCTTTGGGGAGGGACATCCTCACCTCATCAGGCCTCCCATCCGAGTCAACAGTCTCTGTGTAGGGCTTGTTCTGGATGCGGTTGAGGTCCTCGTGCAGGCCATCGAGGAGGAAGGCCATGAACTCCTGAGCATCGTGCTGGGCATAGCCAGTGAACTGGCTGGCCTTGCTGGCCACAATTGCCTGGGGGGGAGCACAGTAGTCAGGGCTGGCCAGCAGCCCCCCAGCAGCACTGCCTGTCCCATGCACAAAGCCTGGCTGCACCCACCCACATCTGCCTAGTTCTCAGCGGCATTAACAGGGCAGCCAGGTGCCCACAGAGGGGTGCTGGGGACCCACAGCAGCTCCCATGCAGCGCTGGTGCCTGCAGCCCTACCTTCAGTTTAGAGGGCTGGAAGGCATGGTGTGTGCCCTTCCACAGTGCTCGCAGCAGCATGGCAAAGCCAATGGCCAGGCGTCCCCCCGTCCCCAGCGGGTTGTTGTAGTTGATTTCTGACTCAAAGGACCGATCTGTAAGAGACGCAGGAGAGGGTGGCCGCTGGCTGCACCGTCTGAGCAGCAGGGCTCTGCTGGGTTCCTGGTGTGTGCTCACCATGGAAGTAGTCGCGCAGCTCCCGGGTGTTGGACAGGGACTGGATGACGCTGTTCATGAAGCAGGTGTTGCCCAGGTTCACCAACCCCGTGAAGCCAGGCAGGCACACCTTCTTCTTCTCGTCCTCATCTTCATCATCCTCCACACTCTCAGTGCTCACCGGGCTGTGTGTCATCGGTGGCACCATGCATGTTGGTTTGGGCTGCCAAAGCAGAGGCGGGTGTAAGGGTGCTGCACTCAGAGGGTCTCTCTGGAAACACCGGGGGAACCCAACTGCCCAAGGCACCCCTCAGACGTGGCTGGGCTGGAGCCACCACACCATCTCCCACCAGGACTGGGATAGACAGGCCAACTGCTGCCCCCAATCCTGCCAGCTATGACTGAGGAACGCTGCCTCCTCCTCCAGGAACAGTTTGCTGGTCCCCAAAGCAACACCGAGGAGGTGGGGTCCCATGAGAGGGACAAGCGGGCCCCCCTTTCCCCCGCCCAGGTCAAATCCGGTGCGGCCCCACTCACTGAGGGGATGTGCGGCTCTTGCTTCACTGCCACATGCTCTGGGGCCGTACGGGCTGCCACACCATCCAGACCCCCATCTTCCATGCGCGGCTTCTCTTTGTCACTGGCTCGGGCCTCCTCCTTGCTGGACAGTGGGTGCTGGTTACTGCCGGGGGGGTTCTTGTCCAGAGGGGTAGGGCCTGTAGGCATGGCAACCTTTGCACCACCCACTGCACCTTAAAAAGGGGGAAGGGTGGGCCTGTGGTTAGCAGCACCGTGCGCTGCCCACAGCGGGGCTGAGCCGCTCGGTCCACGCTCACACACAGGCTCTCTCCTACCCCTCTTCCCCATGAGCAAGGGGAACAGCGGTGCCCTTCCCCCAGCGCTTGGCTCGCCCTGTCCCACACCCCTCCTGCCCGCACCCGCTCAGCCCCTCTCCTTCCTCACAACCCCGCGCCGGAGGATCCGGCACCATCTGGCTGCTGCCGGCGGCAAGGAGGGCCCATGCCCACTGGGGTGCAGCAGGCAGGCAAGGCAAGAAGGCAGGGTGCAGACCTCGTGTGGCTGGAGCCTCCAGCCCCCCCCAGCGCTGGCTCTGGCGTTTCTTCAGGCAGACGTCGATGCGAGACACCGTGAAGTTGTATGTGCACTGGTCCGGCTCAATAAGGTTCCTGCAAGACACGCAGCAAGTCAGGGGTGCCCCAGACCCCCCAGCAGCCTCAGACATACCAAAACCTCTGCAAGGCAAGGCCACGGCCTTCAGGCAGTAGGCACCCGGCTAGCAGCAATCCTGAGGTGGCCCTGGCAAAGCAGGGCAGAAACCCTTGAGCCTAGCCACACTGAGCACACAGAGGGCCCCTTTCCTGGCAGATTCATTCTGCTTGGCTCCACATGCCCCCTCCCACTGGACATCACCGCCCAAAGTGCACACAGGCTGGTCTGGCTCTGTCCCCAAGAGCTCTAGAACAGCTGGGGGAAGACTGCAGGTAAGGAGACACTGGGATTTCCTCCCCTGCGAGCCACCAGACCTCGTCAAGCCAGCCCAGGCTTGGGGCATTAGTGCAGCATGGTATAAGGGAGACCCCCAGGTGCAGAAATGAGTATGCCCTGCACAGACCCACCAGCCAGGACTGGCTCCTGCTCCAGCTCTGCACTCTCAGCTCCCTTGCCCCGGTGCAGGCTGGAAGGACAGGAGCCGTACCTGAGCTTCACCTGCCACCGGAACACTGTGTGGGGCCCGCAGCCAGGATGGAGGCGAAGGAAGTTTGTGTCGCTGCAAAGAAATTGGAAGCGAGTGAGAAGAGGTGAACAAACAAGCAGCCCGGCCACAGCCAGGAGCTCCACAGCAGCCTGGCACTGTCCCACGGCACACGTGTACCTCGTCTGGAACACCAGTGTGAAGTCCTGCTCCCGGAATAACACCTTGGACGTCTCCTTGTGGATCTCCTTCACGTAGACATGCACCACCACCAGGTCATTGCCCTTCTCGTATGAGTCATTCTTGACAAAGGTCAGGCTCACAAAAGGCTCTGGCTCTGAGTGAGGGAAGACGCGGAGAGAGATATTACCTTCCTTGCACGCCGAGGCAGCGCTGCAGGCTGACCCAGGAGAGGTCCTGAGCAGATGGACCTTCCCGACCAGGCCGAACCCTGAGCTCCAGCCACTCACCATCAGCTGCTGCTTCCAGAGCCACGTCATCCTTGGACCAGTCCCTCTTCTCACCATCTCTGCCCAGGGGAGGGGTGGCCGCTGGGATGGCCTTAGAGCTCTCTCCCAGGACAGGCGTGCAGTCCCGGCCCCGCAAGGCCTCAGCAGAGCTGCCTGGCTGCAGGACTCTTTTCTCCACGCAGGTGGCAACGCGGTGGGGGAACACCTCTGTGGTAGCTGCAAGAGGTGGCATCTCCACAGGAACAGTCTCCTTGGCCAAAACCACAGCCTTTCAAGACAGAGGGACAGGGTGAAAAACAGACACCGTCACCCCCGAGCTGGGACATGGTGAAAAACAGACACCGTCACCCCCGAGCTGCCCCGGCCCACCCGCTGTGACTCCTGCCAGCCAGGCAGGCACAGCCCCACGCCGCCCACTTCCCCCACACATCCCGTGCTCGGCTCGGCCTTGTTATCACCAGAGCACATGCTCAGCCCAGCGACTGTGCGGTCCTCACGTCACCCTCTCCTCCACCACAGCCAGGCCCACACCAGCCCTCAGCACCACCCGCGGGACCCCGGAGCGCATCTCATTGGCAGGGATGGGTCCCTGTGCGAGCAGCATCCCCTGTGCAGGGGCTGAGGGAGCAGGGGTGTCCCATTCTGCCAGGTCCTCGCGTACCTTCTCCAGTGGCGGTGTGGGGTCCACAAGGGCCGTGGGTGCATCGATCTGGCTGGCTCTGCCATTGCGGCGGCTGCCTACCCTCCCGCTATGCCCTTTGCTGGGCTCCACGCTCCCAGTGACTCTGGCATTTGCCTCCTCTTCAGTGGGAGCCACTTTGAGGTATACTGCCCGCTTGGCGCTGGGGCCGCTCTGTGTCCCTGGGCTGGCTGGGCTTTTCCCTCCCAGGGCCTCGCTTCTTCCCGGAGCGCGCTTGGGGTTGGAGGCCTCCCGCCGGGACCTCGGCGGCTCTGCACCTTCAGCCCTTGGCTCTTCAGGGGCCAGCTCTGCAGAAGCAGCCTTCTCCTTCCCGTTCTCCCAGCACACGGCCCCTTTGGCCAGCTCTTTGGATCCGTCTTTCCTTCTCTTCTGTGAAAGGCAGTGCAGCACAGTGGGAAGGTATCCAGGCAGCAGCACCTCTCACGTTCTTTGCCAGCCCCTCACCCTCACTCCCCCTTCCCAGAAAGCACTAGAGCTCTGCTCCAAAACCTGGAGACCATGTGGCAGGCAGGAACGGGGTATGATGACACCCCCCCTCCCCAGGACAGAGGCAGCTGGCTCACTGCCCTCAGGCAGCACGTGGATGCAGGATGTGCCTCACATTGCTCCCTGAGCAGCTCAAGAGCAAGGAGTGAAACCCTCACCCCAGCTCCCCCGGGCTCCGTAAGCTCCCTCAAAAGGCAGATCCTCCCCTCCTCACCAGAAGCGAAGACCAGGTATGCAGTGGGATCTTCTTCTGAAGCACAAGCTGTAGAAAGTTGCCCTTCTTGCACTGGACCTTGCTGCAGGAGCTCTCAATCTCCTCATAGAACTGACAGCTCCACTGGCGCCCATCTGCAAGCAGAGGGGGACTGGCACCTGAGGCAGTGCTCCAGGCAGCTGTCACCTAACCCACAGCCCCCTTTCACCTGTCCCAAGGATCAAAGGAGCACTCATCCAGAGCCAAGGAGGGTGCAGGCAGGCTGCCACCACACCCCAGGAGCCTTCAGGGTAATGCCTGCTTCCCTGGATTTGCTTTGTACATCTGGCTGGCCTCCTTCCCAGAGGGAAGGCCCTGGGCCTCTCTGCCCTCAGGGGCACAGTCACTTTTCCAAGGGATACCCAGGGCCGACTCAGTCATCCCAGCGAGCAGGGGATAGAGATGCACCAGCACAGCAGTGGGTGCTTGTTCACTTGGCGCAGAGGCCAGCTCCTGTCCTCCCCAGCTCTACACCCTTCTTCTTTTACACTGCTCTTGTATCAGCCCTGCCTGCTGGCGAAGCTGTGCCAGCTGACAGCAGGGCATTGCCTCTGAAGGAAAGGTTTTATGCCTGCCTGGATCAGCCCCACGTCTAGCCCAGAGCTGCGCCAGGCCCCACTGGAGAAACGCCTGCAGCAGTCGCTCTGTTCCCCATACCTGGTAGTTTGACCACACAGTCCGTGTCGGTGAAAGCAGCATCCACATCCTCCACCTTCAGAGCTCCACTGCCCAAGTTCAGCTTGACAATGATCTCGTCAGCGTTCTGCTTCCAGTCCAGCAGCAGCTCTAGGAAGAGGGAGGGAAGTGTCACCCACCCGCTGGGGCATGAGCCTGCAGTGCCCAGTCCTTGGCTGGGGAACACGAGCCTGAATGCACGCTCGGTTCAAGGAGGTCAATGCAGGGGACACAGATCATGCCAATTAAACGGAACGCTCGCAACCTGCTCTCATCAGACAGACCACCAACAAGAGCACGTGTTGCGGCAGGGCAGGTGAATCCCAGTGGGAACCAGAGAGATCAGAAAGGCAGCACTGCTCTCGGCCCCATCATGTGCAGCAGCAGCGGCTGGGAAGAAGGGGTGGCTCCTGCCAACTACAAAGCAATTGCTGCTTTCCCAGGGAACAAGGAAGCCACAGAATTACTCTGGGGGATTCAAGCGGACTCTGATCACAATCAGAAATTGCCACTTCCCCTTTGCCTATGCAAACCAAGCAGCCCAGCTGCAATCACCAAAGCACTGTACTCCTGCCAGGTGAGCACTGCTAACACGGCTGAAACACGGGCAGGCCCACCAGCCGGGCAACAACACTGCACCCAGGGAGAAAACGGTGCAGCAGCGTCACTCCACTGCAGGCAGAACCTCCATCGGGTGCCTGCCAGGCTCCAGGTCTGACCCTGTGGTGTCCTGAGGTCTTTAAGGCAAAGAGGTGATTCCAATCACCTTAATTTAAATCAGGTTTGTTCTACCCTCTGTGGCACGAGGATGTCCTACTCTGTCCTCAAAGCAGGCCTGGACCAAGGCAGAAACCAGCCAACAGCACCACTGGGTGACACGGCTTGGGATCTTCTCAGCCCAGCATGGCTCCCTGCTCAGAAACAAGCAGGACAGATGCTGGCGGCAAGGCGTCCCAGGGCTGTGCTCAGTGGCACCGTGACACCTGAGTCGGAAGCAGCCTGCCACGTGCCCAGGGCCTCTTCCCTGCAGACAGCCCTTCCCAGCCACGCGCACCCTTCTCTGCCCCTGGGAAGGCTGCATCCTGTTAAGACAAATGCTGTGGCAAGGAGCGCTCAGGTTAGTTCTGCTCCATGCCGGAGCACGGGACAATAACAAGGTGAGAGTTTCAGACCCCTCGGCAAGGGCACTCCATGGCCATGCGCTGACAGCCGGCACACACCTCGACTTACCCTCTTCTGAGTCCTTCTCCTGGGCGGTCTCAGCCTGCTCAAGCTCAGGGCGAGACACTGGTGGGTAAAGAAGCAGAGTGCGGGCAGGTCTGTCATTCTGTCACCTCAGAGCATGGGCCGGCACGCTGATGCCCAAAATTTCACACATCACCTCCTTCTCCCCTGAACCTCTCTCCAGGGTTTTCATCCTGCATGTGCTGCTCATTTCCCTCCTCTGCTTCCTCACACCTCTCCCTTCCCTGGAGCCCTGCCTCCAGCACCACAGCAAGCCAGCCCCCAGGACAGCTGCTCTGGGCCACACCACCATATCCCAGTCTAACCAGCACCACAGTGGGAGCAACACAATATTACTGCACCACGCTCACAGCGCTGCTTTGAGACATGTCTCAGTGTGGAGCTTGTGGTAACCGGGCTGTGTGCCCCTGCTCAGTGCACCAGGCCCTCAGTCTCCAGCTGTACAGAGAAGTCCTGCCTTGATCTGACAGGGAGAACCTGACATTTGGGTGTGCTCAAACCAATTCTGCTTTAACGAGAACACCATGCGGCCCAGCTGCACTTTAACACTCCCATTCCTGCGCGAGCTGCCAATGTCCGTGGCAAAACCTCCCTCCAGATCAGGCTGGGGAACCAAACCAACCTGACACCTAATCTCCGCTCCCCGCAGGACTACCTGCAACAGCCAGAAGAGTCTCAGGGCCTGCTCCACCCCCACAGGGCAGTGAGCTCTGCCAGGCAAGGGGCTCAAAGCGACAGCACCTTGTCCTGGAGCAGGAACCAGTGGCAACGGGAGCCGTGGTCTCCACCCCGGAGTGCTCAGAGGGCTGTCACTGCCTCCCTTGGCCAGCTACAAACCAGTAGGAAACCTCTGCTGACCACCGCAGTTACTGGTGCAAAGGTGCCGGTGGGGCCGGCAGCGTGAGAAGCGCTGCAGCGGCACTGCCTGGAGGATCTACAGCCTGCTCCAGCCCTCGCCACCCCTGCACAGAGGGGACAGAGGCAGCACAGCCGCACCGCAGCCCCCAGGAAGGCAGGAGCCTCCCGCATCAGAAGGTGCAGAGGGTCAGGCCTTACTGGAGAGATACAGCACACCTCTCACATGAGAGAAGGCGCAACGTTGCGCTCTCTGCACCGTGGGGTTTTGCATCGGGGACTGCAGCCAGCCATTCCAGCACAGACCTCAGCAAGCGCTCGTTTACCTTGCCCTATAAAACACCCTGTGATTTTGAGGTTACAACAGTCATAACGGAGCAGGCACAGAAATCAAGCAATTTTCCAGGGCTGCAGGAACTCTTGCCTGCATCCTGCCCGCAGGCATTCCCCGCCCCACAGCAGAGCCTGCACCTGAAGCATCGTTTTTGTCATCGGATACACAGCAGCTACGGAGGGAATTACTCCACAGCAACCATTCCACTTGAGCCACACCTTGCCCTGACACAGAAGCTAAAGCACCAGCCCCACCCATGGGCCCCGCACTCAGCAGGTGCTGTCAGCACCCAGTCGCCTCCTCATAGCATCTGGCCCCTGAGAACCGATTGGGAATTAGCACTGCCTCCAGCTGCAAGACCACCCGCAGGCTTCAGTCCCGCTGCCTCTGGATCAGGGCAGCTCAGCCCCAGCCAAAAGCAGAGCCTAGAAACAACCACTGAGGCCAACTCCAGCCTTAAGCTAACAAAGCCACAGGACCGACCTTCCTCACGTAGCTGGGGCTGAGTAGCGCCTGAAGGAAGGAGGTTACAGGTCCAGAGAGGACACTGTGCCAAAGAGGATCCCACATCACATGGATTACCATCAGCTGCAGGAAGCTATTAGTTAAATCTGCTTATCCCTGCAGCAGATGGCTGTGAGGCTCCCACCCTGCAGGGCTGAGAAACCACTGGCCTGCTTGCTGCAGCGCTGCCGAGGTGCTCTCACCTTCCTTGCTCTCCTGGTTGGCTCGATCCTTCTGCTTCTTCTTGTTGGTGGCATCGTCCAAGCCCCGAGACACTCTCCTCTGGCCAGGGGCATTGGTGCTGCTGGACATTTTCAGCCGTTTGGAGGACACAAACGGCCCACCGGGGTCGGTAATGGAGTCTGGGTCAGGGGTGCGACGTTTTCTTCCTGGCCCAGCTATCTTGGCGACTCTCTGTGGTCAAACTCTCTGGCAAGGAACTAGTGGCCTAAAGAGAGGAGAGAGCGAGCGTGGCAGGAGGAGCGGGTGAAGGCCCAACAGCATCAGGATCCGTTCTCTGCCCCAGCGCTAGGCCCTCCCAGGGCCAGTGCCCTCACACGACCTTCACTGCGATGTTTATGGGAAGCCCCACACAGTGCTCAGTGAGGAAACCTACCTCATCACAGCTGTTACAACGCTTACTGCCAAAAGCATGGGCTTGTCAGAGCTCCCAAGATACAACCAGGGGTCTTCTCTATGTGGCACACATTAAAAACCTGGAAAGCAATTGTCATGCTCATGGCTCCCACTACAGCAATACCGGCCAAGAGGAGCCGCCAGCGCTAACACCACCAAGAGGCAGAGCCGAGGGTGAGGACACGGGGAGGCCCCCATCCACAAAATTAAGCCTCCAGGGTCAACTGGGGCAGCTTGCCCCATGGCTCGGGGCGGCAGCTATTTCAGTCAACCAGTGCCCCATGTAAGAGGGCGGGAACGGGAGCAAGTAACGCCCTAAGAAGGAAGAAAGGGGAGAAGCAGGAGCAGGCCCAGGACAGTCTCCCATGACAGATGAGAGCCAAGCTCCCTGGCAAGAGGAGAGTTCCTCCCCCTCCGCCCACCAGCTGGGAGCTTAACCAGCGTGACTGCACCTTGCACATTCATCTCCCCACCAGTTTACAGACAGCGCCAGCGGGGCCTGGCCTGGAAACAGGACACCTCTGCTCCTCATGCTCCAGGGAGAGGGCAGGGCGCTCACCCCTGCCCCCTTTGACATGCCCTCCCAGGCAGAGCCAGCTCCGCTATGGGGTTTGGGAGCTGCTGGCCCAAGGGCTGGTCTCAGTTTCACTCTCCAGTTTCGCCCTCGTGTGTTCACTGCTTTGATAGAGGAGAGCTGGAACAACCCGCTAAAAACGGTCCCGCTCGAGGTGCCTCCATGGAGGCAGTGAAAGCAGAGAGCTGGGAAAGCTTCCTCCCTTGCTGCCCCGGCTGCACGCCCTGACCCCGGTAGTGCTATCCTGCCTGCAGGGCTTTGCTGCGGGGGAGCGGGCCCAGCCGCACAGACCCTGCCCACCCCCAGGTGCCGGCAGCCTGCAGCAGCTCCCGGTGCACTGATACACACCTCCTCCCTCATCCTGTGGCCCTGCTCCCATCTGAGGACACAGAGCTGAGCCCGAAAGCATCTTGGTCTAACACAGCTCCACCAAGCCTGCCACCTTCAGCAGGAGGTGAGCCGCGCCCTCGGGAACAGCCCGTCCTGCCCCCACCCGTGTACCAAGCACAGACCCCACAGCTCCGCTCGGGCACGGCTGGGGAGGCAGCTCCAAGGGAAGCGCTCGGTCAGAGGGAGCACGCTGGCAGCTCTGTACTGCCCGCCCCACATCATCGGGGTGTTTGTGTTCTAGAAATGCTCAGGGCAACAAGTAGCCACAAAGGTGGAGTCATAGCCACAAACTGCAAGGGACCCCAGAGAGCAAAGCGGTCCCTCAGCTCTGGCAAAGCCAGCCCCACGACAGGCGCTGCGTCCAAACCATTTCTCTTCAGGCCAACCCGCCCTCGTAACCAAGAGCCACCGAAGCCAAGCGAAAAGCTCGAGTGCCGAGTCCAGCCCTGCCACCTGGCACAGGCAACTCCCGCCACCTGTGGTGGAGGGGCCCAAAACAAGGGACATTAAGCAGGGCCCAGCATCAGCCCCAGAGAACTTCAAAGAGTGTGGGAGGAGAGCAGTGCCATCCCCAAGCTGCTACACACACTGGGTCTCCCCGGGATGCAGCAGCGCCTCTGGCTGCAGAGGGAATGGGAAGGGCCCCTCGCAGCAGCAAATGTGGCCATGGTTCACAAGGCTGGGCCTCTGATGCCGGCAGGCCGCTGCTACCAGCCACACACCACTGCTCAGCTCCAATCCCCACCAACACCGAAACAGGTCTGCTACAGGTGCTTCCTGGCACTGTGAAAGCTAACCTAGGCTCGCCAAACGCAGGAAAGTGTTTTTTGCCGAATTTCTTTTGCCTCTAGGGTGAAAGCCCCGTGAGGAGTGGGAGACGAGCAGCAGTGACTGCTTCATGCAGGGCCAGGCCAGGCTCCATCACCTCCTTCCTGCGCCTCCAAAGGGGTGGCACAGGGTAACTGCCGCGCAGGGCAACAGCAAGCTCTGCAAGGGGTCCTGGAGGGCTGAGAAAAGATCATCGTCCTCCCAAGAAGGGGTGAGGGGGAGAGCTAGGGTTGCATGTCTGCTGTCACTCCTCCAGGAGAAGCCTGATGCTTTCACGCCTCACTGAGGGCTCGATTCCCTCAGGCGCTTTGCCGACAGTTATTGCTAACCGCAGGCAGTAGCCGAGCGGAGCTGGGGCTCTGCCCAATTCCAGCTACCAGACTGATGCCAGCCCAAGGCCGCTGCAGGCACCATGGGGTTTCAGAGGAGTGCAGACAAAGCACAGGTTATTCCCATTCATCTGTTCTAATCCCCGAGACTTTCTGCCTCTCTGCCATCAGGAAACACGCAGCCAGGCAGGACATTCAGCCCCCAAGTGTGCAGGGGCATGGAGGTTTTGGCACCGCTAATGTCGGCACTGTAGGAGCTGCTGCAGGGGAGAGATGGTGAAAGGCTGCCCTGCCTGGATGCCAGGTGTACCTCCGAGGAGCACCCGATGGGCTGGGCGCTCACACAAAACCTTACTCAATCCTTCTCTGAGCCAGGAAAGCCTGGCCTCGCTGCTGAGAGGGGAGGTGCCTCCTTGCCCTCTGCTCTCCCAGCCTTTGTGCTGGTCCGAGCACCCACGTGGCTGCAGCGTGTACTGGATCAAGACACCAGCCAGAGCGAAACAGCTTTCCGCCAAGTTTGCCTTACCCTAGAGCAGTTCCCGAACCCAGTTCATGCTGGGGCTGCACAAACACTTTTACTGGCCAGAGGAAAGGGAGAACTCGGGAACGGGAGCAAGGGGCCGGGGAGAAGGGCTGCCCCTTCCCACAGCAGTGCCAAACTAGGCTAATGTAAATGCTCAGGGAATGACAGCAGAAGGTGCACGAGACACAATTTGCCCCCCGTGTTTGGGGCACATTTAGCACTTGGCAGGAAGGGGCCCCCTGGTTCTTGCCTGCAGCACCCCCCGCTCAGCGCCCAAAGGCCTCTACTGGGGTAGCTGTGGAGGAGGTTGGCTATCCCCCAGCCTCATCCTTCCACAGACTTTTGGCTCCTCCATATCCCAAATACAGCCGACAGAAATGCCTCCCTCACGCGCACAAGTACTTTTGTCACCTTCTGCTCCTTGCCCCCCCTGAGGGATCAGAAATCTCAAGACTCAAGCTCACCTCTTACTTCAGTTTCTCGGCGTGCTTGGCACGCAGGCTGAGCCAGGACAAGCACAGAGCCACTCGGGGCAGGCACCCAACCCAGCCCCG
>NW_008795909.1:8552417-8552794 GCF_000699145.1 Aptenodytes forsteri
CTCCTCCATATCCCAAATACAGCCGACAGAAATGCCTCCCTCACGCGCACAAGTACTTTTGTCACCTTCTGCTCCTTGCCCCCCCTGAGGGATCAGAAATCTCAAGACTCAAGCTCACCTCTCTTACTTCAGTCTCGGCGTGCTTGGCACGCAGGCTGAGCCAGGACAAGCACAGAGCCGCTCGGGGCAGGCACCCAACCCAGCACCGGCATGTGTAATGTTTCCACCCCGCGTGGAAATCACCGTGCCCCCAAAGCACCGTGACAGCGGCGAGCCCTTATAGCCGTGCTGCGTGGTGAGCCCGGCAGGCCCCAGCTGCCCCCGGGCCCTGACAAGTCTCTGGGGAAGGTGAGTCTGACCAGACAGCAGCCGGCGGC
>NW_008795909.1:8554511-8558667 GCF_000699145.1 Aptenodytes forsteri
CGGTCCCGGGCGGCGCCAGCGGCCTCCTGGGCGCGTGTGGCTGCCAGGCTGTTGTTGGCACGTTTCACCTTCAGGGCGTCCGTCTGTCCATCCAGGAGCCCAATCCGCCCCATGGCACCCGCCAGCCGCTGCTCTGTGCTCGCCATCTGGGCCTGCATCTAGGGTGCATGGTGCATGGTCAGGGTGCCTGCATGGTGGGGACAGGGCCCTGCCCGTCCCCGTGGGGCAGAGGCTGCGGGGATGGGGCCCTTACTGTGCCAAGGGCTCTCTCGCTGTGCTGGATGTCACCGGTGGCACGGTGCAGCGCCTGCTCGGCCATGCCCTGGGCTTGCCGTGCCTCCTCCAGCGCCTGCCGCACCGCCTCCACCGTGCCCCGCACCCCCTCCGCCCGTGACCTGTGGATGGGGCAGCACAGCCTCAGCGCCAGCCCGGGCTGGGGGTCCCCGGGGGGGCCACATCCCCACTGTCCTGGGCTCACCTGGCCTGCTGGGCATCCTGCAGCAGCTGCCCGGCCTGGCGCACGTCGCCGGCCGTCTGCTCCAGGATGGTGTCCACGCTGGCCAGGCTGCGCACCCGCGCCTTGATCTCCTCGGCCAGGCGGCGGGGCTGGGCCGGCGCCAGTGTCCCCCCGCCGCGGCCCCTGGGGCGGAGGGGACAGGCGGACCGAGGGGTGGTGGAGGGCAGGGGGCGACCAGCACCCGGCTGGCCACTCCACTAAAAGGGGCGGAGGGGACAGGCGGACCGAGGGGTGGTGGAGGGCAGGGGGGAGCCATGGGAGAGGAGCCATGGGGAGGGAGTGTAGGGCAGGGTAGGGGGGCAGGGGACGGTTGGGGGAACACGGGATGGTCGGGGCAGGGCAGGGACCGTGCAACGCAGCGTGGGGCAGGGGCTGTGCAGTGCAGTGCCGGGGCGGTGCAGTGCGGGGGTGGTATAACCCACATGCAGTGTGGGGACCATGCAGTATGGCGCGGTGCAGGGTCGGTGCAGTGTGGTGCAGGTGCAGAGTCACGCAGTGCCAGGCAGGGGCAGCCAGCCCCCCCGGCACGCCGGCACTCACGGCTCAGGAAGGCCTTGACATAGCTGATGAGCTCCCGCAGCTCCTTGTTGGAGCTCTCCACGCGGGCCCTGGTCCGGTTCGCCTTGTCCAGGGCCGCCTGCGCCCACAGCCGGGCCTCATCTGCCTTCCCCTTGGCCTCGGCCACCTGGACAGGGACAGAGACCCTCAACGCCAGCCCTGAGGGCTGGGGGGCACGGCTGTGCTGCTTGCTCCCACCAGCACCCGTGTGCCACGCACCCTGTGGGAGAGCTGGGCCACGTCGCTGGCGGGCCCGCGCCTCCTCCTGGATGGCGTGCCCGGTCCAGTGCGCTGTCGGCTGTGGACACGGCCCCACTGCAGCTCAGACCCCCGCAGCGTCGTGCCCCATCCTCATCTCGGCACCCAGCTCCTCCGCAGGGGCTCTCGGAGCAGGGCACGTCGCCTGGCGCATCGCACAACTGCAACCTGCAAGGCAGCGTGGGCTCGGGGCGGCTCTAGGCACCATCCCCCCAGTCCCCTCCCCGTGTCCCACCTTCTCGTTGAGTGGGTGCAGGCTCAGCGCCCGTGCCCGTGCCGCCAGGTCCATCAGTGCCCGCCGGCTGGCAGCGTTTTGGCGGTTTAAGTCGTCCCGCCGGCTTGCCAGGAGCTGCTCAGCATGGCGCCGGGTGGCCGCCGAGGTGCTGACAGGGCTGGGCATGGCGCGGGTGGAGGCGTCCGCCCGACGCTCGGCCTCCCGTAACTCCCCGTGGGACTGGCGGATGCTGTCGTAGGCGCCTGGGGGTGGCAGGGGCACCGTCAGACGCCCGGCCGCAGCCCTGCTGCCCTGGCCCAGCTCTGCGGCGCGGCTCACCAAGGAAATTGGAGGTCTTGAGGGCATGCAGCTGCTGCTCCAGGTCCTGCAGGCTGTGGTTGAGGGCGCGGGCACCCCGGTCCCCTGCACTCAGCACGTGGCTGGCATTGAAGTTGGTGTCTTGGGCAGCTGTCAGCTCTCCCTCCAGCCGTGTCAGCCTCTCCGTCGCCTCCTCGATCTGCCGCCTGCAAGGGAAGGGGGTGACAACCCGCCCCCCGGGGCCACCCCAGGAGCCGTGTGTTGCGCTGGGTGCTCACCGCAGCCCCTCCGTGGCGTGTGTCAGGTGGGCAGCAGTGGCAGCAGTGGCATTGCGGGCGGCCACCACGTCACGCACAGTGGCCAGGCTCTCCTCCAGCCGCCGGAAGGTGCCCTCGAAGGCGCCGGCGGCCCCGGTGTGCTGCAGGAGGCTGGCCCGCTGCGCCAGCGCCCGGGTGCGGGCAGCCAGGTCCTGCACCACCCGGTCCCAGTCCCCAAAGCAGGGGTGGCAGGGCTGGCAGGCGGGGAAGGCGCCTGCGAAGCCCCGGGCGCACTGGTCGCAGCGGATACCCGAGACGCCAGGCCGGCAGTCGCAGTGGCCGCTGCTGCGGTGGCACTGGGTGCTGGCGACACCACGGGGGTCACAGTCACAGGCTGCAGGGAGAGGGGGGTCAGGGCGCTGCGGGGCTTGCTGCAGACCCCCCGCCGGCACCAGCTCTCACCTCGGCACTGCTGCTGTGGGTTGCCCCAGTGGTGCTCCTGGCAGTCGGCGCAGGTCTGGCCCCCAAAGCCCGGCCGGCATGAGCACTGCCCTGTGAACTGAAAGACACGGTGTGACCAAGGCTAGCACAGCTGCAGCACACCCCCAGCCCCATTCCAGCCCCCCGCGCCCTGTCCCCGTCTCACCTGGTTGCAGGCAGGTGTCAGGGCGTGCTGGGGGTGGCAGGCGCAGGGCTGGCAGCCCTGCCCGCTGCCCAGGTTCCAGAAGTTGGGGCTGCAGCGGTCGCAGCTCTGGCCCCCCACGTGGGCCCTCCACGTGGGGTAGGCAGTGGCACTGCCCGCTGCGCCTGTCACACTGGCACTGCTGGGGCCCGCAGGTGCTGGCGTCGGTGCCCAGCGCATTGCAGGAGCAACCTGGAACCAGATGGGCACTGAGCGGGGACGGGGATGGGGACGGGGATGTGGGTGTTGAGAGGGGATGGCGATGAGATTGGGATGGAGATGGGATGGGGGTGCAGATGGGATGGGGGCACAGGCAGGAACAGGATGGGGATGGCGATGGGTGAGGGTGGAGGCAGGATGGAGTCAGAGATTGGGCAGGGATGGGGTGGGGACCAGATGGAGGTGGGATAGGAACAGCACGAGGACCACTGATGGGGATGGGATGGAGATGGGACAGGGACAGGGTCAGGACAGAGATGGGATAAGGATGGGATGGGGACAGAGTCAAGGTGGCAGTGGGGATGGGATGGCAACAGGGACAGGTATGGGCATGAGATGAGGATGTAGATGGCATGGGACAAGTTGGGCATGGGGACAAGGATGGGGCCGCAGTGCCAGGGCTGGGCAGAGGAGACAGCCCAGAGCAGGGCAGGGCTGCAGGGACCCCACAGCGCTGTGCACAACCATGGACGTGCATGGTCCCCAGGGACATGCTGGGCCCTGGAGGCAGGTCTGTCTCAGCGTGGCTGTGGGTACTCACGCCTGCAGCTGTGCCGCGTGGCGTCCCCGTAGTAGCCAGGCTGGCACTCGGCACAGTGTGGCCCCGCCGTGTTGTAGAGGCAGCGTAGGCAGCGCCCCGTGTGCCGGTCACACGCCTCCGGGTCCGTCACGTCGATGTTATCGTGGCACTGGCAGGGCAGGCAGCGCCCTCCAGGCTGCAGCGGGTCCCCATAGTACCCGGGGGCACACTCATCACAGCGAGGACCTGCCGGCACAGACCGCTGGGTAGTGCCCGGGGAGGGGGGTCCCCGAGAGCACTGAGCGTGCTGTGGCAGGCACCCACCTGTGTACCCGGGGCTGCAGTGGCAGACGACCTGCCGGGAGTGGCTGTCCTGGTAGCAGGAGGCGGCGAAGTGGCGGGGCGGGCCCCTCAGGGCAGGGGAGGGGCAGGGCCGGCAGTGCTGCCCGGAGCCCAGCGCCGGGTTCCCAAAGTGCCCGGCTGCGCACCTGTGGACAAGCCGTCAGCGGGGGCCGGGGCTGCCAGCGGCACCCTGCCCCGGTCCAGGTGTGTGCCCCGCTTACCTCTGGCACCTCTCGCCATCCGTGTGGTCGCGGCAGCGCAGGCAGCTGCC
>NW_008795909.1:8558721-8559952 GCF_000699145.1 Aptenodytes forsteri
CCGGTGCCCGGGCTGGCAGCGGTCACAGTGCGGGACGTGGGCACCCTCGCGGCAGGAGCACTGCCCTGTGGTGCTGTCGCAGACAGTGCTCACCGACCCCTCGCTGCTGCATTGGCACGCTGGAAGGCACGGCACCCACGGCGTCTGCCCCCGGCACGTGGGAAGCATCCCTCCCTGACCCCCCCCAGCCCTGGAGTGCCCGGGCTCCTCTCCAAGCCAGGCCGGCACAGCCCCGCAGCACTCACGTCGGCACCCGCCAGGCCCGAAGCCGAAGGTTCCTGGGGAGCAGCGGTGGCAGCGCCGTCCCACGACGTTGGGTTTACACTGGCACTGCCCGCCCTGGGGCTGGCACTCGGCGCTGAGCGAGCCCTGGGGGTCGCAGAGGCAGGCTGCGGGCAGAGAGCGGAGCTGAGTGGTGGCGTCCGCCACGTGGCATGGGACGGGGCATGGGACGGGGCACAGGGCCGTACTCACGCAGAGCCCCGTCATGCAGGACAGCCGAGAGGCTGGGCAGGGGGGAGCAGGGCTCGGCCACGGGCGAGGGCCCCGCGGCGTGGAAGGGCTGGGCGCAGCGGTACCGCTCGAAGGTCTCTCTGTGCTCCATGGAGCTGGGGTCACCCGCAATGAACATCTCCAGCGAGGAGTAACGGGGCAGGAGCACCAGCTGGGGGGGGCAAGTCAGTGGGACGTCATGCCTGTCTCTCCCCGTGTCCCCTGTGGACGTATCCTGCCCCCCCGAAGGGTTGGTGTCCCCCATCCCGCTGCCCGGCCACCCCTCACCGAATCAATGAGCACGCTGGCGGTGGGATCCTGCTGAGCGGCAGCACAGCCCAGCTCCAGGCGGAGGGTGTAGGAGACGCCCCGCTCCAGGCAGATGGGCTGGGGCAGCACCACATACCTGGGGGGGGGCAAAGCAAAGCACAGGCAGCTGGGCGCCTACTGTGAGCCCCGGCACAGCCCGGTCCCGGCGAGGCGCTCACCTGGCACCGGAGGGGAGGCTGGTGGAGAGCTGGTCATCGGCTGGGATGGTGTTTCCACAAGGGCTGCTGGCCGAGACGGGGCTGGGGCGCAGCACCCTCACCCTCACCTCCTGCCAGGGCTCCCGGTGCTGCCGACGGAGAGGGAGCTGTGCCAAAAAGCCTCACCAGCCAGCACTTCCCGCCACCGCCCCCCAATTTGGTGATGCATCCCACCGCCGGCTTCACCATCCGGTGCTCACCTGGGTCTCGTA
>NW_008795909.1:8561456-8564435 GCF_000699145.1 Aptenodytes forsteri
GAGGGGGGGGGCAAAGCAAAGCACAGGCAGCTGGGCGCCTACTGTGAGCCCCGGCACAGCCCGGTCCCGGCGAGGCGCTCACCTGGCACCGGAGGGGAGGCTGGTGGAGAGCTGGTCATCGGCTGGGATGGTGTTTCCACAAGGGCTGCTGGCCGAGACGGGGCTGGGGCGCAGCACCCTCACCCTCACCTCCTGCCAGGGCTCCCGGTGCTGCCGACGGAGAGGGAGCTGTGCCAAAAAGCCTCACCAGCCAGCACTTCCCGCCACCGCCCCCCAATTTGGTGATGCATCCCACCGCCGGCTTCACCATCCGGTGCTCACCTGGGGCTCGTAGCGGATGATCACGTCATACTCGGTGGAGAAAGGCACGTCATTCACGTGAAACTCCACCCAGCTGCCCTCCAGCACGCGGGCAAAGCCCGTCCCCGTCCATGAAGCCAGGTGGTCCGTGGGGGGCTCACGCTCCACCACTGAGCCCTGGTGCAAGGTGGGGTTGTGAGATGGGACCCCAAAAATTGCCTTGGCCAGCAGGCACCGTTCTGCCCCGCTGCTCCATTGGGCAGAGCAGTGCCTGCTGGCTTGTGTACCCTGCAAAGAGCCACCCGCTGCCCTGCTCTGCCTGATGCCCCCCCCACAGGACACCTTCATCCCTTACCTGATGCAGCTGAGCATCCTCAGCCTCATAAGTGTAATGGTCCAGGTTGATGCGGTAGAAGCCGGGCTCCACCTGGCCACACTGCCGTCCCACCACATGGCTGCGGCACCGGCACTGCCCTGTCTCCACGGCACACCTGGTACCCCAGCGGCACTGTCAGCCCCAATGCCAGCAGGGATGCCCCTCACCCCCTGCGTCCCTGCGAAGACTCACAGGTTGTCCCGGGCGCCTCCCACGTCACAGTTGCATGGCCGGCAGCCCGGGAGGTCGTGGCTCAGCCCCCAGTGCTCGGGCTGGAGAGGGCAAGGGTGTCAGGGAGTGCCCAGCTGTGGTGCTGCGGCCCCGAGCACTGTGCACAGCCCCTGAGCACCATGCATGGCTCCCGAGCACATCCCCACTCACCAAGCACTGGTTGCAGTTGCGCCCAGTCACCAGCCGCTTGCAGAGGCACTCGCCACTGACAGGGTCGCACTGGCTGCCCTCGGCCACCGTGCCACGGGGGTCACACTGGCACCCTGCATGGAGAGCCAGCGGCGTCTGGCAGGGCCGAGCCACTCACCCGACCCCAGTGGGTGCCGCCCCGGTACCTACGCTGGCAGCCCTGCGGATTGGCAGCGTTGAGGCCGAAGAAGCCGGGTTTGCAGCGGTCGCAACGGGGACCGGCCACGTGCTCCTTGCAGCGGCACTGCCCCGCGATCAGCCCCCGGGCCGGGTCATCAGCGCCGTCACACAGCCCCCCGTCCAGAGAGCCCTCGGGATCGCAGTCACAGGCTGGGGGCACAGGCAGGGGCAGCCTGACCCCCCTGTCTGGCCCCATGCAGCCTGTCCCACTCCACACCCCCCGGCACCGACCTCGGCACACCGCGGGGTCTCGCAGGTCCTTGCTGGGGTCCTTGTAGTAGAAGGGCTTGCAGAGGTGGCAGCGGCGGCCCATGGTGTTGTGCTGGCAGCCGTCGCACACGGCCCCGCTGGCGTTCCCCGTGGCCAGGAAGACGGCCATGTCGAAGTGGCACCGCCGTGAGTGCTCATTGCAGTCGCAGCCTGCGGGGACAGCACCACGGCACGGCATGCGGCACCCCAACCCCCCACCTGGCAGGCAGCACCCCCAGTGCCAAACCTCTCCAGCCCTGACTCCCCTTACCCCGGTATGCAGCACCCCACTCCCAAACTACAGCCTGCAGCACCCCAAACTCCCCACAGCCGGTCTGCAGGATGCCAGTCCCCACCCAACCACATCCCAGCATGCAGCACCACAAAACCCCTGGCACAGCGCAGCCTGCCAGCCCCGGCACCGGGATCTCTGTGCCAGGAGCTGGTGCCGGCACGGGGCACTCACGGCGGCAGGCATTAGTGCTGGAGCCCTCGGCTGGGCGCCAGGGCAGGTCGTGGTAGAAGTCCTCACAGCGCTCACAGTTCAGCCCCTGCGTGTGGTGCTTGCAGACGCAGCGCCCGTGCACCTGCCGGGACGCCACGGTAAGGGGCTGCGGGACCGGGCAGCGCAGCCACCCAGCTCCGGCAAGGCACGTGGGGCCAGCTCACCTACCATGCCGTCGGTGGTGGCGGGGGCCTCGCTGAGCGGGGCGCACTCGGAGGCGTGCCCGTAGCAGAAGCAGTTCCCACGCAGCACCAGCTCATAGAGCGCGTAGTAGTACTTCTCCCGGATCTCCCGCCGCGAGTCCAGCAGGTTGTCCCCCAGCGTGTGCAGCTTGGTGAGGTTCACCCGCAGGTTGGTGACGCGCAGCAGGTCTGGGGCAGGGAGAGACCTGCGTTGGCACGGGGTGGCCGGGCTTGGCCATGCGTGGCTCAGCTCTGCCGTGCACGGCTGGGGTGGGCTGTGCATGGCCACGGGGGGCTGTGGGTGGCTCGGCGGAGCTGGGCACGGCTCGGCTCCCCTGTGCACAGTCGGGCTGGGCTGTGCCTGGCATGGGGTGTCCGCACAGGGCTGCACACCATCAGGCTGGGCTGTGCGTGGCTTTCTATGGCACGGCTTATTGGCACAGGGCTGCGCATGGTTCGGCTCACATGCACGTGGTTGCACGTGGCCAGGCTGGGCTGTACGTAGCTGTGGTGGTTCAGCTCCCGTGCACGTGGTTGTGCATGGTCAGGTGGGGCTCTGCATGGGCCAGGGCTCTGCAGGCCCCCCCAGCAGATGCAGGCTAGGACCCCACCAGTGCAGAACAAGCGCCCTGAGCTTAGGGCACCTTTCTGGGTGTCGGGGCACCCACTGCTGGGGGCTGTGCCCGGAGGATGGCTGTGCCCGGAGCTCCCGTGTTGTGCAAGGTCAGGTGGGGGGTGGGGTAGGGGCCCGAGACCCCACAGCACAG
>NW_008795909.1:8566275-8567526 GCF_000699145.1 Aptenodytes forsteri
GGCAGGACAGGACAACTCCCCCGGGACTGCAGCTTCCCAGCAGCCCTGCCCTGCAGATTCCTCCCCTCCTGCTCCCAGCCTAAATTTAGCCCTGGGTGATTAACCCGCTGCATCCTACGCCCGGCCCAACTCCTCTGCCCGTCACTGACACCATCCCGCACTGCGGCTGCTGCTCGGCGCTGGGCTCGGCTCCGGCACGGCTCCGGCACAGCCATCCCCCTCTGCTCACCCCAACGCAGCCTGACCTTTAGCTGCTCCCATGGGGTGGGGTGCAGGAGGGGCCCGAGACCCCACAGGCTGGATCTGACCCTGACCCTGCCGTGGGGCTCAAAGCAGGGAGAGAGCAGCCAAAATAGCTGCACCCGAAATAGAGCAGCCAGGCAGGAGCCTGGGGCGGGTGACTCACTCTGGATGGCGGGGCTGTAGGGGTCCCGGATGGGGATGGCGGGGTCCAGCACCCGGTAGATCACCTAGGGGGGAAGGCAGGGCAGTGAGGGGAGAGCAAGGGGTCCCCCAACTCTCCCGTGGTGCCACCAGGGCCTCACCTCCCCCTCAGTGGAGGGCTCGATGTCAGAGTAGCGCGACTCGCAGACGACGTCGTCGACGCGGCGTGGGGGCCCACGGGGGATGTGGGGGAAGGCGGTGGCACAGTCATAGGCGAAGTAGCGGTAGACCTTCCAGCTGCGCCCGAAGTCGGCTGAGCGCTCCACCAGCATGGCCGCGGGGCGGAAGGTCTGCGGGACACCCAGCTGGGATAGGGGCCAGCCCCACAGCCCCCATGGGCTTCGTCCCATCCTGTCCCATCCCATCCCGGGTACACGTGTGCTGTCACCCACCTTGAAGGTCATGATGAGGTGGGTGAAGTGGAACTCGGCCTCCAGGTCCAGCTGGATGCTGACGTGCTCCACACCTGGGGGTGGCACATGTGACTGAGGGGAGCACCCACCCGCGGGTCCCTGGGGCTCGTCCCCCCCACCTGGCTGTGGTCCAGGGGCGCGTCCACGTCCGCTGGCTGAGTCACGCTTCCTCGGCGTGGGAGGAAGGGAAGGAGAGCCCCCCGGGACGTCCCGCCGCCCCCGACCACTGCTCACCATTCTCCGACTGCCACCAGGCTTTCTTGGGGCGGGGGGCGAAGGTGGTGACCACGTTCTCGATGCGGTGGCTGTTGGCGTTGGCGCGGGCGTCGTAGGGCCGCCGCGAGTCGCAGACGAAGCACTTCTTCTCCTCCTGCGAGCAGGAGGCTCCGCGGTG
>NW_008795909.1:8568308-8570127 GCF_000699145.1 Aptenodytes forsteri
AGGGGATCGGGGGGGCTGCGGAGCAGGACCGGACCCCGGATTCCAGCCCCCGGCCCCACCGCCGGTCCTTAGCAGGTGGCGTAAGCGTTGGCCCTCTCCCGGATCTCCTCCAGCAGCCCCCAGACCCGCTGCTCCAACGCCTGCAGTCGCGTCGCCTTCGCCGCCATCGCCCGCTCGTTGGCCCCGAAGTGCTGCTCCAGCTCTGCGGGATGGGAGCATGGTTGGGGTGCAGCCCCCCCGCCGCGTCCCCCGGCCTGTGTCACCCTCGGGGCACCAAGCGGGACGTGCCCAGGGGGACAAGGGGAGACGTGCACGGGGAGGTGGGCACCAAGCGGGGTTGGGGTGGCAGGGAATGCCCCCCATCACACGCTCCCCCCTCACCTTCCAGCTTCCTCTTGCTGCTGCTGGCCTTGTCCAGGAGGTCCCGGGCCTCCGCTGTCAGCCGTGTCACACGCTGCAGGGCCCCACCGGACACCCCGGCCAGCCCGCTCACCCGGCCCTTCAACACCACGTAGCGCTGTGTCACCTGCGTCAGGTCCTGGCGGCACAAGGGCATGGCGAGGCTGAGACCCCCCCGTACCCCCTCAGTGCCGTGCCACGGCTGGGCAGGGCCAGGGCTCACCTGGCTGAGTGTCCCCGAGGCAGTGGTGGCACGCTGTGCCCCGTCCTTGGCTTGCTGGGCCACGCGGCGGGCATCCCGGCCCCGCTCCTGCAGGGCGGTGACACGCTGCGCCAGCTCCTGCAGCCGCCGCTGCACCCGCGACTCCTTCCCCTCCAGCGCCTGCAGCCTGCGTTCCACCTGGGCGGGCACAGGCACCGGTTGCCGGCACGCATGGCGACCCATTGTGCCCACGGTGCCAGCCCCACCACCTTGGCAAACCCATGGCACCCGCCTCGCTACCCTTGGTGCGCCCATGGCATCAGCCTTGCTCTCCACGGCACCGACCCCATTACTTCCAGTGCCCCCATGGCACCAACCCCATTGCTCCCAGTGCACCCATGGCTCTGACCCCATTATTCCCAGTGTCCCCACGGCACCGACCCCATTGCCCCCAGCATGCCCAAAGCACCACTCCCCTCCCGGGCCATGCTGGCAGCATTGGCCCCACTCCCGCAGCCCCAGCATGCCCGCAGCCCCAGTGCCCCTCACCTCCTTGACTCTGCTCTCGGCCATCCGGATGGCATCCCTGGCGCTCTGCAGGGCGCTCCGTGCCGCTGTTGCCTGCACCCGCGCCGCATCCAGCGCCCGCTGCGTCCCTGCCAGCTCATCCCTCACGCCCTCCGCTCGCTCCCTGCGGCGGCACGGGCAGCTCCAGCCCCTGCCAGCGCTGCAGGATGGGCCCCCACCCCCTGCCCACCCCAGCATGTCCCCCACCACTCGCCTGGCATCCCGTCCCTGTGCCAGCAGCCCCCGTGCCGCAGCCAGCCCCTGTGCCGTGCTGTTCAGCACCGCATCCACCCCCTCCAGCTGGCTGATGCTCTCCCGCATCTCCCGCAGCAGCTCCTGGATCCGGCTGGGGCTGCTGGGCAGGGAGATGTTCAGCACCTGCCTGGCCACCAGCTCGATGCTGCCTGGGGCGGCTCCCTCCTCTGCAGGGACACGGGAGCGGGGTGGGCTCAGGGTGGGACGCTGACCCCCGCTGTGCCCATGTGCCCACCCCGTGCCGGCACTACCTGCCAGGAAGGCCTTGATGCGGCGGATGAAGTCCCGCAGCTGGGCTGTCGCCTTCTCCGCGTGGCTGCGGGCGGCCTGCGAGCGCCCCAGCGCCTCCTCCGCCCGGCTCCGTGCCCCACGCGCCAGCTCCTGCACCTCCTGCGT
>NW_008795909.1:8570230-8571603 GCF_000699145.1 Aptenodytes forsteri
GGGTGGGCAGGGGCTACAAGGGGACATGCATGGGGACAAGATGGGGGCATGCAAGTGGGTGCAATGGGGTGTGCAAAGGGGCATGGGGGGCACGCGAGGGGACACGAGGGGGTGTGCAACAGGGTACAAGGGGGCATGGAAGGGGTGTGCAAGGGGACATAAAGAGGGTGTGCAAGGGGGTGCAGCAGTGGCCCAAGGGGGCACACAAGTGGCACAAGGGGCATCTGCGAAGGGGCATAAGAGGGACATACAGGGGGGGACATGCTTGGGAGCACGGAAAGGGCACAAGTGGGATGTGCAAGGGGACGTGAAAAGGGGCATGGAAAGGGCACAAGCAGGCCATGCAACAGGGACACAAGGGGCCACCAAAAAGTGCCATGGAGCCACTACCCCTACCTTCTGCACCACAACACCCAGCTGCCCCAACGCCACCTCCAGCTGCTGCGAGGTGTTACGGGCGCTGCTCAAGGCTCGAGCCGAGACGGGCAGTGCCCCCGCGCACCCCGTGCCACCGCAACGCCGTGTCCCCATGCTGTCCCGGCACAAGGCTCCTCCGCAAGGTGCTTGCTTGCAGCTCCGGTCCCCAGGCGCCCCACAAATCTGTGGTGATGCCAGTGGTGGAGCTGGCAGCTCAACACTGCATGGGGGGAGACCCCTGTGCCGCCCCGGCACGGGGTATCTCCCCCCATGCACCTATTTGCTCCCTACCGGTCCCGCTCTCACCTTCTCATTGATTCCAGCAATGCTGAGTCCCATCACCCGTTTCTGCGCCTCCCGCAAGGATTTCCGTGCTGCGGCCATGCCGCGGCGGAAAGCATCACCCCGCTGCCGCAGCACCCGCTCAGCCGCCCGCCGCGTCGCCTGCGCCCTGTTCAGCTCGCCAGCTGTGCCATTGGCCACCGCCTCCGCCTGCCGTGAGTCCTCCGCCCATGCCAGGATACTGCGGTAAGACTCTGCGGGTGCCAGCGTCAGGGTTCGGCCGGGATGTTGCCACTGAACCCCCCAGTCCTCGCCGGATGCTCTTACCGCCGAATCCAGCCGCTGCCACAGTGCCGAGCAGGATTTGGAGGTGGGAGGCAGTTCGGTTGAGACCCCCTAGCTCGTGGCTCAGCCCAGCTAGCCGGTTGCGGTGCCGCCCATCTGCCTGCGCCAGCTGATCCAGATGTTGCTCCAACTCTTGGAGCTGCTTCCAGAAGTCATCCAGCTCCATCCTTTGGGGGGGGGAAAGGGGTCTCAAGCCTTTTTGTGTGACAAAAGGGGGGTCCCCCATCCCCAGCCCACTGCACACACTTGCCTGGTGCCATCCAGCCGCCCGGGCAGCCCGTCAGGGGGGGGGCCACCGGGGCTGCCCCCCTCGCCCAGCAGCCGCTCCA
>NW_008795909.1:8571992-8573507 GCF_000699145.1 Aptenodytes forsteri
CCCCCCGCCGCCGCTCCACGCGCCCCAGGGCCTCCTCCAGCGCCCTCAGGCGGCGGGGGCTGAGCGGGAGCACGGACCCCCCCTCCCGCAACGCCCGCGCCTGCGCCCCCAGGCGCCGCAGCCAGTCCCGCAGGCTGCCCAGGGCCAGGTCCCAGCGCCCGAAGCAGGGGTGGCAGGGCGAGCAGCGGGGGAAGGCCTCCTGGTAGCCCCGCTGGCAGCGGTCACAGCGCAGCCCCCCAAAGCCCGGCCGGCACCGGCACTGCCCGCTGGCCTGCTCGCACTGCAGGCTCTCAGTGCCCAGCGGCTCGCACTCACAGGCTGCGGAGACAGGCAGCAGCATGTTCCAGCCTCCCCAGGGACCCCCATGTCCCCAGAGTGCCACCGTGTCCCCAGCGTCCCACTGTGTCCCCCTGCATCTCCAGGGTCCCACCATGTACCCAGGGTCTCCTATATCTCCACAATCCCACCATGTACTCAGGGTCCCCTGAGTCCCCCATGTCCCCAGAGACCCACCAAGTCCCCAGGGTCCTCCATGTCCCCAGCATCCCACTGTGTCTCCAGGGTCCCCCATGTCCCCAGGGTCCCATCATGTCCTCAGCATCCCATTATGGGTCCAGGGTCTCCCATGCCTGAAAGGTCTCATCACGTCCCCATGATCTCACCACATCCCCAGGATCTCCTGAGTCCCCAGAGTTCCCTGTGACCCAGCGTCTCCCCAGGGCCCCCATGTTGAGACTCTCACCGTGTCCCCAGGGTCCCTTATGTCCCCAGGGTCCCACCATGTCCCCAGAGCTCCCCATGTCCCTAGAGTCCCACCATGCACCCAGGGTCCCTCCGTGACTCCCTGTTTCCCCAAGACCCCCCATTCCCTGGGGCTTCCATGTTCCAGGACACTCCACGTCCCCAGAGGCCCTGCGCCCCCAGTCCCTGGGACGTGCCCCCACCTCGGCACTCTCGCTCGGGGTCTCCCCAGTGATGCTCCTGGCACTGGGAGCAGACACGGCCCCCAAAGCCGGGCTGGCACTGGCACTGCCCTGTCACCTGCGGCAAGAGTGGCCTGCTCAGCTGGGCGGCTCGCCTGGCGCCAGGAGGGCAGCAGAGCCATGCCAGGGTGTCGGGGTGCCGAGGTGTCGGGGGTCTCACCGCGTCGCAGCCAGGGTGCAGGGCATGTGCGGGGTGGCAGCCGCAGGGCTTACAGCCCCCTGGCCCCCCCAGGCTCCAGAAGTGGGGTGCGCAGCGGTTGCAGCTCTTGCCCACCACGTTGGGGCGGCAGGCGCAGGCGCCTGTGCCGCGGTCGCAGGTGCAGGCGCCGGTGGCGCAGTGGGAGGCCAGGGTTCCCTGCGGGTCGCAGCCGCAGCCTGCAGGCGGGGGGGGAACCACATGGGGCTCAGCCCGTACTCCCCACCCAGGCGATGACCTCCTGGCAACTGGCCCCAGCACCCCAAATCCCCTGCCTGGCCCCAAAGCCATGCACAGCCCCAACCCCCCCAATCCCAACACTGCCCCCCCCCCGAC
>NW_008795909.1:8573848-8574486 GCF_000699145.1 Aptenodytes forsteri
CCAAAGTAGCCGGGGGAGAGGCGGTCGCAGCGGGGCCCTGCGGGGAGGGGGGGCCATGGGTGGCGGGGGTCCCGCAGCCCCGGTGCTGGGGGGGTCCCTGCTGCACGGCGCCTGCCCTGCCCCTCACCGGCGTATCCGGGTGCGCAGAGGCAGACAATGTGGTGGGTCTCCTCGTCGGCATGGCAGGCGCCCCCGGGGGACGGGCTAGTGCCGCGTGCCAGGGTAGCCGGGGCAGGGGCAGGGCCGGCACTGCTGCCCCGAGCCCAGCACCGGGTCCCCGTAGTAACCGTCCTGGCACCTGTGAGGACAAGAGGTGAGTGCCCTGAGGGTCCGTTCCATCCCATCCCATCATATCCCATCCCACCATCCCATCTCATCCATGCCATGCCATGCCATGCCATGCTATCCCATCTCAACCATCCCATCATATCCCATCCCACCATCCCATTCCATCCTATCCCATCCTATCCCATCCCATTGTATCCATCCCATCCCCTCCCCTCCCCTCCGATCAGGCTCACCTCTCGCAGTGCCGGCCGGCGGTGTGGTCGCGGCAGCGCAGGCAGCTGCCCGTCCGGGGGTCGCACTCCTCGGCATGCCCGTTGCACTGGCAGGGCCGGCAGGCGGGGAAGCCCCAG
>NW_008795909.1:8579517-8582165 GCF_000699145.1 Aptenodytes forsteri
ATGCCTGTTGCACTGGAGGGGAGGGGAGGCGGGGAAGCCCCAGTGGCCGGGCTGGCACTGGTCACACTGCCGGCCCACGGCGCCGGCTGGTCACACTGCCGGCCCACGGCGCCGGGCTGGCACCGGCACTGCCCGCTCACCGCGTCGCATAGCTGTGACACCGAGCCCTCTGGGGAGCAGGCGCAGGCTGCGGGATGGCACGGCTCGTGTCAGGGACATAGGAGCAGGGACACAGGGATGGACAGACAAACAAACAGACGGGGGACCAGCACCCAGGGCATGCCCAGCCCACAGGCTACGGCACAGGAGGGCTCACGTGGACGCGTGGGTGGGCAGACGGATGGGTGGACGGACAGATGAGTGAGTGCAAGGCAGAGCAGCGCCCACCCCAGGCAGGAGCACAGGGCTCGGATGGACGGATGGCTGGATGGCTGGAAGGAAGGAAGGAAGGAAAGATGACAGAGGGGGAACTGGGACCCAACCCACAGGCTGCAGGACAGCAGGGCTGAGATGGACATGTGCATGGACAGATGGACAGACAGACAAGTGAACAGGCAGATGGGCAGCGAACGGGGCTCTGACGGCTGGACAGACAGACAGATGGCAGGGACAGGGATGCCCGGCAGGCGCAGATCCTGCTACTCACGGCTGCAGCCTAGGGGCCCGAAGCCGTAGCTGCCCGGGGTGCAGCGGTCACAGCGCCGGCCAAGGACGTGGGGCTTGCACTCGCACTGCCCTCCCTGCACCTGGCACTCGCTGCTGCGGGAGCCCTGTGGGTCGCACTGGCAGGCTGCGGGCAGCAGGGCCAGCATGGAGCCGGGGCTGCCCTGCCCGCACCCTGCCCGCACCCTGCCATCGCTCCCCTGCCCTCCCCTACCATGGGCATGGCCTCATCCTGACCCACTGGCGCAGGTACTCCCGCCCAACCCTGTCATCGACACAGCCCCATCCCGACCCACCACACCGGGCACAGCTCCACCCTCGCCCGCTGCCCTGGGCACGTCTCCCGGCCCCGGCAGGGTGCCCCCCACT
This sequence comes from Aptenodytes forsteri, assembly GCF_000699145.1. NCBI lineage: Eukaryota > Metazoa > Chordata > Aves > Sphenisciformes > Spheniscidae > Aptenodytes > Aptenodytes forsteri. The sequence continues at coordinate 8,580,550 of NW_008795909.1, forward strand.
CACGCAGTGCCCCGCTGTGCAGCAGGGCCGAGACGCTGCAGACCAGGCGGGTGCAGGCCTGGGCCAGGGGGTGTGGGGGGGCCATGCGAAATGCCTCCAGGCACCGGTACCGCTCCAGCTCCTCCCGACGTGCCGCTGCCGCCGCCTCCGCGCCATGGAAGCCCGGCAGCTCTGACACCCGTGGCAGGAGCACCAGCTGCACCGGACAGCAGGAGGGGGAGAGGAGATGGGGCTGGGGGTGCACAGCCACCCCCCGCCATGGGACCTGGCCTCTGCTCCTGGGCCAGATCCATCTGCCCCGGGGCAGCCCCAACCCTGCTGGGGGCTCCCGGCCCCATCAACAGCCCCAGCTCCACTGATATTCCCATCTAAATTGCCATCTCCACAGGCATCCTCATCCCCATTCCCATCCCCGTCGACATCCCCAAGACCAGCCCCAACTCCATCAACATCCCCAGCCCCATTGATATTTCCATCCTCATCCACATCCCCATCAACAACCACATCTCCATCCCCATTCCCTTTCCCCATCCACTTTTCCATCCCCATCTCATCCCCATCTCATCCCCATCCCATCCCCACCTCCATCCCCACCCCAAAAAAAAAACCTCACCCACCTGCAGCCCCAGGTGGATGTCGCTGCCCACCCCAGCCCGTGGTCCCCCGTCCCTGCCCATCACCCCACCCCTGCCGAGCCCCAGGCGTGGGGTGCAGCGGGACCCCCCTCACCGAGTCGATGAGGATGAAGGCGCCGGGGTGGCGCTGGGTGACACCGGCCCGTTGAAGCCGCATGGTCACCTCATAGGGGGTGCTGGGCTCAAAGCAGAAGGGCCGGGACAGCAGCACATACCTGTGCAGAGGCAGGTGTCAGGGCACGGGCACCCCAGGGCCACGGGGAACGGCCAAGGTACAGCAGCAGCACCCGGCCATCTTCCTTGTCCCTGTCCCTATCCCCATGCCTCACCTGGGTGGCAGGACTGTCCCTGTTTCCATCCCATCCCCATCACTCAGTTCTGGGAGTGTGGCAGGGCTGTCCTTGTCCCTGCCCTGTCCTGATCCCTGTCCCCATCCTCATCCCATCCCCATCCTCATCCCATCCCCATCCCATCTTCATCCCACCCTCACCCCATCCCATCCCCATCCCCACCGTCATCCCCTCCCGCCCCCATCCTCATCCCATCCCCATCCCCATCCCCATCCCACCTCTGGCTGTGGGGCAGGCTCTCGCGGTACATCTGCTCGGAGGGCAGCAGGTTCCCACAGCGAGAGCTGGTGGGCAGCGCCTGGGAGCTGACACCGACCACGGCCTCCCAGTCCTCAGCCGACTGCAGCGACAGGCGAGCCAGCATCAGGGCCGTGCCGTGCCGTGCATGCTGTGGCCGTGGCCTTGGCCATGGCTCCGCTCACCTCGGGCTCGTAGCGCAGCAGCAGCTCGTAGTCCATGGGGTAGGGCACGTCATCCACGCGGAAGGTCAGGCCAGCCCCGTCCCGCACCCGGGCGAACCCCGAGCCCGTCCACGTCACCATGCGCCCGGCACCGTCCCGCACCACCTCCTCCACATCCGGCTGGGCAGGGCACCGGCACGGCTCAGCCCTGGTCCCGCTGGCTCTTTCCC
>NW_008795909.1:8582298-8582932 GCF_000699145.1 Aptenodytes forsteri
GTGAGGGGGCGCGGGGCTGGGGGGCACGGGGGGGGCTGCGCTGGTGCCGCGGGCGCCCCTTCCGCCCCCCCGGCCCCCCGGTGTCGTACTCCAGGCAGTCCTGGGGCACCTCAGCCCGGACGGCACCCTGTGGGGATGGGGTCAGGGGACGGGCACCATGCACGGGGACAGCCGTGCATGGGGACAGCCGTGCACAGGGCACGGTGACGGCCACATGCAGGACAGGGTGACAGCCATGCATGGGACACAGTGCGCAGCGACAGCCATGCACAAGCCCAGGCTGGGAGTTGCAGGGACCCCCCCAAGGAGACCCACCGGGAGCTGGGGGTGGCTGGGGGCGGGGGGGGGGCCTCATAGGTGTAGTAATCGAGGGGGGCGCAGAAGAAGCCGGGCTGTACCTGGTCACACTGCCGCCCCATGAGGTGGGGACGGCAGGGACAAGCCCCATCCTCCATGGAGCACCTGGGGGTGACCGTCTTGTCCCTTTGTCTGTCGTTCTGTCCGGCTCTGTCCTCACCCATCCCTCCCTCCATCCCTGTCCCCATCCCTCCATCTCAGGGGATGGAGATTCCCCCCCACCCCACCCCTCCCAGCCCCCTCTGCCTCTCCAGCCCTGTCCCCATCCCTCCACTGA
>NW_008795909.1:8582952-8583453 GCF_000699145.1 Aptenodytes forsteri
CAGCCCCCCACCTCGTAGCTCAGGCCCCAGAACTCGGGCTGCAGTGAGAGGGGGGGAGCATGGGGCAGGTGTGGGGCCAGCCTGGCCCAGGGGGGTGCCATGGGGCTGGGGAGAGTCAGGGCCACGGAGCATGGTGTGGGGCAGACTGTGGGGCAGGCTGCGGGGCAGGCTGGGGCACTCACCACGCACTGGCTGCAGGAGCGCCCAGCCACGAAGCGTTTGCAGTAGCAGTCCCCACTGATGGGGTCGCAGGGGGAGCTGCCCGCCACCGTGCCCCGCGGGTCACACCTGCACGCTGCCCCCCACACACGCATGCACCCCCACACGTGAGGGGCTGCCGCAGCCCACGGGCTTCATGGCCCTCCCTCCCCATCCTGTGTCCTTCCATCCCTCACACCTCCATCCCCATCTCTCTCTCCCCATTCCTCCATCCACATCCCTCCATCTCCATCCCTCCACCCCACATCCCTCCACCCCACATCCCTCCATCCCCAATCCCTC
>NW_008795909.1:8585090-8586046 GCF_000699145.1 Aptenodytes forsteri
GGCCGACGGGGGATGTGGGGGAAGGCGGTGGCACAGTCATAGGCGAAGTAGCGGTAGACCTTCCAGCTGCGCCCGAAGTCGGCTGAGCGCTCCACCAGCATGGCCGCGGGGCGGAAGGTCTGCGGGACACCCAGCTGGGATGGGGGGCCAGCCCCGCAGCCCCCGCAGGTCCATCCCGTCCCATCCCACCCCATCCCAGGCACTCACGTGCCAGGACACACCTTGAACTTCATGATGAGGTGGGTGAAGTGGAACTCGCCCTCCAGGTCCAGGCGGATGCTGACGTACTCCACACCTGGGGGAGACAGAGAGGTGATGGCCGAGGCCGGGGAAGACCCCCCCGGGTCCCATGGCCATGCAGGCCCAGGGGGACAGCCCCGTTGCCGCCCCAGCCTCACCATTCTCCGACTGCCACCAGGTCCGCTGGCCGTGGGGGCCACTCAGGTAGATGACGTTCTCGATGCGGTGGCTCTCGGGCAGGGACGGGTCCCGCGAGTCGCAGGTGAAGCATTTCTCCGAGTCCTGTGCCGGGGAGCGGCACCATCAGGGAAAGGGCGGCTGGAGGCTGTGCCGGGGCCGTGCCAGGGCCAGGTGGGCTCACCTGGAGGTGGCTGACGATGCAGTACTCCTGGGGCCCGTCCAGCCCGCAGGTGGAGGTGGCACTCAGGCGAGGGGCTCGCCCCACCAGCAGGTTCCCGGTGGCTGGGTAGCAGCTGCCGCGGGCGCAGCCATGGCTCGGGTCAGGCTCCTGCCAGCCCCCCGCTGCCGGCACCCGCACTGCAGGGAGCAAGGGCACGGGCTGGGGGCTGTGCCAGGGCCCCCGGGTGTCCCTTGCCCCCCTCCCCATGCACCCCGGACGCCTGCCCAGCACCCTCCCCACCCCCAGCCGTCCCATCCCGTCCCATCCCTGCATCCCAACCCACTGATGCAGCACGAAGCTCCATGACCCGGAAAGG
>NW_008795909.1:8586486-8587378 GCF_000699145.1 Aptenodytes forsteri
CCTGGCTGCTGCTGGCCGGGGAGCATCGCCATCGCCACCACCTCCACCGTCCAGCACCCTCCACCCGGGCTGGGGTCCTGGGGCCACTGCAGCCCCTGGCACCGTGGGTGTGCAGGGTGCCCAGCCGCACACGGTGCCTTACCAAGGCCAGCGCTTACCCAGGAGGAGAGCGAGCGCCAGGAGGTCCATGGGCAGCCGCAGGCTCTGCTTGGGGGGACATGGAGACAGCGCTGCAGCAGGGCACAGGGTAGGGCATGGGGCGCAGGGCAGCCAGGGCCTGGCCTCTCCCAGCTCTGGCACAGCGGCGCACCCCAGGGTGCTCCCACCCAGCTCTGGCATGGCAGTGCGCCCAAGGGACAGCACTAGGAAGCAGGGTCGGGTGGGGCAGTTGGGTCCCAAAGTCCCCCGGGGTGGCACCCAGTGCCCACCCCAGTGGCTGTGCCCCAGCCCCGCATGGCCCCGGGGGGCTGCGGCACACAGACCTGGGCGCACGGCCGTGCCCTGCACCCCCAGACCCTGCACAAGCCCCATCCTGCCCTGCTTGGGGCAGATCCCTCCCTTCGAGTGTCACTGGTATCCCCAGGGGGTCCCAGCACCGGGCCGGGGTCAGCTGGGGAGAGGAGCCAGGAGCACCGGAGCCGGCTGGGCAAGGTCAGCCCTGCCACTGGCCGGGGTCCCGCTGTTAAATTTAGGCTGGAGCTGCCTTTTGTGCTTCCTTCTCTCCCGGCACCTCCCGCTCTCAGCCTCGCAAGCACTGGATCAAAGCCTGGTCCCGGCGCTGCCCAAACACATCTTTCCTGTCCCCGCGTGGGAGCCAGCCCGGGACAGGGGGGCTCGGGGCAGCGGGGGGAGCCGTGACTCTGCCCTGCCCCCCGCCCCGCTCGGAGCCGCG
>NW_008795909.1:8587858-8588230 GCF_000699145.1 Aptenodytes forsteri
ACAGGCACCCAATGCCGGCACGGCTGCACGGGGGGGCCGCGGCACCGCTTTTTGCCCCAGCTGGGGATGCCCCATGGTGGAGGCACTGGCACAGCTCGGCTACAGGGTGGAGCCGCACCAGGCGTCTACCCTGCCAGGAGCTTGCCTGGGCACAGCCATGATGCCGCCGGCCGGGCACGTCCCTCCCGAGGGACTCGGCCCTCCCCACCACCATGGCTCCCTGGGCAAAGTCCGGCACGCGCCAGCACAGAGAAGTGCATGCAGGCGTGGGGGGACTGAGCCCGTCTCTCCTGAGGGACCCCACGGCCCCTTCCTTGTGTGTTGCCTCATGCCGGCTGTCAGCGCCCGGCCTGTGCCCCGGGGCTGTGCCGC
>NW_008795909.1:8588320-8601020 GCF_000699145.1 Aptenodytes forsteri
GCAGCTGTGCGGGGAGGGACCTGCCCACACCCCACACCTCCTTGTGTGTTGCCTCATGCCGGCTGTCAGCGCCCGGCCTGTGCCCCGGGGCTGTGCCGCGTGCCAAGGGCTGTGCTGTGCCCCGGGGCTCCCCGCTGGCATGCCAGCTCCTACCTGTGCCCACGGGGCCTGCTGTGCCGGGCAGGTGGCGGTGGCCTGGGTGGGCTGCAGAGTCGGCCAGCTCGGCCTGGGCTTGGCTGCTGTTCCTGGAGGAGGGCGGCCAGCGCCTGTCTCCTCCTCCGGCAGCTGTGCCAGGCGAGGGGAGGGACCTGCCCACACCGAGCTTTAAGCCAAGGTGAGGCAGAGGCCAGGTACAAGCCAGCGGTGGCCCACGCACGGCACGGTGGTGCCCCGTGCCCAGGCTGGCTGGGAGCTGGCACACGGCATCCCCGCAGCACTGCCGTGCCCGGTCATGCGGTACACAGGGCCGCCGGAACAGGCAACCCGGCCAGGACTCACCCTGCACCACACGGGCTTGTCTGTACCTATTCAGGGCACGTCTCCAGCAGCGGCACTGGGAGCCCCGGGGCGGCACGGCAGCCAGTCGCACTCCCCCGGCACCCATGCCGGATGGATCCTGCTCCCCTCCCGTGGGCACCATCATGCCCTGAGCCAGGGCCCCACTCACCCTGTGCCGATCGGTGCTGCCTGGGATCCTTTGGACCAGCCGGGCTGGGTGCTGAGCCGGCAGCCCTGGAGCCCTGTGGGGAGCACGGTTGCGCGCCGGGGCCAGGCTCGACAGAGACCTCACTGTCACACAGGGATGGTGCTTTTTATTAGCCAAGGCCGAAGGAAGGAAGAGGAGCTGTGTACTCTCCACGCCAAGGCTGCGCTCTTGCCGCCCACCGGCAAGCAAGGTCACGGGCAAAGCAGCAGCTCCCCAGGCTGCTGGCCATGGAGGTGCCAAAATCCGTGCCCCCAGGGACACCCCGATGCAGCGCAGACTGGTCCCACGTGTCTCGGTGGGGTGAGGGATGCTGTGGGCAGAGCCCTGCCAGCTCCCCATGGCTGTGCTCTCAGCAGGCGCTGGGAAACCCAGAGGAAGGGCAGGGCTGTGCCTGGCAAGGCTCCGGCAGCGCAGGGTGGTGGCCAGGCACCACCACCTCCTCGGCTAGGAGAGCTGGCAGGAGATGAGCTGATAAAGAGCCATTAGCACTGGCCAGCATGTCTGTATCGCAGGGATCTTGCCAAGCAAGCCTTATCTGCTCTGAGGAGATCCAAAGTGGCCTGATAAAGGTGACTGTAACAGGATCTTCAGCCCTGAAAAGCAAGGTAAAAGTGGGAGGGAGGGATCCTCAGTGGGATCTGCGGGACAAGTGAGGTGTCCCAGCCCACGTCCAGGCACCTCCTGGCTCCCCCGAAGGCTGCTCTGACTTCCCACCCAGAGCTGCAATCCTCCCAGCCGCCCCACAGCTGAATGCGTGGGGGTGGCCCCTGTCTGCCCGCAGAGATGACAGAGCCGGGGGCAGCTCCGCTGGCTGGAGATCTGCCAGCAGCTCTGCCACAGCCCTCCATCACCAGCGCTTCAAAGCTGCTGAGCACCCCCCGCTCCCTCAGGCACCCATGGCCTCGGCTCCACCAGCACCTTTCAGCAGCCATTAGAGCACTTTCGCCATTGTCAGCAGATCGAACAGCTCGGAGGGGCGGCAGTGGGAACCGGCAGTGCTCGCCGCTTTGGGGCACGCAGAGGAGGGGCCCCCCAAAGCCTCAGCAGAGCCTCCGAGCTCCTGGGGCAGTCTCTCATGCCTGGCCAGCCCTGCTTGGACCGACTTCAGTGCGCTCAGCGGGCGGCCAACACTTCCCTGAACATCCTCAGCGAGCGGGAGAACCGCTTAACCACTTCCTTGCCTGAGGAACCAGCTCCGGCACTGGAGCTGGTGTTTGCCCGGGGCCATGGTCCCACCACCATTAGTGCTGGGTCAGTGCACCAACGGCCCCGTGGCACAAACCGCAGCTGGATTGCACGCGGGTGAACAACGGCATTTCTGTTGAATTAGCCGGCCGCAGGGTCCCGGCTGCAGAACAGGCAGATCCAGACAGAAGTCGGAGGGTGGGCAGGCAGGCGGGAGCTGGCAGAGCACCTGCCAGCGCAGCGCTGACCCGGCGTGTTTCTAGGAACTAACCTGGAATACGGATTTATGCCAGTTTACACCAGTTCAGCACCAGTGGCACTCATCTGGAGCGTCTCCCATCCTCAGCCAGGCATTCTTTAATGGGGCTTGGGTAACCCCAAACCTCATTGGGGGAGACTGGGGGGAAGAGGTGGTGGTGGTCTCCAGCTGAGCGTGCCCCACGGAGCAGTTGGGCACACAGGAGAGGCCGTTTCATGGGGCTCACACGGGGCTGGGAGCAGGAGCCCTGGGAAGGAGCAGCAGTCTGGCGGGGCCCAAAGAAAAGCTGGATGCGTTGGGCGGTTCTGAGCACCATTTTACTGAAGGGCTGGACACCTGCTAGGACTTCATAACAAAAAGTTCACTTCATTTAAGAAAAAAGACAGTCTGGTTTTTGTCCCATTCCCTCCGAAGAGCGGAATAATACTAACACTGTCTTTTCACTAAACAATGCCATTCCAAAATATACAACACTGAGTGTGGAGCAGCCCAGCCTCATATTAAACATTAAATATTAATATAGCTTCAGAAACATTCTACACAAACAAATGAAACAGTAAAAAGTTCACTCAAGAACAAGATGGTCAGTTGTTGTAAATTCACCATACAAAAGTTTGTTACTCGCCCTCCCGCGGACTGCATTGCTGCTCCCCGGCCGTCACTCAGGACCCCCGAACACTGGGGGATGCCCGTGGCTGAGCCGGCGGCACCAGTGCCAGCCGGAGCAGGTCAGTCATGCTGCGGTGTGGAGACGGCTCTCTTAGAGACGATGGTTGGCAGAGACGAGCACAAGGGGCCAGGCAGTGCCCACCCAGAGCCCCCGCGTCCCTCAGAGCGGCTGCTGTGCCTCTGCTCGGGAAATGCTACTCCTCAGGAGTGCTGCACCGGGAACCAGGCGGAGGGAACGGCGTCACACACCGTGCCTTCCCCGCTGACACTCGTTTTGTCCCGTCCCAGGCCTGGGCAGCGTGGCAGAGCAGGGGCAGGAGGGGAGGTATTTCTGGGGGTAGCTTTGCAGCACCTTCTCTTTTACAACAGCACCACGTGCCTGACTGTGCCTGTGGGAATCACCAGACTCTCACAGGGGCTGCCTGTAGCAACAGGAACGGAAAGGGCTAATTAAGACAACGAGGAGAGAGTCCCAGACGATAATAAGGCCTTTAAGGGACTCCCTGGGGCAAGGCCTAATCGTCCCCGAAGGGGAAGGTATTTCGGATGCTCACCGGAGGAAGTGCTTCCCCCTCTGCGAGGGCGTCCAGAGGGTACAAGTCAGCACACACTGGAGGGGGGGCTCTGCAAGCCAGGGAGCGGCTTACCTTCCGGCGGCCACCCGAGCAGGGCCAGTCTGTGCAAGCGATGAAGGATGGAAACCAAGGGTTAGGAGAGGCACCTGCTCCAAAAGGGCACCCCCTCGCCTGTGCCCCAGAGCCTGCAGCACCAGTGCCTGTGTAGTGCTGCCAGACAGGGCAGGACAGGCTCCGTCAGCCGGGCAGGGACAGAGTGGAAGAAGTGCTACCGGTACGCCACAGACTTGGCTCCTCTGTTTGCAGATTTCCTCCTGCAGCAGAAGCAGAAGCTGGCCAGCCAGGCCCTGCTGGCGTCTTTGGTTTCCCCTAATCCCAGCTTCTTGCTTTTTGACCAGACCTCCTCGGTCTTCCTAAGCAAACTGAGGGGTCTGGCCTCAGCACCACGGCTTTGGAGGCAGCAGCTGGCCAAGCTGCGAGTGCTAGCACAGTCACATCCACAGACAGGGTTCACTCAACACTCAGGGCTGGCTCTCCTGCCTTCTGGGACAAGGTCTCTGCTCCACCAGCCAGCAGGCACTCGGCACCTTCCTAATGGCACACAGCTCCAGGCAGGAGCAGGCTGCAAGAAGGAAACCCGAGCATGGTGCTCTCTAGCACAGAGCCCCAAACACAAGGGCCTGGGAGCAACCTGCCCTGCTGTCCCTCTTCACAGATGGTGCCAGCCCACCCAGCTCACAAAGCCAAGGACTGCAGCACCATCGAGAAGGTGCAAGGTGCCCCAGAACAGCTGTCCTCTCCTCAGGCCACCTCAGCTCCCGGAAAGCCATCCCCATCTGACAACAGGAGCAAATGGGCCAGTGCCATTTTGAAGACTGAAACAGAAACTGTCACTTCCACACAAACCAACCAACCTGCTTGAGTGGCAGGTGCTCCACACAGCTGGGCACCAACCCTGCCAACCACGGCCAAAACAAGGATCCTCCCACCTAAACCTGCCCTCCTGCCCGGGAAGCTGCCCAGCTCGCGTCACACTGTCCAGCTGCAGCTGAGAGACAAACCTGCTCTCCGTCCCCACGCGTCCCTTGTGCTGTGGCCAAAGGCCCAGCTCCCAGCCAGGGCAGGGAACTTTAAACCAAGGAGGAGAGCAGCTGGAGTGGCTGCACCCCCCAACATGCTGGCAAGGTCTGGCCATGAACACAGCAAAAGTCACAAGTGAAAGGGCCCAAATTCTGTGCTCAAGCCCAAAACCCAAAGCCCCCCAGCCCCTCCTGCCACAGCTGGAGCTGGGGGACTTCCACCAGCTCCACCGGTGGAGAAGTGCTGCTGGTGTGCGAGGGGGGCCCGGAGGACACGCGGCAGAACAGGGGCAGCTATGGAGCAGGGCCACGGAGCCAGGTGTGCAGCATCACCCACCTGTGCTGTTCTGCTCCCGACTTCCCTGCGATGCTTTTAGCTGGTGACTGGCTGAATTCTGTGCAAGGAAACACCAGGCAACGAGGGGTCTCAGCCCACCGCCCCCCAGGCCCTGTGAGCGTGAGTGCTGCAGGCTGGGCAGGTGATGCCCTGGTTTGAGAAGTATCCAGCTACACTAGTGCTGACAACACTCCACAGAGCACACCTCCTCCTCGCACTGAAATACCACTAGTGGGCTACAAAACAGGAGTAACAAAATAATCCCTTCTTATTTTGCAGAAAAGTGCTTAAGAAATTCTGTACAAGGATCGCTGCGGCAGCTGGCTCTGGGGGGGACGCAGACAGTTTGGAAGCAGCAGCACCACGCTACATGGCTTGCAGGGAAGAGGCCAAGGAGAAACTTCCCCAACTGAAAGTAGCGGCAGAAGGTGAAATTTGATCACAGTGGACATGAGCTTCAAAACATTTCTACCAATTAACAATGTGATTTCAACTGGTATCCGATGTCAGCTTCCCCTTCAGCTGCCTGCCGGACAAGCTGCTCTCCCCACGGACCTCGCTGACGGATATCTGAAGCATGCAGGAAGCTCAAGAACCTTGTCTGGTGGAGGCAAAGCATAAACTCTTGCTTCTTGGCAGCTGAATAAAAGGAGAAATTATTTCCACAAAGTCAGTTGGAAGAACAGCCCTTTGACCGCTGGCTGAATCATTTCTCGAAGTGTCAGTGGCACAAACCCATGCGGTAAAAGCATTCCTAAGAGAGTGTCCAAAGCTCTCGGCTGTCATGGTGCCCAGGAACAGCATAGGCCAGGTTAGGCACTTGGATGAATTCAAAGTGACTAATACAGAAACAGGTCTGAACAACCTGCATACAGCACGCTCAGCAGAGACCACAGCACTCCAGGCAAAGCATTTCTATGTGCCCTGCCAGTTACTGCTGTGCAGGTCCCTGGAAGGCAAGCGTTACTCTGCTGTCACAGAGTAACACAGGGTGGAAGGGACCTCTGGAGGGAGATCTCTGGTTAGATCAGGTCTTAGGCAGGTCTGGGTTGTTCAAACCCTTCATCTTCCCTAAACACCAGACAGCAGCGTCCACAGCACAGTCCCTCCTGCAGCCTCCTGCACATCAGTGTCGAAGGCCCCAGATGCCAGGAGCACCTGCACCCGGCCACGAGATGAAGGATGGCAGAGCCAACCACCAAGAGGTTGCAGGCACCCCGCCTGCCAGCACCGGATTCCCTGGGAACAGCCGACAGGCAGCAGTTGCCGACATTGACACCAGGGGCTGTAAAGCCCCCCTGTGAATAACAAGCTGCAATCCTTGGCCAAGTTCCCAAATCACCTGCGAGGGGGAAGAGGAGACATCAGGAGGACAGAGAACCGAGCTCCAGCACTGCCCAGTAGCTCAGGGGCCCTGTGGTCTGTTAGAGACATGCAGGAGAGCTGACAGAGACTGGACTGATGACGGGCAAGTCCCCGAGCACAGAGCTACAGGGTGCTCGCTTCCCTGGCAGGAGCCTCAGTGACACAGAAGCGTTTCTAATGCTTGCCTCTCCCTGCAGAGCAGAAGACCTCTTGCTGGTGGCCTGGGAAGGACACCGGGCGAGCCGTCGCCACCAAGCATTTGCAGAACTCAGCTCAGTGCCTGGAAAGGCACGGCAGCACTAAGGCAGTATGTTCTGCTGGATGTGTTAAGCAACAGTACAAGCCAATTCCTTGACTGGCAAAGACCCAAGCTGTGAAAGACAAGAGGTGACAGAGAAGAGTGGGGCGGCAGGCAGCAGCGCAGCTGGGGGAAGAAACACAGCGAAGAGGAGGGATGTGGCCCGATAAGCTGGCCTCAGGTGCTCAGCTTCCTGCTCAGGCTGGAGGAAAAGTAACCTCGACCCAAATTCAGCCCTGTTGATGCACGGTTGTTTTTCCCACCGGAGGCCAGGCGCTCAGCTGGGATGTCTGCGCCGCACGAAGAGGTTCCAGAGACAGCTCTCGGTGCCCTTATATGGGGCTGGGAGCAGGGGAAGCCGCTGAGCAGCCTGTCAGACAGCAATGCCGCAGGCAGGAGTTCAGAGCCCTCCTCGGGTAACAGCCAAAAAGAGAAACTCCAGTGCAAGACTTCAAGACCTGGCATTTGAGAGCGTGGGAATGAGAAAGGTCTGAAGGATGGGGACAAAAGGGACAAAGCAATTTTTGGCCGGTTAACAGTGATGGAGGCTCCCTGTTCATCCAGCATCATGTCAGGACAGGGAACTCTCTGCCAGAGCATTTTAAAACACAGAAGCAGAAGGAAATATTTCCTCCTCCTCTGCAGCCAACCAGCGGCATTCACAGGTCAGTCTCAAACACTGCAAGTTATGATCTCCGACAGCAGCTCAGATACGCACAGTAAAACCACACAGAACCTGCAATCATCCCCCAAGGGAGAGTCTCCACCCTGCCCTACCTGGGCGAGGGGGGAGAACCCCGGCTGTGCCTCGGGACACCCAGCTTCCCTGCCCTCTCACTCTCTCATGAACCTCCTCTCTCCTCTCCGTGCCACGGTTTTCCTCTCTGAGCTGGGGATCAGATGCTGACCCCTTTTACAAAGCGCTGAAATCCAGCCAGGTGCTAGGGAGGGGCTGAAACATAAGGAGCTGGGGCTGGGGCTTCCCTGGGGAGCTCATCCCTTCAGCCAACGTCCACAGAGATTACGAGGTCAGACAACTGGTATTTTGAGCTGGTGAGAGAATGAGTGGATTACCGGCTCACTGCTGCAGAGATCTGAATGTATGGCAGCGTAGAGCCAGGCCCGTGCCCGGCTGGACACTGCTCCCTCTCCCCAAGCCGCCAGGTTCTGCTTTTGCAGCATCCCAATGGAGATCACCGGAGGCCGTCCCTTCCAGGTGACAGCTGCAGCACCGACTGCTCCAGCACGGTGTTTCTCCTGGAGCTTGCAGATCCCTCCCTGCGGAGAGCAGACCCAACCTCCGCCAGCGCACTGCCTGCGTTCCCATCCGACAGCGTGCCCCCGGCACAGCCGTCTGCAGTGGTTCCGCAGTGCCTCCTGGGGACGGGCAGAGCCTGCGCCCCGGGAGCTTTCACACCTGCCACACACCTTCTCGCAACATCCCAGATGGCACGGCAAAGCTGTCACCCACCGCAACACGGTGCCGATCTCCTCTCCTACTGCTTCGCCCCCACAAACTGACAGAAAGAAACCCTCTAAGTGCTGGCATATATCCTCTCAACCCTTCCGCTTTTCTTCTTTAACTCAGGCTCAAATACCCCACTGAGCTCTGGGACCGGCAAGATGTATCTAATACATTCAAACACAGCCTGTGTCTTCTCTACCGGCACCTAGAACCTGCTCCTGAAACACCCAGCAACAGCAAAGCAGTTACGTGGTGGGCAGGACACTTTATGCAATTCTTATTAACAACTCCAGCCCTTCAGCTCTAACAGTCACAGTTCATGTTCTACGTTTGCACGTGGGGTACAGGAGAGCGGAGCGACACCGGGTGCTGAGGAGGAATCGCTCTTTGGAGGCAAACCCCTACCATGAGTTCAGAGCTTCTGCTACCAACAAACAGAGGAGGCACCTACAGATGTCAGGCAGACTTGGAGGCAACAGCCCCATAACACTCCCCCACTCTTATGCAGAGGTAATACCGAAAATATTATTAAAACTATAGTCAACTATCAGCTGGTAATTCTCCAAGTTGCTTGGCATTTCTGGAGACAAACAAGTGGCTATAACTCTGCCTGCCTCTGAGCTGCTCAAGAGAGCCCAGAACAGACAGTCACAACACTGAACCACAGAGAAATCCTGGCACCTTTCAACAAAAGACTGGCTGAAGGAGAGGGGGAACAAAAGCTATCGAACCCAATCCCAGAGGGATGGAGGAAGTGCATCTTCCCACAGTTCCTAGGTGATATGCACATATATGGATATATAGATATATAGATAATAAAGTTATAAAATTTGATCAAAATAAAACCAGTAAATGTACAGCTTGAAAAAGAGCAGTATCACAGTGCATCAATGTCATGAGAAAGGCCCGTGTTCTCCCCCTGCACGAGAGCGCAGCCTGCCACGTTCAGAAGAGCGCCCACGGGAAGCGAGCCCTCCGACCTGCTCGGCTCGCCACGGGTGAGTCACCGTCCCACGTTCCTGAACAGGATTTTGTATTTCTGCAGTCAGTTCTGCATAGCAGTGGTAGACAGGCAGAAGCAGCGCGAGAGCAGGCTGCTCCGTCTGCAGGTTAGTCGACATATCGTCACCAGGCACCAGAGATCCAGAGTCGCTCTTAAACTTCTCCACGCTCTGGTGCCGGGCTCGTATTTACTTACTTACAAAAAAAAGTGACAGAGCGAAGAAACTCAGGGAACACTGTGAGAGTGGGACAAGGGCTGAATTCGGATCACGGGGGACAGGTTGACCCTAAGAATCTTCTGTGCTCTCCTCCTCACTTCTTCGTCAGAAGAAGAGTTGCCCACCTTGATGGCCCGGAATTTCAGCAGGTTCAAAGTGCTCTGAGCCCGTCGAGATTTATTTCGGACAGGAATGGTATTTGCTCTCTTCCTCTGCGGTGCTTCTCTTGCCTCCGTAGCTCTTCTCCTCTTCTGCCCAGCACTCTCCCGGTAAGTGCTGCTGTCCTTCCACTCTGTTTTTCCCACCAGAGGTTCCTTATTTTTGATTTTCAAGGTCTTGGACTGCTGTGCTGTGGTGCAGCCCTGGGACGAGCTGCCTGTGACTCTCCCATTGAGGACTCCCGAGGCTTTGCAAGCATTGCTCTCCTGCAGCACTCCACCCTTTGGTCCCTTCAGGAGATTTAAAGCGAGGGTGGCAGAATCCGGTGCTTTCTTTATCAAATGCTTGTACCCCTTACCTTCTGTTATTTTAGCGGCCTTGCCTGAAGAAAACTGCCTCGGCGGACTCGAAGCCTTGAGGAGTTTAAGGTCCGAGGGCGAGATCCCAAGACGCCCCCGTGTGTACTTGGACTCCAAACGGGACGCGGTAGTTTTCAGCGGCACCAGAGCTTCCAGAACCACCGACAGTCTCATGGCTGGATACACGTCAGGATACATGCTTGTAGGGAAGCCCACTGCCGCGGCCTTGGACGTGCCAGATCTTGTCTGCTTCAAGGAGCTCAAGAGGAGATTTGTGGAATCCCCTTTAGAGACGGGCTGAGCGGAGACTTTCGAAGAGTTCACCGAAACGCTGGTGGGCGAAGCAGACACCTTTGCCGCAGCTGCAGTGTTTCGAGCCGGACTCTTAGCGGACTCGGCGGCAGCGGCGCAGTTGTGCGGGGTGCTGTCTTTTGTTTGGCTAGGTGTGTCTGCCGTGCACGAGCTGTACCCGTACACATCCTTACTCCTCAGAATTGTGGGCTGGTAGCCCTCCTCCTTCAGGCCCTGAATGAAGGCCACCAGCTGGGTCTCCGTGTCCGAAAGGTCCTTGGACATCGGGTTGAAGACTCGGAGGGCTTCCTCCAGCACTTTCTGTCCTGCAGAGGAAATTCTCGACCAGGAATGGACAGCTTTTTCTTCCACATTGTTCACTGCAATATTCATGGCATTAGGCAAGCGGGCACTTCAAAAAGGTCCAAATTACTGGAAAAACAACCCTTGACACCTCAAAAGGAGAGAGAAGATAGTTAGCTCACAGCAACTGAAATCATCTTGCATTTTTAAGCGGGGACCTGAAACCATTAAGCCCAGGCATGGCTACTCACAAACATTGGGTCGGATTCTGGGCATAACCCAAGTCAGAAGCATCATGAACACAATCCTGCCGCTGACTGATCCCTGCAGTCAAACTAAAACATTTCTCGCAGAAATATCCTCAAACCTAAACAAAGATTTCGGGCAATCCCATCCAACCATCCCAAGATGAAGGGTTCCAATGGTTAACTCAGTGACATCTGCAGCTCGTTTCCAGTTTCAGTTTGACATGCCCCAGCTTTGGGTAACCAGATCTCATTTGGCCTTGGTAAAGCAGCCCTTCATTGAACCCTCTCCCTGCACACGCACCGAGAACACCACGATCGAGCCACCTCAACACTAAGCAGCCTGAGCACCTCAAATCTATCCCAGCGTCATGTTCAATTTTCCAGCTTCCTAACTGATTCTGCTCAAAAATTGATTCTGAGTCCCTGCCAAACTTGCAGCATCCTCCCGAAGACCTGACAGCAGAGCTGGAGGCTATTTCAGTTGTGCTTCATTCATTCATGCCGAATGCTGTGGCAAGGCAACACCGCTCCTTGCTGTTCCCTTGTTTGAACAGCGGTCTGCATCTGCTGTCACAGCAAACTTGTGTTGATCCAAGGGCACTCGCTGCCAAGTGAGGAGGAAGCAGGAAATTCAAGCAGGGCGGCATGAAGGAAGCACACATCACTGGGGCCAAGTGTACAATGGCCTGAGGGACAACACTCGGATCATGCTCAGGGCATTACACGGCTGTCTGCCTGGGACAAAAGCACTAATTATTGCTTTAAATAAAAAAAAAATAGGCACCGAAGAGCAGTCCAGGCAGGACTTCGTGATGCACCCGGGAGAACTCCGATCCTCTCGCGCTGAGCCGGTGACCTCGCCAGCTCCGCAGCTGGACGCTGCGCCAAGAAGTTACAAAATCTTTAGCTTCGTTGATACCTCTCAAAATAATAAGAAAGATTCAGTGAAAAATCCTTTTCAGGGAAATGTGGAAGGTGTTGGAAACGCGGAAGGTGTTGGAAACGCTATCGGAGAGGGCAGTGCGCAAGCAAGAAAGCTGTGATGGAAAAGTTAGCGCCTGAGCAGAAAGAGCAAGGAACTACTTGTGTCCGACGGAGTGCCAGCCCCGGACCGGCGCCCCGTGCCGCTGCCGGCTGCACAAGCAGGGAAGAAACACAGCCAAAAGCAGCCGCAGAAGGGGAAGCACAGGTCAGCGGGGGGGGTAAGAGCCTCCGCATGACAGACTAATCTCAGTCAAGTGTTCTGCAGATGTCACAGCAGAAGAGGGATTTGGAGGAGGATAACGTAGTTGCTCTGTGACACGTGGGGATCTCCCATGGAGGAGGGGAGGCAGGCGGGGAAGTGCTCTGACAGAGCCGCAGCCGGCATCATCAGCCCGCGGTGAGATTTGCCACCTCCGAAATGAACAAGCGGTAGCAGGCGCAGCAAAGCCAGCGAGGCTGTAAAGCTTAATCCCGAGCTGGTAGAGAGGGAGAAACCAACGGAGAAGCACAACTAACAACATGCTCTCAACGGGCTGGAAAATGGATCATCTTCAGGCTGCAGCAAGCCCGGGAACAGCCGGGACACCGTAAGGGATATTCTGATGTTGAACGGAGCAGCTGTGACATCTCATCGGGGACAGGCCATCTCAACATCGATCCGCCTGGTCTTGGTTTGCGCAGTGCAAGTTGTAGTAGGAGCGAAAGCCGGCCACAAGCAGGCACACCCCCAGCCAGCCTGCCCTCCCAACAGCACGTCTGTTCACTTGACACGTTACCGGGAGACGTGCCCTAGCTAAAGTGCGGTGGGGCCACAGGCCCGCAGCGCTCCCGGCACGGGTGCAAGCACAGCACTGGCAGGACCCTCGAGCGACGCCGGGCCCGGCTGTCCGGGAGCGGAGCTCGAGGAAAGGGCTCTGCGGTGCTTCTCCGGGTACACCGGAGGGGCAAGCAGGCTGCCGGCAGGGCCCAGCCACGGGGCTGGGGCAGCCTGGGGAGATGGAGGCTGGCGTGGAGACCCAAGGAGGGCTCGGTGGGGGCCGCCGGGGCGGGCAGCCCCCCGGCTCAGCCTCTCCTCCTGGCCCACCCCTCGGTGGAGGAGATGCCCCTTCCCGAGCGCCCGTCCCTCGCTCCCCTCACACGCCCCTCCCCAGGCTCGGCCCGGCAAGGAGGGGCCGGCGGGAGCCCTGGCCGGGCGCCC
>NW_008795909.1:8601925-8603842 GCF_000699145.1 Aptenodytes forsteri
CCCGGGCCGGTGCTTCGGCGGCCTCCACGCCCGCCACCTGCAGCTGCTGGAGTGGCCGGGCCGGCCGCACGACGTCTTCTCGGTCCAGGGGGAAGCGAGCAAGCGCTACCACCTGATCCTGCCCGCCTTCTTCCGCCTCCTGGACACCCTGCACCGGGAGGGGAGGGCGTTCGCCGTCATCTTCAGGACCTTCGGCACGGACCTGCCCCGCGCCCTCCAGGCCGTCAGCTGCGCCCTGGCCGGGCAGCACCCCCAGTTCCCCACCCTGCGGGATGTGGTGGTGAGTGGCACCCCGAGGGCCCGGCCTGCTGGAGAAGGGCAGCCGGACGGCCTGCACGGAGCTCCCCACGTCAGGCTGCTCTCGAGCCACTTGGCCGTCCCGCTTTTAAAAGCGTCAGCTGCTGCGGAGAGGAAACACAGCCAGCTTCTCGGAAAGAAGCTGTGAGCCGGGGGGGAGCACGCGTGCCTGCAGATCCTGGGTGGGAAAGGTCTCCTCTCGGGGTATCCCAGGTCGGATGGAGCATCCCTTCTCCCGGAGAGGGCCCGCTGCAGCAGAGCAGGGCTCCCTGGCTCAGAGCCGATGGCAGCCGTGCTCTCCCCCCAGCAGCACACCGGGCAGGAATGCTGGGAACGAGCTTCGGAAGCTGCTTCAGTTGTTCCTCGGGGCGTTGACAGGGAACAGAGACTGAAACGGAGGCAGTGTGCAGCTAGGAGGTCGTTCCTTTCCATCCCAGGGGAGGGGATGATTTTTGGTTGGGGGGGTTCCACGCCTCTTCTTGTCTTCTCCCCAGCGCCGCCCTCCCACATGGTGGTGGGGAGTCTCCACCCTGCTGCTTGTTGTCTCTGCCAATGCACAAAACAACCTGTCTGCTTTGGAAACCTTTCCTCTCATGCTTTCTGTGGTCCTGCAGCTCCCTGTGGACCTCACCCCTGGCCAGATACGCTGCAGCAAGCGAGAGGTGGTGCTGACAAGGGGAGCAGAGCGGCTGGCCACCCGGGAAGATGGAAGAAAGCTTTACGACTACTTCAGCTCCTTTGAGGGAATTGGAGGCTTCCAAGACCACTTTGACTGGTGAGAAGCAGGGCACTGAGGAAGTGGGTTGGGCGCTTTCTCTTCTCCCGTGATTCTCTGAGCTTCTCCTGGTCTGGGATAGGTCCTAGTTTTGAGGTCTTTGTTACTTACGTGCTCCCCATTTTGCCTATGGGCAGCCTGATGGGGCTCTCGCATCTTTCCTCAGGTCCCCATCCCCCGGTGTACCTCCTGCTTTTCTCCAAACACCCCCTGATTTGTCACCTCACTGCAAAATGCTTCTCTTTCACGAGCAGCAGCAGTGGGCAGAGGGACAGGACGGTCTCCGTCCCACTTCCCCGGCTCACAGGGTTGCCCTGAGCCTGCAGGGCAGCCTTACCTGCCTTTACCTGAGAGCTGTCGCGCTCTCCCTCCCCTGACTGCTCCTTGTCCCGCTTGCTGTTTCAGGTGGGCCAGAAATCAGTTCTCTTCCCAGGGTGGGAAGCCCCTGTGGGTCGACCCCCATGATCCCGGCATTCACCACATCTTCATCGACGACAACATCCGGCTGGACGATGCGGACACCATTGTTCATCCCCAGGTAGGCTGCTGAAGGCCCCTCCGGTGCCAGCTGCCTGTGCTGGGGGGTGTCCCCAGTGAGGTCAGGCACGTTTTGCCCCCTTTGCATGAGTGTGAGCCTGCAAAGGGGGACCAAGGGCGTAGCCCCGCTGTCACCGCACTCCACGCCACCAGCGTTGGTGGCAGCGATGCACGGGGCTGCCCGTGGGGAAGGTGAGATCAGCCGTCAGCAGAGAACAGCAGGTGCTGGCCGCCTGCGCTCACTGCCGGGGGCCTCTGCTCCGCTGAGGTGAGTCAGCCCCGCTCCCGGCGGCAGCGGCAATGGCGGC
>NW_008795909.1:8603870-8606197 GCF_000699145.1 Aptenodytes forsteri
CGCCAGCCCGGCGACAGGGGCAGTGGGGCGGCGGCCGCCAGCCTCGGCACGCGGCCGCGGCTCGTCTGTGGCACCGAATTGAAAGGGCAGTGTTTGTGGTGGAGCACGCATGGAAAAGGGAACATTTATGCAGACAGAAATGCACCTGGCAGTTGGACAACTGTCGATGCTCGAACAAGAGCTGCAGCTCCACGGGCGAGCCTGAACCCCTGCCCATTTCCATCCAGAAGGAGACGGCACGGAGGGGGGGCAAACCTGCGGCAGCCGGTGAATGGTCGGCAGCGTTTGCCAGGCAGCTGGGGAGTGGCGAGGGATGGGACGCTCCTCGGATATTCCCTTCCATACAAGCTTTCTCAGCTCGTACCTGGTGGCAGGAGTTGTCGCTGCCCGGAGCAGACCTGTCGGGAATAGGCTTTGGTCTGTGCCGTGACTGATTCAGGTGAATTAATGCGGACAGCTCTGCTGAGAGCCCGAGGCCCCTGCGCGCAGCAGCTGCTGCCTGCATGTCTGCAGCAGCCAGAGCGTGGCTCGTGAGCTCGACTCGCTGTGCGTCAGCCTCAGGCTGTTTCCCTGATCAAGGAGTTCCTCCTTTCGCCCTCTGTAGCCGGCACAGCTGGTCAGTCGGGCTGCTCGGCTTGCCTCGGGGCAGCCGTGCAGCCAGCCCCAGGGCTCCCCCCACAGTGGATCAGACAGGTAGGATCAAGTTATGGTGGCAGCAGACCTCACTGGGGTCTGGGCGGCAGCCGAGCATCTCGCCAGCAGGGCTCATCCCCTCTGCCGGGACTTTGCTGTCCTGCAGCCAGGGTCAGTAGGTTGGACGCCAGCTTCCCCTCCTCTTGTGTCACCAGCTCTGTCACTGTCAGTGATGGTGACAGAGCAGTGCTGGGAGGGAAACAGATTGCCAGGCGGCCTTAAGCAGAGCCATGGTTAATATCAGAAGGTGAAGTCCTTGTTCCCTCCTGTGCGACAGGCTGTGGCAGCCAAAGGAAGAGCTGTTGGCAGAGGTTTTCCTGGGGTTGGCCGCTCCGCAGAGCCATTTTCTTCCAGCTGCATGGTGTGGCCCGTTCCTTAGGGCAGGCCCAGCCACGTGTGTTGCGAGCTGGTTCAGAGCCAAAGGGGCCTCGTGAGAGGGAGAGGAAATCTGCAGAAACTACATCTTCCACCGCTGGAGTGGAGATGGAGGCCCCTGCCCTCTGCCACAGACCCACAGCCAGTGTGAAGGTGCCTGGCCGAGGAGGCGGGCAGGGTGCACCACAGGGTGCGCGCGCTGCTGCCAGGCTCTGCGCTCGTGCCGGGCACGGCCCTGGCACTGCTGCCCACGGAGGGTGCGAGTGCTTCTGCGCACTGCTTATTCCCTGCAGGTGTTTTCGGAGCAGGGCAGCAGCAGCCCCAGGCGCGCTCCCACCTCGGAGCTGTACGACGTTTGCCTGGTGCAGACCGACCTGCTGGAGGCCATTGCCGACGAGGACTATTTCCTGCGCTGCGTGAGGAGGTGCGAGGAGAACTACGACCGCTACCTGGCCTGCGCGGAGGAGGACACCCCGAGCCAGCGGTGGGATGGACAGTGATGCCACCTCGCGGGGCCGAGGGGCTCTGGACTGGGACACCCCCTGCTTCCTGCTGCGCGCAGGCAAAGTCCCAGGCTGGGTTTCTGCTTCGAGCTGTCCCCTCTCCGATGTGTGACGTGCCCGCTCGGTCCTGCCAGGAACCTCCATGCCTGAGCACAAGCGTCCTGGGAGCTTGTGTGACGGGATCCCTGGAGGAAACAGCTTTCCTTTCCTCGTTAGCGCTGTGAGGAGCTGCCTGCCTGGCTGGCGGGGCAGGGGCAACGCAAGCAGCCACGCTAGTGTTCACACCTCCCTTCCCACTCCCGCACCAGTGGCTGGTGCGGAGCAGGTGCCGGGGTAAGCGCAGTGTTACCGGCGGCATGCCCAAGTGCCATTTGTGCCACGGTGTTCTCCCCGGCAGAGCTAGCGATGCCGCGTCACTTCTGCCTGTTTTTAAAGCAAACCTTTCTAGCTTGTTCCTGGTGTGAGTTTCCTGCCGGCCCTTGGCTCTGCCTGCGCTGGCGGTTGGAAAGCGCCTTTCCCAGTGTGTTCAGTCGCAGGGCTCAGCCAGGTGGGGACGAGGGTGACAGTAGTGGGTTTGGACCCGTGGGCACCTTCCCGACGCTGCTGAGACACCCCGGCACGGCTGTGCTCAGAGTGGGGCCGAGCTCACGCTCTGTCCCCGGCAGCCCCGCAGGGGTGATGGGCAGGGGGTGGCTTCTCGGCTCCGTGAGCCCGGTGCTGGGGTGGCTCCGGCAGCGTGCGGCTGGGGAGCGCAGA
>NW_008795909.1:8606552-8606969 GCF_000699145.1 Aptenodytes forsteri
CGGGTGGTGTCGGCCTGTGCGCCGGGAGCCTCGGGGTGCAGGAGCCTCGGAGAGCAGGAGCCCCGGCAGGTGCAGGCAGAGAGCCCTGGGGAGTGGGAGTCCGAGCGGGTGTGGGCTATGCACCGGGAGCCCGGGGCACAGGAACCTCGGGGAGTGGGAGCCCCGGTGGGTGCGGGCAGGGAGCCTGGGGAGTGGGAGTGCCAGTGGATGCGGGCTGTTCATTGTGAGCCCCAGGGAGTGGGAGCCCGGGGTACGGGAGCCATGGTGGGTGCAGGTGGGGAGCCCTGGGGAGCAGGGGGCTGTCACACCACTGAGGGGAGTCGGCTTGCTGGGGCCAGGGGGAGCGGTGGGTTGCCCAGGTGCTGACTCGGGTGCTCTCCCCACAGGAGGCGGTGGGCAGAGCCGGGCCAGCGCCGA
>NW_008795909.1:8613211-8620835 GCF_000699145.1 Aptenodytes forsteri
GGTGGCGGGCGAGCGCTGGGCGCCGCCGAGGTGCTCGACCTCTCAGCCCAGCGCTGGACCGTGCTCCCGCCACTGCCCACGCCACGGGCCGGCGCCGCCGCCCTCGCCCTGGGCAAGCAGATCCTGGTGGTGGGCGGCGTGGACGTGGCACAGAGCCCCCTCGCCTCTGTCGAGGTCTACCACGTGGATGAGGGCAAGTGGGAGAAGAAGGCGGCTCTGGCCCAGCCCTCCATGGGCATCTCAGCCGTGCAGAGAGGTGAGGGCTGGGGATGGGGCTTGGCTGTGAGTACCTCTACCGTTCGGAGAAGCGGGGATGCAGGGGTCGGGGATGCTCAGGTGGGATTTGAATCCTGCTGCTGCTTGGGATGCAGCACGCCAGCAGACGGACTCGCTGCTTAACAGCAGGGTCATGCTTGTGCCCCAGCAGCCCCGTTGCAGCCCAGGGCTGGGCAATGCGGAGCCCCTCTGGGCACAGGAGCCTTCCTCAGCTCCCCTGGCCAGGAGCCGTGCCGGGGCAGCCGAGCACCCTGCTCCAGTCCAGCTCGGCATGCTGTGTGCCAAGCATGTTTTGATTCCTGCCCAAACTTTGCTGAGCAGCCTCCGAGCCTTGGCACAGCCTGGCAGCCTGTGTGCTAGGGGCCATGTCTGCTCCCTGGCTGGGGACGACGTGGCATGGCCCCGGGCTGCAGCGGGGTGGGCAGGGCAGAGGGGCCGGCAGGGCAGCGGTGGGAGCGGGCAGGGGTGCCGGCCGCGCCGGGAGCAGGAGCAGGATTTGGCAGCATGGCTGTGTTGCCATGGTGTCTCCAGGGAGATGGTACTGCCGAGAATAATTAGAGCCGATGGCCTTGTGCTCCGCTCTGTGCCTGATGGATGGGGTGGAGAGTGGGGCAAGGAGGTCCCAGTGGGGTCAGGGCACTGCCAGCCTCAGGCCTGGCCGTGTTCACCATCCCCTGGCCACCCCAGAGTGGCAGCTGGCCGTGGGGCTTGGGAACGCCCGTGCTGCCTGCCCTGCAGGGCATGGGGGGGCTCCCAGCCCCACGGCACTGCCCATGGCTGTCCCCAGCTTACTGCCGCCTCTTTTGCAGATGGAGCCGTCTATGCGCTGGGGGGAATGGGTGCAGACACCTCTCCCCAGGCACTAGTCCGCGTCTACGAGCCAGCGAAGGACCACTGGCAGCCCCTGCCCTCCATGCCCACCCCCTGCTACGGGGCCTCCGCCTTCCTGCAGGGCAACAAGATCTTCGTCCTGGGTAGGTGCCGCTGAGGCTAGCCGAGCATCCTCCTGCGCCCCTGCCCTCTCCCTCTGCTGCCTCCCTGGACTGGGGGGTGACCTGGTGCACCCCAGGGTGGCTCTGTGCTGTCCTCCCGCCCCGGCACTGCAGCCGGCGGGCCCCATCCCGCTTGCTGAGCCCACCGATGGTGCTGGCTCGGGGCGCCGGCAGGCGCAGCGTCTCGTCTGTGTGCAGGGGGCCGGCAGGGCAAGCTGCCCGTCACTGCCTTCGAGGCCTTCGACCTGGAGACGAGGAACTGGACACGCTACCCCAGCGTGCCCAGCCGCCGCGCCTTCGCTGCCTGCGCCATGGCCGATGGTGTCATCTTCAGCCTGGGGGGGCTGCAGCAGCCGGGGCCCCACAATTTCTATTCCCGTCCCCACTTTGTCAACACCGTGGAGATGTTCGACCCCGCACAGGGTGAGCTCCGTGTCCCTGGGTGGGGTGGGAGTGTCCCCTGCAGGTCCAGGATGCCTCCCTGGGTCTTGGTGAGGGGTGTCCATGCCTAAGGGACACGGTTCATCCGGGCTCCGACCATCAGCCCCTTGCACCCATGGCGAGTCCTGCCCTGCACGCCCTGGCCCTGGGGAGCCGTTAGCCTGGGGGTGTCCTTGCCTTGGTGTGCGGAGAGGAGCCCCGGCGGGCGAAGCTCACACCCTCTCGCCCCCAGGTGCATGGAGCAAGCCGAGCCGTGCCACCCGCATGAGGGAGAAGAGAGCTGACTTTGTGGCTGGCTGCCTGGGAGGAAGAGTGGTGGCCATGGGTGGCCTCGGTAATGCTGGGGGTGGGCGCGTGGCCGTGTTCCCATCCCCGTCCTTTGTGGCACATCAGTGACCTGCGCGGCAGCAGGGAGGTCAGCTGTGCAAAACCATGGGGGCACTGCAACACCGTCTGCAGCCGCGTCCCTCCTGTGCCCCCCAAGTGCTGGGGGGACCCTACTGCCCTGCCCCACAGGCTGCCCCCACTGAGCCTCTTGCCCCTTTCACAACCTGGTCAGGCTTTCCCCAGCTCATGTGCAGTGTGCCGGGCTCGCGCAGCCCACGCTGGCTCAGCCCCACCGCACAGGGCTGCAGCACCACATCCCTCTCCCGAGAGAGCTGGGGAAAGGTTAGTGCTGTCACTCAGCAGCGGGGATACAGCGGGGAGGCCTGCCCGGGGAGCCCGGCGCCGGCTGCAGCACCCCCAGCCGTGCAGCGAGGGCTGCCAGACCCCGCCGAGCTCGCCCGGGGCGAGCCAGACCTCCTGCTGCAGGGCAGGAGGAGGTGATGGGGAAGGCGAGCAGTGCTGGCTGGATCCCTGCGGCGTGGCATTGCTTCTCAGCCCTGCCGCAGCTGGAGCTGCCCTCCCTTATCCCCCAGTGATGGCTGTGGGGTGCCGGCGCCAGGGCAGAGCCAGCAGTGCGGCATCGGTGCCAACAGCCCTCCCTGTGGGGATGCCACTAATCCTCTTGTGACCCTGCTCATGGCCTCTGGGACTGCAGAGCCCCCGCAGCCCAGGGCTCGGGGACCAGCTGCCGCTGGGGGCTCCAGCTGGGGCATCAAAGACATGTGAAGGGAGAAAGGCAGAGCCTGGGGTATGGGGAGGGCTGCAGGGGGGTTGATGCCGTCCCGTCTCCCGCAGGGAACCAGTCCTGCCCACTGAACTCGGTGGAAGGATTCAGCCTCGCACGGAAGAAGTGGGAGCCGCTGCCCCCCATGCCCACCGGCCGCTGCTCCTGCTCCAGCTGCCCGGCACCCAGCCTGCTCTTCGTCATTGGCGGGGTGGCCCAGGGCCCCAGCGGTGCCGTCGAGGCTCTGTGCCTGCGCGAGGCGCCCTGAGCGGGGCCCCGGGGACCAGCCCCGGCCGAGCACCAAGTGCCTGAAGACGGAGACAGGGTGTGCACGTGCCCATGCGTGTGGGTGACCCAGCTCCGGGGAGCCACCATCCCATGACGCCGGGTGCCAGAGCAGCTGCGGTTTCTCACCATTCTTTGGAAACCCCTCTCGGTTCCGACACCGCTGTGGCAATGGAGCCCAGGGCAAAATCCTGCCTGGCGGGAGGGCCACGGCTGGCGGCGTGGAGGGAGCGGCGGCAGGACTGTTGCTGGCCGCGCTGCCCCATCCGGCCCCGTCCGTGCCGCGGCATGTCTGTGCCGTGTGTGTAGCAGTGAGTGCTGTGTCGTCGTAGACCCAGTCGATGTCTCATGTAGCACAGAGATGCCCTGTAGCTCAGTGCCTAGGAGGTGACATAGCACCTCAAATAAATGAAACACGTGGAATTTTACCCCACTGGAGTCGTGTCATCCCTGGTTATCCTGCTCCGGGCAGGGACATGCTGCAGCCTGTTGGGAAAAACCCCTCCCAAGGGAGAGCCTGGCCAGCCCTTCCCCAGTGGGGCCCTGTGCCGTGGGGCCCTGTGCCATGGGGCAGGGATGCCTCTTGCTCCTTTCCCCACTGCCAGGGTGAGCGGAGCAGTGCGATGTAGGGATCCGGCCCTCTTTTTGGAGAGGGAGAGCCGAGCGGCGGCTGCCCTGCCTTGGCACAGCCTTGCTCCTGCTCGGCCTCTCCTGTGGGCAAAGGGGCTGCGGGGGGGTGAAGGCAGCAGCAGGAGAGGGGCTTTGTCAGAGAGAGATGGGGTGCGAGAGCAGGCAGGGAATGGCAAGGGTTGCCAGGATGCTGAGATGTAAGATGAGATGCCTAATGATGCCGGGGCTCCTGGGCCCCATCCAGCACCACAGCCCTGTCTCAAAGGATGGAGCACGGTCTGGTGCCTGGGAGAGCTGGGTCCAGCTGTGTCCAGCTCTCCCGGGCAGGAACATCACATCTCCTGCTTACCGGCACCAGGAAGGGAAGGTAAGCTCCGTACCGGTGGTGTCTGTGGGTGACATTTAGGGGTGCACAGTGAGACCGGTGGGGGGGTGTGGTGTGATCCCCCAGTTGCCCAGTGCCGTGGGCTTGCCTGAGCCTCGTTGGTCTTTGCTCCATGTAGAGTCACGTGCCCCAAAGCAGAGAGCAGCAGTAGCAGATGCAGGCGAGGGATTCAATCTTTCACTGATACGTTAGACAGATCTCACAGGTCTGGGTAAATATCAAGCGCGGATGCCTGACCTTTCGGAGAAGACAGCCGGCGCGATCCTCGGATGGGTAGCAGGGCCGGAGAGATAGGAGGCCAGATCCCAGCAGAGTGCAGCAGCATCTGGCACACCACTGGGGCAGGCTGTGCCGTCTGCTGGCGGCGTTGCGGCGTGGGGAAAGTTGGAAACGATTCAGAAAAGTGCACTTGCAAGATGTTTTCGGTGTCGTTGCCCCATCGCCTCCACTGCCCGCCCAGCGCAGTGACCGCGGGGTCCGTCCCGACGTGCCACATGGCTGTTTGCCTGCATTTTGGGAGGAACATCCCGGGATACCTGGGCTGGCGGTACCTCGGCTGAAGCCATCCCTGCATCTGCCTCTGGAGTTGCCATAGAAACCACTGCTGTGCCAGAGCCAGCATCAACAGGGAGCCCTGAATTAGTGATTGAGCCGTACCTCTGCAGCTGGGGGGATGTGCCGGCAGCCAGAGAAGGTCAGCAGCTTGCCCTGTGCTGGGGGGCTGGACAGAGGGACCCCCTCCTCTGAGCACAATGTGGCTCCAGCCTTCTCCTATGAATATTGCAGCAGTGCCCCATTTTCACAGTGCTCCCTGATCTGTGCTCAGCCCTGGTGGACTTTTCCTTCCCGGAGTCCTGGGAGGTGACAGACCCCTCAGTGCCACCTCGGTACCTCTCCCCAGCCTGCCAGCCCTTTCCAGAAGCCACCGAGGCACGTAATAATATAACGCAGACCTGATTAATAAGCTTTTCCCACAGGAGCATCGCATGGACGGGATAAATCAGACGCTGAGTCACCAGCAAATTGACATCCCTGCGTGCCAACTTCACAGCTTTCCCTCCTGCTGATGGGGTGCCCAGTGCTGCTTTTTCCAAATTCAAGGCGACGCCGGCTGCACGAGCTGGGAGATGCTGGAGGGGGAAGCTGCGGCTTGGGAGCCCCTCACTGCTGCAGTGTTTCCAGCAGTGGGGCTGACGGTCCCTGCCCCACAAGGGGTTTGCCTCTTTCTTGGCAGCACCTTGCCTTGTGCATGCGATTGCCCGGCACATCGACCCGCTGCAGTGCTGTTTGGCTTGGTTCTTCCACCCGAGGCGAGCAGAAACCCGTCACCTCTCCTAAAAGTGTGGATTTCTCATTATTTTCTATCTCCGCTTCTGGGCACAGGACCAGGATCCCATCCGAATGAGGGGAGGAGAGCAGCCAGGACGATGGCCAAGGACATCTCGGGGTGGATGGAGAGATCTTCAGGCAAAGGGATGATGGTGCTGACCACCCTTGGAGACCGACACGTTATTAACTGAAGAGCTCCTGTTGAGTTTCTAATGAAATGCGCTACGAAGAAAAAAAAGTTGCGGGACGTACCAAATATATTGCTCTCTATCTCCTGGCAGCTTCTGCTAATTTTTACTAAATGAAAGGCTTCAAGTATCTGGCCACACTCCCTAACGCTAGAAGCACAGTCTGTTACTTCAGATATAAGGAGAGCTACGAGCCAGCGCCTGGCAATGTGGCTAATCTCCCCGGAGCGTGTTATGGATGGGGGAGACTAGAACTGGAGGTAGCTGTCAGACCTATTAAAAAAATGTGTTTCCTTATAGAAATTTCTTTCTGTTGTCAAGAGAGATGGAAATACAAAAATCTCATTTATCATATTCCACAAACTCGGTAGACGCTCAAACCAGACAGCTCCAGCCACACCAGAAATAGCAATAGCTCTGTATAATAACCTAAAATAACGTGCCGAGCCTTATCGCCAGTGCGCAAAGCACCGGCAAATCCTTTCCTAAGGGCAGTGGAAGTGCTGTAAATGGATACAGGGCTCTACAGTCTCTTCGGAAGGGAGTTCTGGGCCAACTTTCCAATTACGAGCAACAAAATGATGGAAAATCACCATTTATGATGCAGGGCCATATAGGACCTGGACGCACAGCAAGGCTCTTGGCAGCAGCGCCACGCACCGAGCTGTACAACGGAGCTGTAGGCAGTTCAGGAGCAGAACAAGGCTTTTATTTACTCAACAAGCGCAATAAACATTAATGTTCCCGTCAGCACAGCTCTCTGGAGGAAGGTTTGCCTTCCAGCCCACGGCTGCCTTGGAAGGCAAACCTTCCCATTATCCCATCCCTGAAGCAGAAACACGATCCAGGCTGCGATTCCCCGCTCTGGTCCTAGAAAATCAACCCATTAGAGGCTCGTCGTGCAGCTGAGAGTTAACAAGCCGCTGTGATAAATTCGAGCTATTTATACCAGCCCTGGCGCTGTACCGACAAGCAAAAACAATGCAGCAAAGTCACTCCAAGAAGTTTTTTATGGGTAAAAGTCCAGAATTATTTAATTTTTTTTAAGTGAAAGCTTTATTTCTGCGGGATTTGATTAGGAAACCAGATATATACATCAAGAAAGCCATTATTTTGACACTTCTGAGCTCCAGGCTGCCTTTAATACTAAAGCCAAAAGAGCAAAAAGGGGAATGTGAGTAGTTCCCCTAATCCATCCATGAATTTATATTAACCTTATTTCTACAGTGGTTTAGTGCTTATGGAGTATCTTCAGAACCAGCAACCAAACATTTTAACCAGTACTGAAAATGTTTTGAATTAAAGGAGAAAAAAACAGGCAAGTAAGCGTGCCCATTTTCCATTCCTGAAGACGAAGGATACAGAAGCACAAGGAAAAAATTCCAGTAAAACCATATTTGAGAATCTTTCTCTGGGGAGTGTTTAGATGACAGGTTATTTTTGTCATACTTCTAATGGGTGAAACTAAATTGTTCTGCGTTTCTGTGAGTTATTTACACGACAGACCACACAGCCTCTGGACATGAAGTAAATGGGCGCCATGGCCGCCGCGCTACCAGCCCTCGGCGCACCAGGCTCCAGGCCCTCCTCTTCCTCCCCCTGCCCCGTGATGGCTGCCGTGTGCCTGAGGGTCTGCTCCCAGGCGGAGGGGTGGGTGGGCAGGGCCCGGCCGGGAGCCTGCCGTGGGCAGCCTGGGGGGAGCCCAGAGCTGGGGCTGATCCTGGGGCTGATCTGGCCTCGGGGTGAGATCCAGGGACCCCCAGCCCCAGGGTGATATCCGGGGACCCCCAGCCCTGGGCTGACCCCAGGGACCCCCAGCCCCGGGGCTGTGAGGCTGGGACCCACAGGCTCCCGTGAGGCCCCGTGGGGCAGGCAGGCCCGGCGGGCGGCTGCACCCCGGGCCCGTGGGGAGCCACTGGGCCCAGGCCTGGGGCGGCCATGTCGGCCAGGCCTGCCCTCGGCCTGCGGGGCTGTGGCCCCTCCCGGC
>NW_008795909.1:8620882-8644664 GCF_000699145.1 Aptenodytes forsteri
CCGCCGTGGGGTAGGAGAGGCTGTGAGTGCTGGGGCCATGGGGAGGGCCAGGAGCTCCCGGCGAGGGCGTCAGCTGTGAAAAAAACATGAATTTTAACGTCTGGAATATCAAGGAGATGTTGAGCACGCCGACAGCCACCGGGTGAGCTTGGCCGCGGGGTGGGGAGGAAAGATCGTGAGGAAATTGTCTATAAAATTAAGCACTCGGGGTGTTTGATAATGGTGGGGTGAAACACGTCTAGAATTGCTCTATGGTTAATTACGGTCTGGTTAATGGTAGTTAATTAGCCTACTCCATGATCCTGTTTGTGCCTGCATTGCTCCCAGCCTGCCAGGCACCGCGATAGATCCACCATTGCCGGGAATTTGAAAACCAGCATCGGCTGAAAGCTGCTCTCTGGTTTATTCGGGGTTTATTCGGGGAAGTCCTGTGGCCTATCTACGTCTAATTAGATAAGTTAAATGTTCCCTCTCACCTTGTGCAGAAGGTAGATAAAATGAATTGTGATTTGCAATATTGTTACACATTATGTAACTCTAAAATTATTCCATATACTGCATTTATACACATGGCTTAATTTTTTCCCAGCAGAAGTCAAAGAGCAGTTAGAACTCCCCACATCTACAATAGATAGTGAAACAGCAAACACTATGTGGATGTAAACATCTGGAGAGCAAATACGTCAGAGAGGCTGCATTTTTTACAGCAGAGCATCACCTTTTGCATCACATGGCTAAAAAACAGAGCAAGATTTATCCCTTGTTTGACTCTGGAGAAGCTAATTGATGAATTTGGTCCCCTGAGCCTCTGTTAGTTAAATAACCCACTTACATAACTAACTGTTTTTCAAATTCACAGTTTTAGTCATACTGTCTCTTTGGCCTAATGTCACCACGATGATGGATGATTATGAAAACATAACAGTAGTTTCCTTGCCCAATATAAAAACACTTGTCTCATATATATGAATTAATTGTATTTTGCACAGATGCAGGGGTCGAAGGGGAGCCAATTCAGGGAAAAACATGTTTATATCTGTCATGGTTTTGTCTTTA
This sequence comes from Aptenodytes forsteri, assembly GCF_000699145.1. Classification (NCBI taxonomy): domain Eukaryota; kingdom Metazoa; phylum Chordata; class Aves; order Sphenisciformes; family Spheniscidae; genus Aptenodytes; species Aptenodytes forsteri. Next base: position 8,621,939 of record NW_008795909.1, read on the forward strand.
TAAATATGCATTACCTAATTCTATTGTCTTCTTGGTACCTGCAGATTTCTTTTTTTTTAATTTTGTTTTCAAGAAGTTACTTCTAAGTAGTTTGAAAAATCTGTGACTTTCTTTCTGGTCAAAGACTGAGCAGGGGAAATTTAGAGAATATATATAAAATACGTATAATTTTTTTATATACATATAAATCATTCTGTGGAGTCGTGCAGAAGGAAAGGAAATAAGTGGAAGAGGTACAGGTGCCTGTTTGGAAAGGGATCATTTGAATTCCTTCCTCTTCCAAAGTATCCTGTCAGCTACGAAGTCTTTCCTTTTAACTCATTTATTAATGCAGGAAGGAAATACAGACAAGATTTTAACAACCCACTCCTCAGCATTCCACATTTTGTTGCAAATGAGTTCAAAAGGGTCAAATAGGGCATAAAACATTACTGAAAAATGCAGCTGGGTTTTGGGGGGCGTTAAGGAGGGGGAGAAGGTTCTCGGGAGGCGAATTAACTTTTTCTAAGGGAAAAAAAAGTTACTCATAGGAGCGTGTGCGTGTGTCTTTGGAATAGGGGAAAAGGTGTTGATTACTTTTTCCTGGCTCACTTCTGTTACTAGAAACCTTTCTCACCACAGCAGGGTATGCTGTATAATCCCCAGAATACTGTCTTTCAGGGAGCTTTAAAAGTGAAACATAAAATCAGCATATAATCTAGGCAGGGTATGAATCACGCTGTGAGTTCTTTGCAAGTTTGAGTCAAGGTGTTACTTCTCAGAGCAGCTGCCACCAGGTCCCTAAGAAATGCAGAGCTCCAGTGACACAATACCCTCATGGCAGCAGTTCTGCAGAAGCCCAAGGTTGCTCTGGGTTTTATTCGTTATCTATCTGTCAGACACACATGTGCTTCTCTGTAACCGCTAACAGCCTGAGAAATAGGGTGGGGGAAACAAAGTCCCTGTTTTACCTGGTTTTATGTATGAATATTGACGTAATAGACATCCTAGAAACGCAGGAGAAGGCAGATTATCTAGTTGGACGCTGTAATATCAGGGTGCCAATTATTTAAGAAGGTGGAAGGGGGTCACGCAGATAGAATGACAGCTGCACGGTGGAGAAAACTTAGACTCAATATAAGTGTATTGACAAATGACACAATTTTTGTGGTTTGAAATGCCAGACCTAATTAAGGAAAGTGCTGCGTTAGAGCAGCGCTGCTACCTGCCCAGCCAGAAGGGCAGGCGAAGAAAGATCGCAGAGGATGTGAGAACAGCAGCCGCAAAAGCAGTGATGTTTCAATCAGCCTTCTATCAACTGGATAAGCATCACTGGGGCGTGATGCTGAAAGTACATTTTCAGACACCATAAACACCTGCCTCGGCCAGGGAACTCCCGGGGGAAGTTCGCGTCTTGCCTTGGCCCTGAGCTAAGCACAAGATCCACGGTCAGGGCATTACTCTTGAAGTGCTAGCCTAAGAGTGACAGTAGTGAACTGGAGTTGACATCTCTGCAGGAGCAACAGAAGCCAAAAAATCCACTACTGTTTAATTTCAAAAAAGATATTGATGTAGTAATAAGGAAGCTCGTTAAAAAGAAATTAAACTGGGTGGCCAAGAAGGTTAAAAGCTTGCCTGAGGCGTAGAGATTATTTAGACCTCATGTTGAAGCTCAGAACAAATGTGTACCAGCTATCAGATCAGATGCGAGAAGGACCAGTACCGGACTGGCACGCTAAAGACAACTACTGAAAATGAGAAGGCATCCTTCAAGAAATGAAAGACAATAAAAAATAGAAAAACAGAAACCAATATATTATGATTTTAAATTGAAGTTACCAGAATTTTCTTGTTCCATAAGAAAATCAGTAACTTGCTAAAGGCATAAAAGCTACTAATATACCTACTTCCAAAGACTTCAGCAGCAGAGAGCCTGCCAGAGAGTGTGTAAGGCCAACATACAATGAAAATATTAAAGTGGCATTCAAAAGAGATGCTGTAAGTTAAGGCCTACTTGGGCCACTACTCTCAATGGCTTATTTCTTCTGTTGAGAAAAAACTTCCAAATTTAACAGCCTCATTCAATCCATTATCCCATGAAATTCCATCCCGCATAGCAGGGCCACATATTTTGAAGTCACCTTAAGGTCCCAGAATAAGCAGAAAATGAAGGAGACCGCCAGGACAAAGACGAGAGAGCAACCGTAAAAATCCCGAGCCTTGGAGGAATGAGAAACCAGGGCTGTGAGTGCAGGCTGGAGGATGGCTTCAGACCGGGGGGGCAAAAACCCCTGTCTCCAGATGGCTAATTCTTAATATGGTCAGGGATATGTTTTGTGTAAGTAAACAGGGCTGCTCCGTGGAAGTCTCTTAGCACCCCTTCCCAATCTCCTCCTAAGGAAAAGGCCCCGAGAGCCCCGGTGACCAGCTCAGGACAAAGGGCTAACACAGTTTCCAAGGTGAGGAACGTCTGGGCAGTATTGAATCGCAGCCACATGAATAATGGAGTGGCTCATAGAAAGTAAAAATTACCTTGAGGAATTAAAACAAGACCAGAAGGACTCTGAGCCTGAAATCTGGAAACTGGAGGCAGTGTTTGAGCTGAATAACCACGAGGGGTTTTGTTGTGGTTAATGCATTAGGGCCAGTGCCAAAATCTGTTTGTAGAAATTCCTTTTAGGATATGGTGGAAATGATTTGCAGCAAGCAGGTCATGCCATTCCAGAGGACAGAAAGCAGAAAAATAATTTTATGCTGTAGCCATTCCCAGCGAAGAGATGGCAAATGGCTGGAAGCTGCACTAGCAGCTAAAAGTCCTTGATGTAAACTCCTCCAGGCCCCTGGATGCTGAAGTTCCTTTGCACCCAGAGCCAACGCTGGTCCTTGCTCATCTGCTGAGCATGTTGGCAGGCAGCAAATAGTGACGACGAGAGCAGCATAGCAGAGCTAGAGACAGTTCCTATAGGCATAGACTAAAGCCAGGAGGAAGAGCAGGTGAACAGCAGCTCCCAGAATTTCAATTGGATTTGTTGTGATGCAGCCCTGGTCACTAAATGAGGAAGAGCAGAAAGGGCTGGGAGATTTTCTGGGGGGGAATCGGGAGGAGAGGAACTTTATGGCACTGATCCTACTCAAGATTCCTACCAGGAGAAAAAGATCTCTTCTTTGGGAAGGAGGCTTTACTGCACTTTGAAGAAATGTGTCAGGAAGGCATAAGTGAGCTTCACCCACAGTGCTTGGGAAGAAGAGGGATGTTGGCACAGGTTCAGTGGGGATGACAGAAGCAAATAAAATCACTTACAGCAGCACTGCAGATAAATGTTACTTTGCAAATTGTAGAAGACTCAGTTTGCTTTTCCAACTGACTCTTAAACCTTGGTGTTGGCGCGTAAGGATGGATCCAAACAACAGAGTAAAAATTACCGATTTTAAAAAAGACCGATAAGGCCTATGACAATTTATAGTTATGAATTTTTAGCTTGTCAACGCACCTAGAAACATCTAGGAACCGCAAGAAGAGGGTATTTATCGCATGCCGTGTTTCTCTTAGAATCATAGAATCATAGAATCATTGAGGTTGGAAAGGACCTCTAAGATCATCGAGTCCAACCGTCAACCCAACACCACCATGCCCACTAAACCATGTCCCTAAGTGCCTCATCTACTCGTCTTTTAAATACCTCGAGGGATGGGGACTCCACCACTTCCCTGGGCAGCCTGTTCCAATGTTTCACCACTCTTTCAGTAAAGAAATTTTTCCTTACATCCAATCTAAACCTCCCCTGCCGCAACTTGAGGCCATTTCCTCTCGTCCTATCACTTGTTACTTCGGAGAAAAGACCGACACCCACCTCGCTACAACCTCCTTTCAGGTAGTTGTAGAGAGCGATGAGGTCTCCCCTCAGCCTCCTCTTCTCCAGGCTAAACAGTCCCAGTTCCCTCAGCCGCTCCTCATAAGACTTGTTCTCCAGACCCCTCACCAGCCTCTTGGTGTGTTGTATCTGACAGCTGTTTGTGGGCAAGGCAAAACCTTTGAATGAAAGGTGAACATTCGCATATGGTTGTGCTAAAATATTTGGAAGTGGAAATCAGAACTTAGAAAAATGAAAGAAGCTCCCAAAAGATCTAACTTCTCTTGTGGAGGGGGAATTTCCACTGACAACAGGGAAACTGAGACTGTGAAGAACTAGCTGACTCCCCAGATGTGCAGAGGGCTGCAGATTTGGGAAAAAGAAACCATTCCATCGGTGAGCAGAGGATGGTTTAGCATTTTTTGGAGCTGACAAGAACTTAGAATGGCACTTGTCTTACATATCTAAAGCTGGTTTTGCTTTGGACGCACATGCTGGTGCAAATACCATAGGAACATTATGGGCACAAATGCATGAGCGACTCGGGGAATGGCTCGTGTTAGCAGAAAGCTAAAAGTTCTCCTGAGATAAACTATTGCATCACCTAGGAGGGACTTCTAACCCGGATTAAATACCTAGGATGTTTCCTCGCTGTTTATAAGGAAGGGTTTATATTTAGGACAGAGCATATATCCCAGGAGTTCAGGCATCCTGAAGGGAATGGTCAGGTGGTTATAAGAGCGATGGTTGTCTGATCTCACCATCATGGATAGGCCTGGGCCAAGTGTGGCCAGGCTGATGTCTTGCCCAGATGGTCTTGTTAGTAAATTAATTGCCGGCAGTGTAAGCAAGGGAGAAAGAAATCCGTTGCTCAGGGGAATTAGTGTATTCAAAAGAGACATCTGTTTCGTCTCGCCCCCTAATTTGCAGAAGCGCCATCGTTCCTAAACCAACCACTGAAATAGTGGACTTAAGACAGAAAAATTAGGCTCCAGAGCAGCCAATAGCCACCTTTGGTCGCAGTGTCAGTGCAGAGAGAGCCTGGGAAGTCACTTGGCTCATCAAGTCATCTCAGCACGATACTCCTCAAAATACCGGTCATAAAACTCTTTGTTATAGGAATCTTGTACTTCAGGCATTAAGTAATGTGAAGGGACTGAGAAATGAGCAGGTTGTGTGATGTGATATTCACCAGTTGTACCAGACACTTTCAAAGGGGGTTTGACAAGACAGTAAAGTACTTAAGGATTATGAAAACCCTTCCTTAAATTAAGAGGAAGCTTTTTTCGCTAGAAGACAGGAGGATTTAGAAAACTGGTGCAGGAGATGTGATACTCACATTGAAAGCAGGGGTCCTGCCCATGTGGGGTCATGGCAGCCCATGTGCTCACACCCCTCCCTGACATGCTGGCTGTAGAGTAAGAACACTTATTTTTTTTTTACAAAGCTTAGCTGAGATGGAAACAAGACGCTGTGCTAGTAAAAGTTGTATTCAGGTTTCTTTCTTAGTAGATTTGGGGTCCAGAGACAGATCAAGGGAGAATTTTTGAATTCAGACAGATTTATCAGGCTTTTTGAGAATCCAGAAACCCTTAACTCATCTATTTTTGCCAGTGGCTCACTGTACTCGGTGAGCTTAAAGCCAAAAGTATTAATACGATATTGTCACTGATACCACTATATAATGAAGAGGGAGACTGAACAGTTCAAGTACTGCTACTAAATCCCTTCCCTGTTGTGTGTATGATGTTTGGGCTCCTTCCAAGACTGAGGATTAACGAAACACGTCACTGCTAATAAATGTTGGGGTGATCATCTTTTGTTATACATGTGAATTAGTCTCCTGTTCCTTCTCCTTTACTTACATAATTTGATATGGAAGGAAAACCCTGCGCAAGAGTCTCTTTCATTAATTTTGATCTGTAATTCCCAGTTCCAGAGGCAGCGACACATCTCTCCATTTTGGTAGCTTAAAAACCAGCAAGAACTGAGAGTATAAACCTGGCCCAGCTTTTCTTATGTTTGGACCTAGCTTAAGCACTCCGTCAGGTGTTGTGGACATGGAGCAATGGGATAGTGATCATGTGAAAATTGAAAAAAAGTCTGTATCTTTGCTAGCAAAAAATTGAAGCCAGCCTCTGACACAATGAGAAGCGGTGCAGCTGTGTGGGGAAACCCTTGTCTGGGGGAAGCTGGTACCGTGCCACGTTCCTAGTCCTTAAAGCAGTAGAAGCCATGTCTCTGAAGAGGAGTAGAAACAGAGCGACATAGCACAAAGTCAAGGCTCGCTGGAAAAGGTTTATTTGGGTGACACTCAGGGGAAAGAAGAGAACTTTTTAGTAACATGTTATTATGTTTGAAATATTTCTAACAATTCAGATCAGTTTGTCCAGCCATATGCTACCTATTTGTTTGTTGTTCCGGTGTGTCAGACTTAAGGCATCTGGAGAACAAATGCCCAAGAAATGTCAACTATCAGTCAGAAAGGTTTACTCTGTTGGAACTGCCTTCCAAATAAGCCGAGCAGCATCTGAGTTACAACAGAAGTTGTGATCCAGAGTAGTGAAAAGGGAGAGACCGGGCACTTGCTAGGAGCAAACCCCAAGGTGTCCTTTAAACTAGGACTGACTGACAAGGCAGGTAGGATGAACCGAGTTAGCTGGCCAGTCCTGGTTTTGGTCTTCTGTCTGCAGGACGTGCTGGAGAAACCCCTTCACCCCCGCAAGGTGAATGCAGAGCTACTGCACTGCGTTTCTATGGATGCAGCACTTTCAGATAAGCTAGTTGGCTTTGCGTAGCAAAAACACACACTGTTAAACATTATCCAGTTATAGGGACGGTACCCTCCGAGTGGGGAGTGAAATGAACGTGTCGGGGTGGGCCATGCTTGAACGGTTCCAGCAGGTCGTGTAGGGAATTCTGTTTGGCTTTTTAATTGCTCGAGACTCATTCACAACCCGCTCTGCCCTATTTCAGGCCTAATAAATTTTCCATCCGGAGCAGCGCTCCTAGCGACTACTCGAGTTTGAGTGATTCTCAGCTGCTCTTCGGTTCCCAGTTCTGCCCGGAGAACGTGCAGTCGGCAGCGGCGCCACTGGAGCTGGGCACGCAGCTGGGACAGCACAACTCCCAGGATGTGAGTCTCGCTCTCGTTCAGCCCTATGCAGGCACACAGCCACCGTTCAAAGTTAATGGAAAATTCTGAATTCAGGTGCTAACATTTGCAAATGTTAATAACTGCTGAAATCGAGTTATCTTCCTGATACATATAAATATTTACTGTGGCTAGACAAAATAGCAGCCTGGTCGGCTGAAAACCCAGTATTTATAACAGATTGCTAACAATTATTATTGGGATAAGTATTGTTTTCTTTAATCACATTTTTTAATTACTAAAATAATATGAAATTATTCTCAACTAATGTCTTTAGACCACCTAGCTAAGGCAGAATATTCCATCTGTTCCTTCTTTGAACAATACTGTGCGTCTCCTCATTAGCTTTCTGCAAGAATGACAGAGGTGTTCAGTATTTACTTTCATTGACTAAAATTACCTTGCTCTATCGTTGTCATGGCAGATGCTTGAATGATTTTGGATTAAGAGCTTCTACGCTCAAAATCTTTCTCCTACAAGACATGGTTTCTGATGTTACCAGCCTCACTAAAATAGTTCCTGCACCGCTAACAGAGAGCATCAGATCCAAATAAAGACACCTGAGAGCAAAGATTAGGAAAGGGCAGTGGTGCCAGCTCAGTGGCCCTAGGCTGTCCTTCAGTTCCAGATCCTATCTGCTGTCCTCCGCATTTTGCTGGCGATCTTGTCCATTAACTGCAGTAGCTTTTCATCAGACACAAAAAAGGAAATTCACTCTTCACGATGAAAGAAGACAATTTAATGGAATTTGCATTTTCTTATGTTTTAAGGAAAAGGCATTGCCATTTTGGTCACACAGTGTCTGGAAAGTTTGTAGAATGAAGGAGGTCTTTACAGCTTTCATATTAATATTAAATTTCTCCTTCTGAAATGTATATTGAAGCATGTGAAAAACCCATCTACAGTCTGGTGATGTTGCTAGTTGGCAGCAAAATGATGTCATCTATCAGGAACTTCAATAGGATTTTCTTTAGATGGGTGTACAGGGAGCTCCCACTGGTGTCTTTAACTTTTCCATAATTCCAAGAACACTGGAATTAATTTATAGTCTCTGTGTTGAGCATACAGGAAAAAAATCTGCACACCTGATGATTGCAACCAACAGAAAATCCTCAAGATGAGAGAAAAGCCTGAGTCTGGAGGAATTTGGGCTGGGTCTCAGTTCCACAGGGAGTCGATCTAACTAGGCACATTAAGTGAGCCATAATCTCATTAAATTCTTAATCTCCTCGTCCAATCTAATCTGTCACGTCCAATCACTGTGATCTCTATCTGCAAAGCACTTGGTACACAAACGTTTTTTGCTAATTAATGTTCTGATTATTTTTATACTTCAACATTTTTCTTTCTTTTGTGCAACAGAGTGAGCCCAGTATTTTTACCAAATACCAGACAAAACCACAGTTATTTGATGAAGATGCAAAAGAAAAAGGTTCGCTTAATTTTGGTGCAGGAAGAGTAAAAAGTGTCTTGGAAAATTTTGAAGTGAATAAGAACAAAATAAAGGACAAATATGATCGGTATGTAGACATCCGTTGGAAATCCTTTCTGTGCTGGTGGTTATCAGTCCCTGCAGCTCCTTCTTTCCCTCTTAAAAATCATACATGACAAGGCTGCATATTTCTCCAAGAAAAGTATATTTTCCGGTTTTAGATAATCTCTGATTGGAAAAAGTCCCAGGATAAGAGAATAGGGTTTATTTGCGATGCGTTGTTTAGCCTGCAGAAAAGGAGGCTGAGGGGAGACCTTATCGCTCTCTACAACCACCTGAAAGGAGGTTGTAGCGAGGTGGGGGTCGGTCTCTTCTCCCAAGTAACAAGCGATAGGACGAGACGAAATGGCCTCAAGTTGCGCCAGGGGAGGTTTAGATTGGATGTGAGGAAAAATTTCTTTACTGAAAGAGTGGTTAAACATTGGAAGAGGCTGCCCAGGGAAGTGGTTGAGTCCCCATCCCTGGAGGTATTTAAAAGATGAGTGGATGAGGCGCTTAGGGACATGGTTTAGTGGGCATGGTGGTGTTGGGTTGATGGTTGGACTCGATGATCTTAGAGGTCTTTTCCAACCTTAATGATTCTATGATTCTATGATTTATGTAACACACCCAGCCATAAGCCACAAGGAACAACAAAACTCTAACCTGAATTTACCTTTGTCCTTCTTTATCTAATCAGCAGGGTTTTTTCTGTATTGATTCTCTGTGAAAGCCCGTATTTCTCAAAATTTTATAGACTGTGTTGGGACTGATCAAAGGGACTCTGAGGACAGCCTTCACATTTAGGCCAGATGAGGAGATTGCCAAGCATACTTGTGTGCGGTGGAAGATGCAATGATTACACCTTTATAAATCTGCACCTATCTCTATAATTTTACTTGTATACAAGATTTTTATATCTTGTGTTTTTGGTAACAGAGAAGCATAATTTGCTAATGTAATTTGCATCTGCTTTGTCAGATGTTAAGAATTAAATGTATGTGTAGGTCCTAAAGGACTTTAAGGAACAAGCTAACCATTTCAAGCTCAAAAATGAAAAATGGCAAACTCCCCAGTGCACCTATAAATAATTCTTAGCGCTGTACATTTTGTAATGTAACATCCAAAGTGAAACGCATTTTTGTTCAAAGGCTGCTTATCTCTCTCTCTTTTGCAATGGGCACTATGCTTCTGATAAGGCAAAATTCGGTTCTCTAGTGCCTATTAGAGAAGAGGAGGATTTTTGTAAGCGAATTATGAGAAATGAACAAATAGTTTTAAATGTTTAGGCAGAACTCTTAATTATCCTTTATTTAATCTTTAAATTAATTATGCTCCTTCCTACACTCCAGACTCACTCCCAGATTAGAAGCTTGTTTATAGAAATAGCTTTATTATCTTTACTAAGATAACATATAATTTATCAATTTGTATCCCCCGCAAGTTTGACTAATAAAATTAATATCTTCCTTTCCATAAGGCTAGAAAGATTTCAGAAGCCCTGCCTAATTCTCATAACTCGACTCTACCTGGCCTCCACCTTTTTGGTTGTTGCAATTTGGATCACTAAACGATTGATTTAAAATGACCCGAATCTTCAGAGAGGAAATAGGTTATCACTTTGCTTAGCAACCGTCCTTGCATTTTGGTTTGATAGGTTAATCATGAATACAGCCTGGTTCCCGATAGGCTCGCTCAACTTAAAAGGTTGGATAACAGAAACCACAGGCGTAATCTCAGGAGAAAAGGATTTGCAGTATTTGTTCTTCCTGGCTTGGGCTTTGTTGATGCTGAAGCTTTTCCCATATTTTTCCCACAGTTATTTTAGTCCAAATACAATACCCGTGTATCCCAGCAACTGGCACGTCACCTCCGCCACGGCTGGGTCCTTCCGGAGCAGATAGCACGGTGGTAACACCCCAGCAGCTAATGGACAGTCGTGTAAATGCCAACGAAAACTTTCGAGAGAGGCACAAATGCTAGGCCCAAAACCTAAAACCTGGAGAGTTAAAAAAAAAAAATAATTCTTGTATATGATATAAACGAGCGTGTGTATTTCTTTTTTCCTTACTCTACATAGCAGAATCCATGCTTTCCTGAAACAAGTAAGGTGACTTCAAAGGGTTATGCCCCCTGAAGTAAGCATGTTTCTGTGCTTACATTATGCACTAAGCTGTGCTTTGCAGTGTTTACTGTGTTACTCATGTTTACTGTGATCTTTTCAAGTTCTGTCTATTTCAGTAACTTACATGTCTGTTTTATACTTGTTGTTTTTTTCATTTTAGTGAGGTTTTAAGCACCTTTATTTCCAGTATCAAAGACAGGCTTCAAGGGGTAAGTTAATTCAAATTGTCTTTGTGGCCTGTCCTTAGGGTCAAGGTCTTTAGGGCCTTGCCTCAGAGTCAGCAGTGGAATTTCTCTGGGTCTCGAGAGCAAGAACAGGCTGTAATGGCTGTCTGCAAATATCAATTCTTTTTTTCCTTTTGCCTGAAGAAAGTAGTCTACTCTCGGAAATAAGTCAATGTGGTCTTACTGGCTGAAGGTGAAGGTCTCTCCCCCAACACTTTTATAATTAATTTGATTAATGTTATTGTTAATGCTTTTTTTACAGATTAGTATATCTATTTTGAAATCTGTTAATATGTCTGCAACATTTTATGAGCTTTTTGAGCCATTCCAGATCTCCTTTGGGGCTACAACCAACAGCTGGACAAATTGTTTCAAGCGACAGATAAATAACCATTTTCAGGCAGTTCCATTCCATGAATTGCAGTCGTCGTTCTGTGGCATGTGGGGCTGTGTTTTTGCAAACAAAGAAAGGGCAATGTATTAATTTTCTCATTTACCTTTGGTTTTGCAGCTGCAAGCATGTTTGGACAAGTTCGGAGAAATGTTCGATTCAAGAAACAAATCCATTTTGGTTCACCTAGAAACCATTTCCAAGACACGTAAGTCCTTTCTGTATTTCTGTTGACAGCAGAGGGCACAGTCAAACTGCTGAATGTCAGCGTGTTGTCTCCAAGCTGGGGTGAACTAGGCGAGTCATGCCACTCACAGCTGCTCTTCATAAGGGAGAAGAGCAAATAAGACTTACCCATCGTATGGGCTTGTCTGTTTTTCCATTCTTACTCTGTTAATTCTCCTTTTCCCTGCTCTCTTGTACTGTGTCAAAGAACGTAGGTGTTGCCTGGTTAGATGCCACGCACACATAGATAAATGCACCTCTGTGTTTTTGTGTTCTGCCTGGCATATGACCATTTTTAGCCCATCTGGAGCACTAATGGAATACACAGTAAAAATAACTTAGATATTTATATCCTAAGTACCCAGTTTCGGTTTTTAGGGCTTTCTCAGATTTTCACGTGTTTGTTAGTTTGAAGTCTTCCATCTCTCCTCTATGCTTGAAGTGATTATATTTTAGATATGAGCAAAACTAGTACTGCTCAGTTCTTAAGTAAGAAGCACATAGTGAAGCACACTATTGCCATGATGAAAAGGTGACCTCCCAAAAAAGCCAATAATGTAAAATACTCTCGAACAGCTCCATCTCTGAAGTGGCTAGTCACAGCAGTCTTTACTGACAGAAAGTACTTCAGAAAAATTGTTTCTAATTTGGCTTAGATCTGAGCCTTTGAGAGTGCATTAATTTTTAACGCTGGCATTATTTTTCATCAACACCCTGTCAGGACTCTGCTCTGTGCTTGCCCTGCTCTGTGCAAGAACAAGAGGCCAGCTTCAATACATGCAAGAAATGTGAAGTGAGTTATACCTTGTGAGTTCAAGGTAGCAGACCTTCACAAAAGCACTATAACATTGACTGTGCGGTAAAATGAGGCTTCCACGAAGCACAGCTTTGACAAGTACCCTTTAAGTCAACACAGCCCTCTCAGGCAAAAAGAGTGGAGTCTGGTGCATTCCACATGAGGCTGTGATAGCCTGTACGTTTGAAATACCAACCTTGTTATACTAAGAACACTCCCTTGCTGTGCTTGGCAAGTGCTTTTGGTGAGACCTTAATGTTAGCAAGAATCCGTCTGCTTTGGCCAGCACAAGCAGCTTCCTGTTACGCATTTGCCCATCTCCTAATTACTTCAGTGCCTCAACTTGTCCACTCTGCAGCAGGACTTTGCCTAATTTTGTATACCTCTTGCACAGAAATTGTTGTCATGGCACTGAAAATCAAATCTATTCTTCATGATTCCCCCTCTTCATTCTGTACCATTTGCTCAGCTGTCCTGTTTCTCCTCCGTACCCATTTTAAACAAATGTGTCTTGAATGAAATGAGAAACCTCCCAGAGGTGCCTGCTGCTAGATTTTCAAAGCAATTGAAAAGAAAAATTGGCACTTTCTGTAATGTATCATGCTGCAGAATGTTGAATATATAATGAAAATCATCGCACGCGCCACAATGTTGTTCTTTTTATATTTCTGGGAGGTTCATCTGTCACTGGTTAATTGCTGATAAACACTGCCTTTTGACTGGTATCACAGTGATGGATAATTAAGTTCCCTCTAAATAAATACCTGCACTAGTGCCTTGAAAAGATCCCAACTGAGGCAATTTCCTTGAAAAACTGATATAAAATTCCTAAACTCAGGTGATAAAGAGCTAAATTCAGAGTTGATAAAGCACTGAATGCCAGTGGCTGATGATACAGTACCTTGGGATGTGGGTGACGTGGTAGAGACATGTTAAATCATTGGCAGTGGAGGATTTCACATGTAGGAGAGGAATGCAGGGGAAGAAGAGGCTCTCTTCAAAGAGAGAAGCAGTACACCAGGACATTCAAACAGCTCTGAAAAGCAAAGAAAAGTGGAACTTGAAATCAAGTCTGTCTTCATTAAAAGCATATAAGGAGTATCACAGGCTTCATTTATAGCAGTGGGTAGCAAGCGCATTTGGCACAGTCTGCGTAGCCACTGGGCGAGAACAAAACAGAAAATATTTTTCAAAATATATTTCCAAAGCATTTCCAAATGCTGTTGGGCTGGCATGCTCTATGCAGTAAGATAAAAAAACGTTCTCTTTTGAGTGCTTGTCCATATGTGCTTGCACACAGTGGATAGAGCTGTGTCTGGCACGGGAGATGAGACATTTGCCTGAGCAGCTTCCACAGAGGCACAGCTGCTCTATTCCTTGCTCGCATCTTGGTGCGCTGTGCACAGAGATGCAAAGAGGCAAGCAGACCCTCTGTCCTCAGTTCTTCCACCTTAGATAGAGTTTTTTCTGGTTGACTTGCCCACTTATCATTTGTTCTTTCCTTCTGGTTTCAGCTCCTGTAACTCATTTCTTTTTATATTCTTCTCATTTTCATTTATATACCCACAATTCTATCAAAACTTTCTATTTTTTTATACAAATCCTGATTTTCACAGCTCAGCCCTCTCTGAACTGCTTTGCTTTTCTGGTATCTGGTAGTTCCAGCTGTGACAACTCATAACAGCCATATCCTCCGCACCACCTTGACTTCATTGCAAATGAGAAGCCTATTCCCAGCCAGCATACCACAGGCAATCCTCTGACCCTCCTGCCAGCAAGGGTGGCAAAATAACGTGCAGTGCGTCCCTTACAGAGGTATGAGCTGATGCAATTCCCTGACAACATCTGGTGCCTGGTGGGCAGTTTTCAAACATCACTTGCTTTAAGACTCCCCAGGCCCAGTAGTTGCTGGCAAGGTTTCTAGGGGAATTCACTGTGTTTATAACGGTGTGATGTAAGCTTGTTTACTGTGAACACTATGGTCTGGACTGGGACACCCAGGCAGTCCTTTTACGTTCTGCGCTTGTGGAGATTGAAAAGTCAAATGTTTAAAACTGATAAAAGAAACGCCTTTCTCATGCAGCTGCTATCTAGCTGTGCAGTGACTGGCAATGAAAGTTGTTGAGGTGAGGGACTTTTAACCAGACTCCAAAACACCTCGGCATGGATGGCGAGAGGATGTGTGGTTGTCGCGGTGAATACTGAAACCCCTCAACCTCACTCTTCAGGGCTTCGGGCACTGTCTGCCGTAGAGCAGGCCGAGATCGGGGGCAGCTCATCCCACAGTCCCCCGATGCCGATGTCTTCTGCCGTGCTGTGGAAGGGGACCCAGCCTAAGCAGGCACAAACCTGCCAGCTGACCACTCGGGGTATGTCTGAGCAGGATGCAGCTGTGACAGCCCAAATGTCTCACCCGCTGGCACAGCTCAGTTACTGCCCAGGGAGAAAACGCAGCGCTCTGCTGAGCATGGCAGCTGTCTTCCCCGCTCGTGTCTCACCAAGTTTATACCACCTTCTATTTCCCCTGCTGAACCCGGGCACGGGGGAACCAACCTCCCTCCAAAGTGTTATTTAAAGCCTCCGTGCTGTCAGTGCCAATCTCAGGATGAGTTGCATAGATGATGATAGATAGGCATCAGAAGCAGTTGCTGTTTAATATTCCTAGGCTGGGAGGCTGACACTCCCTCCCTCGGCTGCTCAGACTGTAGTTTTCAGCTGTTGGGAGTGCAGCTGCACCCAAGTGCAGGCTGATTTGCGGGAAACCCTCTGCAGCACAGGGTGGCAGACCTACCCCGAGGTCCTACAGCCCTTTATCTCATGTCAGATTTCACATTCCATATGTTATTAATGTAAACCAGTAGCATCCGAAGACAATGGTACAGCAAATCAAAACACACCGATGTTCCAGGTTGTAAAAAACTGTTTTGTTTAGAGTAAAATACCTTGAGAAAGGCACAAGTCTGTGCATAAGCCACCCATTAACCGAGCAAAGATTTTTCTCTCTCTGATCAAATTATTCAATAACTATCTGCTGTGGGGTTTATTTGAAGACAATTTTCTCTGAAGCAGCTGTTCTTGATCATTTTCAAAGACAAGAGACTTGACTAACAGGGTCCTTGGTCTGATCTAGTTTGGCCATCTCAATGCCTATTTTTTTAAGTCTAGATTAATGCTCATTTTTATTTTGTTTAGTACTGTTTGACAAGTCTGAACCAGTCCCTTTCTGGTTTGGAAGCCAGAGAGGGAAGGAGAGTGCCCCTCCTCCAAACCGAGGGTTTTTTTTCTGCAGAATACTCCTACACGTACAAATGAAACACATTCAAAAGGCTGGCTGTTGGTTGCTTGCCTGCAGCATGCTGTGCTGAGTCAAACGTATGTGCAGATCACAAGCCCGGTGGATGCAGTGCTATTTTTAGACTGAGGATACCATGTTGTAGAAGAACAGACAGACTAGGGAAATCAGAAAGTTTTAAAAATAATTTTGAACTAAAATTAAGTGTATGGGGAAGAGCAGCAAGCCGAGGTAAGCTTGTTGATGCTGGCCTTCCTATATCCTCACTATCTAGAGATGGAAGGTGATGAAGTGACGTGAAAGGAGTTTCCTCCTTCAGTCACTGCTGCTTTCCTCCTCTTTATAGGCTTGCAGGCCAGGAGGGGGTTGGCAGGGTCCCCAAAACCTGCTCTCAGGTTGCAGGTAGCCCTTGGGTCTAATCAGGGAGATGCAAAGTCTAAAAAGCCCACTCAAACATTCACTCCACCATTACAAACCCCTTCTGTAAGCCACAGCTTTCCCCCGGTGATTTGTAAAAAAGTCTAAATCTGTCAGAGCAAAAGACTAAAAGCTTAAAAACGGCAGTGAGAGAGCAGGGACAACCAAATTGCCTGCAACAGCAGAGAGCTTGTTAGTTGAAATATGTGCAGATAATCCTCAGAAATCAGCCGTGCTCCTACGGAGAACAAGGCAAAGCCCTGTGGTGACGGGCATCCTGAAAAAATGGAGAAATTCCCCCTGAGCCTAGGTCCGGAGGTGGTTTAACTCCATGTGTGTGAGGAAAACGCATGGACGAGGCAACCGCAGGGTTCCTTCTCCCAAATGACAGCAGCGTGCACTGTGCCCAAGCATCGGTCCTTTAGAGGAAGGCAAATAAAGATAAAAATACAGTCTGGCACAGGGGTTCCCTGCTGCTGGGAGGCAGCTCTCGGCAAGCACCCCGTCCCTCGAACGGCAGCCTCGCTACACCTGAGCAGCACCTCCAGCCCCGTGCCACCAGACACCTCTGGTTTGCGTAGCTGAATAAGCCAAATACTTTCAATCTCCTTTCATAAGAGGAGATTATCACTTAAGCTCTTAATTATCTTGTAGCTTTTCTCTGCACGTGTCCCAGTTCAATCTCTTCTTTTCCTTGCACGTAGACAGCTAGGACTGCGCACGGGCTTCCAGCCACCCCAGGGTGCACAGCAGTTCCTGTCAGCCAGAGCCTGCGCACCACCGCAGGCCACGCTGCCCTGTCTCACCTGTAGCCCCTGGTGCTGGCATTTGCATCTGTGTCACCTGCTAATTACCTAAATGCCCGCTGGCTTTTGCACCCAGGTGACTACGGCAGATTTTAAGCAGGTCTTGAGGAGCACCTTCCAGAGCTGCCTTGTCACCTCATGCCACCCCTCTCAAGAGCTGATGTTTTCCCTTTAGTTGAGGCTTATCCACTTAATTTTTCTCAGCTTTTTTCATAGTACATGACAGCTCCCACTGAAAAACTTTGTTTGAATCTACAGAAAGGCCACTGCGTTGCCTTTGTCTAAGAAGTCACCTATCTTATCCTAGCATATTACATTAGTCAGGCACAATCCGCCTTTTATAAAACCTTGTTCCATTTTATTCCATTTCCCTCCATGTCTTTGAGTACACTTTCCCTTAAGGTCTATTCTAAAACCTTGCACAATATGAGAACAAACGAGTAAGCCCATAATTGCTCAGATCGCTTTCCTTTCTTCCTTCCCAAATGTCCCTTTTTAAAATGTTCCTGGTTTTTTTACAGAAACAAAGCCTGTACTGCCTGCCTCTCCCTAATAGCTTTTAACTCTTTGACCAATTCCATCTAGAGTTTGACAGCAGGGCACAGCTCACCGGGATAATTAAGTCCCTGCAAGCTTAATGAAAATAGCTGGGCAGGAGGAGGAGAGATCCCGAGTGCTCTGCGGCGCTGCAGCCTGTGAGCACACCTCTCTGGGGCGAGAGGTGCTGCACTGAAGAGCTGAGATAAATACTCCGCGTGCAGGAATAGCTTCAGCTGGGCTCTCAGCTCCACCGACACCAAAGTCAATCTAATGCATTGGATCTGTAGCAAAAGAGGATTTACTAATTGCAGAGCTCTTGTAGCCACTTGTTGGAACATAGGCTTTATTCTGATTTTTCTCGGGCAGGCAGTGCTAGTCCAGGACTCCAGAGTTTCAGTTATCCCAGCACGTTGGCCTGGCAATGCTTTGTTTTAGCAGGAGTGCTTTGCATCCTGTTTTGTTTCGACCGGCCAGTGTTCCGCCCCAGCCACACCATCTGTACACACCTTCCTGCGCTGTTCACAGGAAAGACCAGACATGTTTAGCAAACAGCTTTCTCTCCGTCCTAATTTACGATTTTAAAGGAAGACTTCTGTAAGATTGCTAAGCACTTTTCATCTCCACATATGCTGCAAACTGTGTTCCCATGCTGTAGCGTATTAGGCACAGCAGTGGTTCCTATGAGAATAATTGCAGCTGCATGGTGGAGTTATATTATTGTCCAATCATACAACAAAATTTCCTATTTTTTATCAGTTTTTCAACAAGACTGAGTGAAGTCAAGAGCATCTTGCTCCAATTTAAAACCTTTCCAGGGGGTCTGTGCCCCTACGGGACACTGCCAGGCCCCCACTGCCTTCCAGCGTTCCAGCTGCAGCTGCCCAAGCGCTGGGCACAGCTGCCTGGTTCAGATGTTTTCCGGCCCCATCTCTTCCTGCGTCCAGCAACTGGAAATCCCAATTCTTTGCACGCTCCTTCATCATTTCCCACTATCCCTTCAGGCAGCTTTCCTTTGGTTACCAGCCTCCTGTGCATTTCTGTCATGCAGTCTCCAGTTGCACTGCTTAGCCATGAACCTCTTGCATCTCCTTCCTGTCATCAGCGATACTATTCTTCCCATCACAGGTTCAAGCTCCCGTTTACCATCAGCCGGTTACAGAAGAGGGTCAGTTGCACTGGGGTGGGTCAGATATATTGGGGTCCCTCTCCCCTGGCCATGCCTGTTGTGAAGGTGGCAGGCGACTAAGCCTCAGCCTTCCTTGCATTGAGCCAACCAAGTTTTGCAGCTTCGCGTAGCCTTTCATCTCCAGCTGCCATATTAATAGAGCACAGTAAATGAGGTTTGGCCTGTACTCAGCATCCTATAAATTTCAAGTGCTTTGCATTAAACATCTACCCTATTGTTCATCGCTTGGGGCTCGGGGAGATCTCAGCGGGCAAATCGCTACGGTTGCACAGCACAGTGAAGTATTTCATGCCAAGCCGTGGAGGAAGCAGCAATAGTATTGACAGTACTTTATTCACATTTACAAATGAAAGACCAAATGTGGTTTTTATTGATTTCCCTGTTTAGTGCAAGACGCTCTTCAAAGTCACTGTGGCTCGGTGCTGAAAGCTCTGACAGATAAAAGCCAAATGGAACAGGCGCTGCTGGAGATGGAGAGGAGACTTGCAGCCGTAAGTGCAGAAATTAATCTTTTATTCTGAATCCTCATTCTGAATTTCTCCCGCTTTTTCAAAATATTAACTGAATATTAAATTGCCTTCGAATGGTGGATTATGAAGTAGACTGCTCCTGTTACAATGAAGGGGGAAAGACATATTAAAATGCTAATTCTAGGCCAGATACTGACTGATGCTTACCCAAGCGCTGGTTAACAGTGCTGTAAGCTCCGAAGAAACCCTGGTCAGTAAAAGGGGAGCCCAACAGTGCCCTGTCACAGCAGGCCACGATGGAGCACCGCTTCCTCACGCTGGCACATGCCTTCACGGGAGGAGGTGGTGCAGTGTGTGCCTGCGAGGGGAGAGCGTCTTGCAGAAGTGCGGTGCCTTGTCCCTTCAGCTGGATGGTTTCCCAGGGAGAGGAAAAAAGAGGTCAAAAAAGAGCGAGTGGGTATCGGAGACAAAAGAATGAACTGTCGGAGACCTCCTGGACAGGTTTGGTTTCTCCAAAGACCCTGCTGCCAGAATTGCTTTCGGCAAGGATGTGTCACGCCAGCGTGTGAGAAGGCAGGGCTCCTGGGAGAGGGGGCACGCAGCACATTAGGGGTATGCCCCAATCCCAAACCTCTCGCTTTTGTGGGACAGTTTGAGAATGCGTATTACACAGTGAGATACAAATTGCTGATCTTTGGGTCGATACCCAAGTTAAGGGGTCTGACTGACACATAGTACCTAGAAGTTTCTTGTTTGAATACTATATTTTTGGACATGAGGAAAAATTTCTTTACTGAAAGAGTGGTTAAACATTGGAACAGGCTGCCCAGGGAAGTGGTTGAGTCCCCATCCCTGGAAGTATTTAATTAGGTGTAGATGAGGCGCTTAGGGACATGGTTTAGTGGGTGGTGGTGTTGGGTTGACGGTTGGACTCGATGATCTTAGAGGTCTTTTCCAACCTCAATGATTCTATGATTCTATTATTGCACCTTTTAATGTGTTGCTTACTGCTTCTGCTCTGCTCGCTGTCTCCCCAGAAAGATGTGGAGATTTTGGATGTGAAATCTAGTGTCCAACTGCTGAAGGAGGGTCTGGAGTCGCTGCCAGCTCAGCTGAGTGATCAGCACCTGAAGGTGTGTGAAGAACTAGGCTTCCTGAAGCTCCCTAACGCCTTAGCTGAGCTGCACACATTCATTTCCAGTGCCAGACTCCCCCCTCCCATGGCAGATAACTCTTCCCAGACCTCCCCTGGCCCATGCCAGGACTGTGCTCTGGGGGAGGAGAATGCGCGCTGGCCGTGCTGCCGAGGCAGCGGGGTTTGCAGCTCCTCGGGTCGGTCTCAGCCCCCCTGCATGGCAGTGGGGGAGCAGCACGGAGACTCCCCTGTGAGGAACCGGGTCACCGGGGATGGCACACCTCAGGGTGACCTAAACACGGCTTCAGGAGGGAAAGTCAGCCCCATTGCTACAGCGGCGTGTGGCAGAGAAAACACCTCTTTGCAGGAGGTGAAATTTGATTTGGAAACAGAGAGCTGTGCTAACCATCCTTGCATGTGCTGCGCTAACAGTCACTTTTGGGGGGGCAGTCAGAAGAAACGCTGCCCTGTACCACAGGAGGTGCCTCTACCAACTCCACTGAGGAAGGCGGTCAGGAGAGGCGCCAGAAGATTTGAACCCGTGACACTGTCACAACAGAGGCAGCCTCAAATTTGCCACCTTTCTGTAAGAAAAGATTTGCCTGGGCGAAGAGACAATCACCCGTCCACAGACCGTGAGGTGGAGAATGCAGCTGTAGGGAACAAAGGAAAACAGAGGCCAGGAAGGATCCCCTGGAATAAAGCAACGGGAAGGAAGAAAACGTGCCCTGCTATGAGAAAAGGCGAGCTCTCTCGATGTGCTGACGGTGGGCTGAAGCAAAGGAAGGCAAATGGTATTATTGAGTTGGAAAGCTCCAGAAAAAATTGCTTTCCCAGATACACGGTTGCTCTCAATTTAGGAAGCTCTAACCCGGTTCCTGCAGCTCCCAACGAGCAGATCCTCAGCAGCGCTCAGCCGAGGCTTACAAAGAATTTCCCACCAGTGCCATGCTCCAATAAAAGCCTGCAACAACCTGCAGACAAAAGAAAGAGAAGTTTGGAAATTAAAAAAAGAGCGAATGTTTCCAGTGTAAAAAGGCATCTCTGGGATTCCTCTCCCCAGGAGAATATCTTTTCCCTGTGCAGCACAACAGGTGAGAAACAGATAAGCTGCTTCAGCCTCCGAAGCCCTGCAGGCTCCAAGAAACCACGTCCCGTCAATACGCTGGCTCAGCAGAATACAGCCTGTTGCTCTTTAGTTTTCGACAGCGATTATTCCGACTGAAGGGTTTTGTTTCCTGTTGGGAGTCCTCAGCGCAGGCTTGGCCATCTCAGTCGCAGTTTATTCCTCTAGGTGTGTTACCTGCTTAGTCAGAGACGAGGCTCATGCCTGGATGCTTGAAAGTGTTATTGCCCGCTTTGATATATTGTAAGGGACCACGTGGGATCTGAGGGGAAGCCCTCCCATAGCTTGGAAAGCTGATGGGATCTGTTTTACTTTACCTCCCCGCGCCCAGCAGAGATGCCATGGGCTCCAATTACTGTCGTGTTTACGCAGCAGAGAAGTACCTGCGGAGTCTGCCGAGACGTTCACCGGGGAGGAGAGGGCTGGCAGAGCACAGACGCGCAGCTCAATTAGATTTAACATTGAGATCTACTTGATACTTTTCAACTAGATAGATGTAATCGTACCTCTGTGGCCAGAGGCTTTACTCTGGTTCTCACTTCTAGTCTCTATGTTGGTTTGTATGTCTAAAAGTTCAGCTTTTTCGCTCCCTAGGCAGTAGTAGTGTTGTTCTGGTTGATTTTGATAAGGTTCAGATTTGTCCCAGGAGTTGCTTGTGAGCTTTGGACAGGGACAAGTTTAGCTGAGGAAAACCAAATCCTAACATCTCAGGTTCGTCGACTATTGCATTTCTTCTCCTTTTAGGCTGAAATGTCTTGGTTTCAGGAAATTTAGTTTCTACTTTATTTGTCTCTTGTATCTCTTAGCTAATCAGGCGATTCTCCAACATACACTTTTCAAGGGCAGTGGTTCTCAAACAGAAGCCAAAAGAGGTGACGTTCAAATTCATCAGATGAAGTCACTGATGGATAGTGCTCGTCCTTTAGAAACCTGCACCTCTCTGGTGAGGAGTCGCTCCAAAATTTTCAAGTCAGAAAGGACCAGCCTGCTCACCTAATCTGGCGTATACAGCAGCGAGATCGCTGGGCAGCCCCAGTTCCCGCAGAGCAACTCATTCCGGGGTGCCCCGCTGTGACTGTCGGCTTCCACTGCTTCAAATATTTGTATCACGTTTGATTTTTGACCTGGGACGTTACTAGCAAAAGAAGCATTTCGGTGTTGACGAAGCAGGTCGATTGCCACGAATCCAACCAACCGGTCTAGCTTTGTCCTCCCGAGGGGGAAGACTGATATCCCTTTTTCCTGGCTTTAATAAACTCATTGTGTCTTCACAAAAGTCCAGTGTCTCTGTATTGGTTTTTCGGGAGAGGCGAGATCCTGTTTCAGCGGGTGAGCAGGCGGCTGCTTTCTGGCTGTTTAACCCCCCTGGACCGGGGAACTGGGAGGATTCGTTTTTTTCAGCTCCTCTCTGTTGTTTAAAGAAGGAAACCTCCACCCTTCCAGTTCAACATTGGTTCTGTGACGTTAATTAGCAAGGAAAAGGCAGCGGGGGCAGGTGTGGGGAGCCCCCAGAGCCTTGGCCCCCCCCAGGTCAGCGG
>NW_008795909.1:8644798-8645330 GCF_000699145.1 Aptenodytes forsteri
GCCAGGCGCAGGCCCCTGCGCAGCCCCCGGCCTGGACGCTCGCCTGGCTGCGCCGCAGAGAGCTCGGCAGCGCATGGCTGAGCTTGGAGGGACCTCTGGAGGTGCCTGCCGCAAGCCCGTGCCGAGCCAGAGCAGGCCCCGGCTCCCCGAGGATGGAGCACCCGTGCCGTGGGGTACGATGCAGGGCTGCCCTAGGGACCCTCGCAGCCCCCCACCGTGCGCACACGATGGCACACAGCCGGGTTGCGAACAAAGGCCCCGGAGAAAGGAGGTGTAACAGCAACAGCAGCCAGCGATGCTTCCCCCTGCGCCGGCCACCTCCCCCGGCGAGCAGGGTGAAGCCCCGGGGTGCCACCCTGGCCCCCACAGCCCGGCCCCACGCCTGTTCCCACCCAGGGTCTCCTCTGGGGTTTTCGCTGTCAGCGAGAGTATTTGTCCCAATATGGCGCGCGCTTGCCGTGGGTGTCCTGCCGGCTCTGCCCCGGGGCTGGCATCCCCAGCTGGGAGGCACTCCTGCGAGACGCAGCGCAGC
>NW_008795909.1:8646686-8648417 GCF_000699145.1 Aptenodytes forsteri
GTCAGCGAGATTATTTGTCCCAATATGGCCGTGACAGTGGCGACTCCTCTCCCAGCCTTGCCCGACAAAAATGGAAGCGTGCGTGTGTGTGTGCTGCCGGCTCTGCCCCGGGGCTGGCATCCCCAGCTGGGAGCCACCGCACTCCTGCGAGACGCAGCGGCCTTCCCACGGCACCACGCTTGCACCCCGGCGGAGAAGGTCCTGTCTCCCAGCCCGTACTCCCAGCGTGCACGGCCGCCGAGCTCGCCGTCTCTGGCTCCCTGCCGGAGCCAGCCGTGCTGTGAGGTGCGCAGGGCCCTGCGCATACCGTTTCTCCTGGCCTTTGCCGCCGTGGGGCTGCCGGCACCTGTGTTTGTGGGGTCTTGTCCCACCCTGCACCGGAGGTCCCCAGGGAAGATGCTGGGGGTGCTCCCCACCCCCGGCAGCACAGCCAAGGGTGACTGCAGAGGGCACAGGGTGGCACCGTGAAGCACCCGCAGTGGTCATGAAAACGCAAAGCTGGGCTCCAGGCTGTTTGTGGGCACTTAATTGGGGCAGTTCTCTCCTAAACTGGGGTTTTGTCCTGCTTCCTTGGGGAGAGCCCGGGAGAAGGGGGAGGACAGTGGCCAAAAGCCGGTGACACCCAGACGGCCACGGGCACAGGGGTGTGAGACTGCAGGTCGCATCCTCTGCCCGGCGTCCCCGGCTGCGCAGGCAGGCAGGCAGCCGCTGCAGCAGCACAGAGCGGGGTGCTCATCTTTTCATCTGCCAGTGAGTCACTTGGCAGAGGAGGAAACCGCTGACGGCACCGGGGACGTGGAGGTGGCTGCTGCACCCGTGCCTCACGCTCAAGGCGCCCCAACGACCCCCCAAGCAGGTATGGGGGGCCCAGCCGGCTCCCGCCCCACGGCCCCACCCCACCGCCTGGGGGTGGGGGGCCCCAGCCGGCCCCCCCCCCACGGCCCCCACCACACTCAGCACTGCGGCCGCCCTATCCGCAGGGTGAGACCAGCCAGCTGCGGCACAGCCTGGTGCTGGCAGTGCCCGGTGTGGTGCAGGCTGGGCTGCCGGCCCCCGGGGCTCTGCTGCTGCCCCGCGTGGCCTCCCCGGCACTAATCCCTGGATTAGCTGCCTGCCCTGCCTGCTTTGTGGGGGCCAGCGCGCCGGCATTGCCCAAATTCCCCAGCCCCTGTGCTCAGCTGGCTGCCGCAGCCCCCCGGCCCCGCTGCCCGCGCCCAGCCTGGCGGCACGGAGAGATGGACCGGGGCCCAGAAATGTCCCGCGCGCCCGCGGTGAGCCCAGCCCGGGCATGATGCCCTGGGGATGGAGAGGTGGCAGGGAGCAGGAGGGGGCCACTGCCTGCACGGCGCTGCCGAGGGGACCTGAGGTGCCACATGTCCCCGCTGACCTGAGCGAGAGGAGAGCGATGGCGGTGACCGGGGTTTGCCAAGGCTGCAGCAGTTCAGGTACTGCCCGAGGGAGCCGGGGTGCGTCACCGTGTGGGGCAGAGCCCTG
Organism: Aptenodytes forsteri; assembly: GCF_000699145.1. Classification (NCBI taxonomy): domain Eukaryota; kingdom Metazoa; phylum Chordata; class Aves; order Sphenisciformes; family Spheniscidae; genus Aptenodytes; species Aptenodytes forsteri. The sequence goes on from NW_008795909.1 coordinate 8,648,181, forward strand.
GGCTGGTGTGACTCTGTGGCGCCGTGGCCTTGCCGATGCCAGCCCAAGCCCTGGCAGGGCGGGCAGCTCTCCAGCGGGACAATTAGCTGATTAGCTAATTACCTGCACCTTGGCAGGGCCCCAGAGCCCAGCGGCTGCCAGGGCGCTGTGTGCCCCGTGCAGGGCAGGCAGGAGGCGTGGGGCAGGCATGGGGCAGGCGTGGGGCAGGCGTGGGGCAGGTGTGGGGCAGGTGTGGGG
>NW_008795909.1:8649818-8650050 GCF_000699145.1 Aptenodytes forsteri
GTGCCCGGGGGACGCTGCCGGCAGGGCTGTCCCCAGGTGGGACCCCGCAGCGGGGCAGGGTCTCCCTGCACGGCCCTGCCTGGGGACAGCAGCGGCCGGGCCCATCCCCTGCCTGGGAGGCGTCGGGGGAGCCAAGCGGTGCCGGGGCCCCCAGGAGCAAGCGCTGGGGGGGCGGCAGCCCCATGCACTGGTCCCCACAGCTGCAGGCAGGGGGTGCCACCCGGGCACCCCT
>NW_008795909.1:8650102-8650358 GCF_000699145.1 Aptenodytes forsteri
TGGCGGGATGGCGGCGCAGCCCCGGCGGTGGTGGAGGAGCCTCTCATCGCCCGGCGAGGACACGAGGCTGAAGGCCAGGACAGCCCCCAGGGAGGGACCTGGCTGCCCCACGGCTCCACGCTGGGGACGCCGGCCCCCAAGTTGCCCACGGACAAAGGTCTGGGCTCCCCGGGGCCACCCTGGGCAGGGCAGGGCCTGTCCCTGGCCAGACAGAGTGCCACCGGGCCAGCCAGCACCCCCGGCCCTCGGCCGGCCG
>NW_008795909.1:8650760-8651257 GCF_000699145.1 Aptenodytes forsteri
TGGGGAGCCCTAGGGGGCCCCCCCAGCCCCTCCCCGGCTCTGCCCAGCTCTGCCACATGGCTGCCCCCCTCAGCCCCGTCCTGGGGGCTGGCCGAGCCCTGGACCCGGGTGCTCCCGGCCCACCAGCGCAGCACCCGGAGAGCTCCGCTCAACCGTGCCACCGCCAGCCCCAGGGACACAACCCCTCGCATGGACCCCAGTCTGACGGAGCAGCGGGGACCCCAGCCCGCCCTGGGGGCTGCCTTCGGCACCGGCCCCGCGCCACCGCCTGCCTCCAGCACGGTCCCCGCCGGTACCCTTGGCACAGGTAGGAACCGACACGGTGTGGGGGATCCCTCAGTGGGGACCAAGTCCCCATGGGTGCCAGCACCTGGCTCTGTCCTCTCTCACAGGGCTGCTGCCTGAGGAGGACGTCGGCTCCCCGCAGAGGGTCCGGGGTGCTGTGGGCCCCGTGAGTGCCCCGAACACCACCAAGGCTGCCCCACGGCCGCCGGTGC
>NW_008795909.1:8651277-8651627 GCF_000699145.1 Aptenodytes forsteri
CACAGGAACGCCAGACACTCAGGTGATGCGTGATGCGGAAAACCCCACAGCCGAGCCCGCCCAGTCAGTCCCCGGTGGGAATGCCATGGGAGCCCATCCCCGGGGGATCGGGGCTGGCGTGGGGGATGGCAGCTATCTTGGGCCACCCAGCCAGGACACAGTGACACCTTCAATCAGGATTGTGCCTGGCAACAGCCCTAATCTACTCCTAAGATTAGTGCCAAGTGCCCGGCAGGTGGGATCTTTCCCGGGGGGGGGGGTCAGGGGTCAGGGACGTGCCCAGGTCCGTGCCACCCGCAGCACCGCAGGTCCTGCCGGAGACCCCTGGGAGGTGCCGGTGGGCACAGCCC
>NW_008795909.1:8674336-8675140 GCF_000699145.1 Aptenodytes forsteri
TGGCGTGCAGAGGCGGTGGTGGGGAGTAGCACCCCCGGCCCCCCCGGTCCCCCCGGCCCGAGTAGCTGGGCTGGGTGTGCAGAGCTTTATTTCCTGAGATACGGGCACACGGACAGACGGGCACACCCCGACAGACAAACCACAGACAAATGCAACGGCCACGCTCATGCATCCGGCAGGACACCCCCACCGGCACAGCGCCCCGTGAGCGGTGAGGGGCTCCCCCAACCCCCTGCCCCGCGGGAGCCCCCGGCCCCCCCAGCCTGGGAGGGGGGAGATGGACTCTGCCCAGGGACGTGGGGAGGAGGGGTTGGGGGGGGTGCAGCTCTCCCAGCCCCACGGCTCAGGGGAGAAGGGGGACCTAGCCCCCCGCTGCCCCACAGAGAACAGTCTCACGGGGGGGACACAACGTCCACGGGGCTGGCCAGCCCCCAGCCCGGGGAACGCTGGCTGGGCAGGCAGCGGGGCTGAGCTCTGCCAGCATCACTGCCCCGGCACCCGGCAGTGCCAGAGCACCCCCTGACCTGCCCCCACGCCCTCCCACCTGCCACGGTGCCGGGCCTCTCCAGCGCACGAGGAGCTGGGGCAGCATGCTGTGCCCACCCCCCGCAGTGCCGCACTCCTCGGCCTCACCGCGCCAGCCGGAGGGGGCTGTGCAGGAGCCCCTCGGGACCAGGCACCCCCAGCTTGTTCTGCAGGAGGGAGGAGAGACCCTACGCTAACGGGGCTGGGGGACGCATGCAGGGCGCAGCACCGTGCACAGGATCCGGCCTCACCAGCCAGCCCCTGCTGGGGGGGGGGGGG
>NW_008795909.1:8675236-8675469 GCF_000699145.1 Aptenodytes forsteri
GGGCGGGGGAGCCAGTAGCCGGCCATGGCGGCCACAGCGCCAATGAAGATGGCGGTGAAGACCATGTCGCCTTTGGCGGCCAGCGTGGCGAGGGCGCAGATCATCACGCCGAAGAACATCTGCTGCAGCACCACCACCTCGTCCTCCGTCACGTCGTCGAAGAAGCCCTTCTCTGGGGCATCTGCAAGGATGGCGCTTGTAGGGGGGGCACGGCTGGGTGGGCAGAGCCCCCC
>NW_008795909.1:8676217-8677330 GCF_000699145.1 Aptenodytes forsteri
GCGCCCCCGTGCACACCGGCTCCTCGGGGCTGGCGCACTCATCCACGTCTGTGGGGGGAGGCAGGGCTCAGGCAGGGCTCGGGCAGCGGGGAGGGGGTAGAGCCGCCCCCCAGCCCGCGGGAGGCACTCACCCAGGCACTTGGCTCCATCCCGCCAGTAGCCCTTGTTGCATTTCTTGCAGCGAGCTGGCCCGGCACCCATGCAGCCGATGCAGGCCGTGGAGCAGTCTGCCGTGGGGAGAGGAGCCAGGGTTGCCGCCAGAGCCCTCTCCCAGCCCAGCCAGAGGCAACCCGGGCCGGGGCAGGGGGGCAGCCCCGAGCAGGGGGGAGCCACCCACACAGAAATCCCCCCCCACCTTCGCCTGACCTCGGCACTCATAGGAGCCCTCCGTGTTGACGCAGAACTGGTTGGCTGTGCAGTGTGCCATCTCTGTGCCACACTCATCGATGTCTGGGGGAGAGGGGGAGACGGCCCCGCTGAGCCCTGGCTGCTGGGACGCAGCCCCCCGCGGCCGTGAGCTCGCCTGCTGTCCCCCCGGTCCCACCGCAGCCCTCACCGATGCAGCGGTGCTCATGCAGCACCCAGCCCCTCTTGCAGCGAAGGCAGCTGGAGTCCTCCGGCCCCGTGCAGCGCCCGCACGCCCGGTAGCACTCTGCAGACAGGGGAGAGCAGGCGTGGGCGCAGGCAGGGGGGAGCTGCCTGCACCCAGTTCCAGGTCAGCACCAGGGTGGACCCCCAGCTGCGCAGCCCCGCCGGGCTGGACCCTTACCTACCGGCACATACCAGGTGGCTCTTGTTCCGCGAGGCCTCGTAGTAGCCGTCACCGCACTCAGCGCAGAAAGGGCCACCGTAGCCTGGGCTGCAGACGCACAGGCCGGTGCCGCGGCGCGTGCCGTCGCCATCGCACCGCCCATTGCCACTGCAAGGCTGCCGGGGCCCGCCAGCACAGGCTGCACGGGGAGAGACCAGCTGGCTGGCAGCCAGGGCGGGGGGCTGCGTGGCAGGAGACCCATCCAGCCTGGGCAGCGCCACCGGCACCCCCGCTGGCACCCAGCTCATGCCACAGCTACTCACGCCGGCAGTCGGGGCCATAGGTGCCAGGCGGGGAGCAGA
>NW_008795909.1:8678963-8679223 GCF_000699145.1 Aptenodytes forsteri
CCCGAGCTCGCCTGCTTCCTCCTCATCCCCCTGAACTGGTCCAGTTCCCCTTACCCCTCCCGAACTGGCCTACTTCCTCCTCATCCCCCTGAACTGGTCCAGTTCCCCATCCACCCTCCAACCAAACCAGCCCAGTTCCCCTCCACCCCCAACCAGCCCAGACCCCGCTCCTGCCCCTGACCCCCCCTTACCTCCCCATCACCCCTCACCAATCCACCCCAGTCCCCAACCTCCCCCACACACACCCCACACAGGATGGA
>NW_008795909.1:8679883-8680191 GCF_000699145.1 Aptenodytes forsteri
GGGGAAGCAGGCTGGGACCCCCCCATATGGGGGACCCACCCCCTGATCTGTCCCTCTACGTACTCTATGGGACAGCCACTGTGAGAAGCAGGCAGGGACCTCCACCAATGGGAGACCCACCCCCTGCTCTGTCCCCCAACTCCCCTACCTATCCTAAGGGACAGCCATGGTGGGAAGGAGGCTGGACCACTCACGATGGGGGGGGGCACTCATGATGGAGGGACGCACCCCCCACTCTGTCCCCCAACCCCTGCAGCACCCCCCGTACCCAAGCTAAGGGACAGCCACGGTGGGGAGCAGGCTGAGAC
>NW_008795909.1:8680424-8680906 GCF_000699145.1 Aptenodytes forsteri
GGAGAGGCGGTGAGGCGGGGTCCCGGGGGGGATCCCAGGCCAGGCACGGCCCCCAGGCAGGCACCACTCACCTTTCACGTCCTTCTTCAGCAGGAGCAGGAGCAGGAGGCAGGCAGCCCCCAGCAGCACCCCCATCCACACCAGCGCCCAGCGGGCACGCAGGTCTGCGGGCAGGGGTCAGCACCTGCCGAGGGTCCCCGGCACCCACCGATGCTCCCCGGCACCCGCCCGGTAGCTCCACAGGGTGGGTGCCCTCCCTCGGCCCCACACCAGCCCCCCTCTCCCCCGGCACGGCCAAGGACACTCACATTTGTGCAGGGGACAGGCCCAGAGCATGACCCCGGTGCCATTCTCAGGGTGCCAGACCTGTGGGGACAGGGACAGGGACAGGTCACATGCTGCCTGGTCCTTGCCCGCTGCCCGCCGGCTGCCCGCACTGACCTGCCTGCACTGCCCCGCCCCCACCTCCGGCCGCAGCTCCT
>NW_008795909.1:8681672-8683327 GCF_000699145.1 Aptenodytes forsteri
CCGCCGCTCCCAGGCCTCGGTGTCTGTGGTGGCACCAGGAGAGGGGTGTCACCCCCGTGCCATGTCCCCTCGGGTCCCCCTGCATCCCAGCCCCCCCCGTGACCCAGCCTGCCCCAGCCCCGCAGTGTGGGTACCGTTGGAGAAGGGGCACAGGGTGGCCCGCGGCGGGTCCTGGGTCTCCGGCCAGACCTGGAGGGGAGAGACAGAGAGAGGAACAAAAGGATTTGGGGCGCCCAGGTTGTGACCGTGACCCAGCTGGCCCCCTCGGGATGCTGGAGGGGGTCGCACAGTGCCTGGAGCCCCTCTGCTTTGGCAGCAGCCCCGTCACCCCTGCGGTGCCCAGCGGGTGCCCACCTGCAGGCAGAGGCAGGGCAGCACCTCGTCGGCTGGCAAGCTGTAGTTCATGGGGCCGCTCTGCCGCCGGGAACCAGACGTGGGTCATCCCGCAGCAAATCGCCCCCCGGCAGGGTCACCCAGCCTAGGGGGACCCACACCCCAGGGACTGCCTCCCAGCACCCTGCCTGTAACACAGACATGGCTTCCCGGGGACGGGGGGGGGGCAGCGGCCAGAGCCTGGCCAGGTTGGGCAGTCAGGGAAGGGGTTTGTACTCACCGTGGTCACCGTGCGCCCTGACCTACCAGCGCCGTGGCTCTGGTTGTGGTAGAGCCGGAGGGTGTAGCTGTGCCCTGCCATGGCCCCCTGCACCCACACCACCACCTCCTTCGGCCCCGGGGAGACCTGCAGCCTGGGCACTGTGCCGGAGGCGGCTCAGGGCACCCGGCACCACCCGCCCGGCACCGCAGCACAGGGCACGGCACCCCCAGGGGTCACCATCTCCCCCAGCACCCACCGCCCAGACATCCCCAGGGGACGTGCACCAAGGCAGGGGAGTCCCGGCGCTGCCATGGCCGGGGGATGCCAGCACCTACCTTGGCACTGGGGAACGGCAGCCTGTGCCGCAGGCCACGAGCAGTCTGTGGGAACAGGGGGTCAGCGGGCAGGGGGGACAAGGGCCGCTGCGGCAGGGCACGCCGGGGGCTCACCTGGCACCCGCTGCCACTGGCTCAGCCTCCGGCGGCTGCGCGAATTGGTGTACGCTGTGACGTGGAGCTCGGAGCCCAGCGGCGCCTCGAAGCACCGGAAGGTCACCCAGCCCTGGGCAGGAAAACCACCACCGCGCTGTGGCAAGGCACCAGCACTGCTGGCACCTGGCTCCCTGGGGCACGGGGAACGGGACCACTGTGCCACGGAGATGCGCCGGTGCCAGCACCCGGATCTCCACGCACCGCAGTGCCCAGGGAGTGCCGGTGGCGGGGACATTCATCTCTGGCACCTCGCACCTACGTACCAGGGGTCGGCCGGGAAGCGTGGGGGCCATCCCCAGCCACGCAGCGGGAGAAGGCGTACGCGTGCCCGGAGAGCAGCAGCAGTCCGGTGATGTTAGGCTGGGACGAGGCAGTCCCATCCATCGGTGACCACCGTTCCCCCTTGCCACCATCCTCTGCCCCGGGGATGCCCGACGACGCTGGGCAGCGGGGCTCGCCGGTGCCAGGTGGCAGGGCCAGGCGCAGGCGCGCCTCCAGGCAGGGCAAGCAGGCCACGGGCCCGGTGCAGCGCAGCGCCGGCTCCCGCACCAAGACAACCACGACCAGGG
>NW_008795909.1:8684950-8685746 GCF_000699145.1 Aptenodytes forsteri
CAGAGGAGGAGGACGGTGCCGTGCTGGCGGCCCACACGGCCCCGCTGGGCATAGAGCCAGGGCAGGGCACCCGCATGCCCCACACCACTCGCTTCCCACAGGTCCAGGCGCACGTCGCAGCCCAGCCCCGCGCGCAGCCGCTCGGCCAGGGCACACACCAGCCCCAGGTGCTCCTCTGAGTCCGGCGAGTACAGCAGCAGCACGGGGCGCCCACCCGGGGCACCTGTGGGACAGAGGGGACAGCAGTGATAGCCCTGCCCTGAGCCCCCCTGGCATCCCCTGGGGACACCCTGGCATCCCCCAAGGGCACTCCAGTATCCACCATACTGCCCCAGGACCCTCTGCAGCCCAGGGAGCCGGCACCCACTGGCACCCCAGCCCCACGGCCATTGCCTCCCCATCCAAAAAAAACCCCCGGCCCCCGGGAGGCCGCCCGGGTCCCACCAGCCCTAGCGCCAGTGCCAGCCCCCAGCCCCTTGCCTCGCCATCCCACAGCCCCCTGGGGTGCCCCTCACCCCTCACCGGCCTCCAGGCTCCACGGCAGTTGAGGAGCAGCACGGTCACCACCAGCCCTAGAAAGCCCCCCCGGCCCCCCACGGCCCCCCGCGGCCCCCCGGGACCCCCTCTCACCATCGGGGCAGAGCAGCTGCTTCCGGGCAAAGCGCACGTCTGAGCGCCACACCTGGGGAAGGGACTGGGTGAGGTGGGGCCAGGTTGGGGTCCCCCCCGCGGTGCGGGCGCCAGCGCGGGGGTCACCTTACCAGCACGCAGCTGCCCAGGACCTGCACCCCCAGCA
>NW_008795909.1:8685813-8687202 GCF_000699145.1 Aptenodytes forsteri
GTCGTGTGTGCCCCCCCCGTGTCCCACCCAGCCCCGTGCCGCTCACCTGCGTGACGGTGTAGAGGGGGGCCTCAGGCTCGCACTGCCCGCCCCGGCGCTGGCAGAGGGCTGCACTGAAGGCCGCGGGGACGCTGGAGGTGAGGCGCAGGCGCAGCTGCAGCCCCCGGGTGCTCACCGAGACGTTCCAGGCGGTCTCTGCAGCCACCATAGAGAGAGGGGGGATCACAGGATGCCCCAGGGGATGAGGGTGCGAGGGACCCCGGGGATGGGCTGTGCTCAGCCCAGGGGTGCCCCCCGCCCACAGAGCTCACCTGGACGGTGAGGACACTCCACATGGCTGCTGTTCCCATAGGAGAACTGGGGGGAGCGGGGGTCAGCAGAGGGGCTGGGTGAGTCGCCATCGCCCACTGCTGCCCCCCAGCCCATTCCAGGCGGTGCCCACCCAACTGCGGGGGCTTACCCGGAAGCAGAGCTGGGGGTGCACGTCCACCTTGTCCAGCGTGTATGCCTAGTACGGGCAGAGAGCGCATCACTGTCCCCAACTCGTGAAGCCTACGGGCACCCCAGTGCCTGCCCACCACCCTCGAGGGACCCTGGGGCCCGGCAGGTGCCCCAGCCAGGGACATGGCTCTGCACCCCTCCGGGCTGGTGCCCTGTGGCACCCCAAGGCCAAGATCCCTCACCTGCTCCTCCTCGCTGGCTGTGGAGTTGGGGACGTCGTGGCAGGGCGCGGCGTCAGCCACCGCCTCCTTCCAGCACAGGGTGGCCCGGGGGCGCAGGGGGCAGCTGGCGCTCAGCACCATTGCCATCTGGTCCTTGCCACTGGCGCTGTAGTCATGGAAGCGCACCGACGACCACAGCTCGGGGCCATCTGTGGGACATGGCGTCAGCAGGGTGGGGGGACAGCCGGGGGGACCCCTGGGACACGTCTCCCCTCCCCACGGGCACTCACAGGCGGCCGGCTGGTCGCGGAAGGGGCAGCGCTTGCTGCGCAGGCTGTCATGGTGGGGGTAGGAGGCCTGGGGGAGCAGAGCGGGGCAGTCAGGGCAGGACGTGCCCCCAACCCTCCTGCCTGCGCTCGCCACACGGGCAGGGACGGGCAGGGGAGAGGGGCCCAGCGGCCGCAGAGGAGGGCAACGCACCTCGATGCACAGGCAGGGCACCAGGAACTCATATGGCAGCGAGACGCGGCGGCCCCCCAGCACCAGAACCTGCGGGTACAGAGGCAGCATCAGCTGGCGGGGTGCACAGCCCCCAGCCCGGGATGGGGGTGGCCGGGGGGGCCTAGAGCCATTACCTGCCGGTGGAAGGGCCGGGGCAGCTCCTCGCACTCCAGGGCCAGCTGGTGGCACAGCCGCCACATCAGGGCAGGGCCCTCGGGCACCCACA
>NW_008795909.1:8689192-8689814 GCF_000699145.1 Aptenodytes forsteri
GCCCCCCACCCACCGGAGCTGCGCCAGCGCCGCCCCACGGGGCCCGGCTGTGGAGCTCCGGCCCTCACAGAGCCCACCCCGTCCCCGCTCATTTCTTCTTCTTCTCCTGCGTGCTGGTGAACCAGGAGTCCAGCAGCTTCTTGCTGTAGTAGAGCTGCCAGCCGTGCACCTGGGCGGCCACCACCACCACCAGGTACATGACGGAGACGGCCGAGAAGCCGAAGATGAAGCGGTAAGCTTTGCCGTGACGGTAGAGCTGCTGCGCCATGGGGAACATCTCCATGGCCCCGTAGATGAGGGGAGCCACGGAGAAGAGGCCGGTGCTGATCATGGAGAGCACCAGGTAGCTGATGTTGTTGCGGGGGAAGGAGAGGAGGCCCAGGAGGGAGGGCAGGATGCTGAGCAGGTAGGGGTACTCCCACTGGTAGGGCATGGCCACCTGGTCGTGGGGCAGCAGCTTGAGGTGCCCCACGCACATCTGGGCCAGCAGCAGCAGCCAGATGCCCACGTGCGTGTAGATCAGCTTCTTGATCTCCGACTTGAGGGCCACGCTGGGGAGAGAGGGTGGCTGTCAGTGCCTGCTGGGGGGACCCGGCCCCCACCGGAGCCCCGGGGGAGGCCA
>NW_008795909.1:8692645-8692945 GCF_000699145.1 Aptenodytes forsteri
ACAGCCGTGCCCTTACCCTCTCCCGCACACAGAGGGGCAGAGCCGGGCTCCCTGTCACAGACGTGTTTTGCAGCCCCCGTGGGGGTGGGCTGGGTGCCCCCACCCAGCGATAGAGTCCAGCTGGGGTGGGGGGGAGCTGGGTGCCGCTGTGTCACCCCAGCTGGGATGGGCAGGGTGCTGCTGCCGAGCCGGTCCCCTCCTGGGTGTCCTTCAGTGTCACAGCTCTTCTGCGTCCCCCTGGGAGCCCCCGTGTGCCTCCTCCTTGCGATGGGACTCGGCTGCCCCGGGCAGGGCCACGGG
>NW_008795909.1:8694516-8695885 GCF_000699145.1 Aptenodytes forsteri
GCGGGGGGACACGGGGGGCTCAGTGCCGGCCCCGCCGCCGTGTCCCCCCCATCGTGCTTGGCACTCACTGTGCCACGCGGTAGTAGTCCCGCAGGAAGCGGTCCCAGTCAGTGCCCATCATGCAGAGGGACAGGGGGTCCCCATCGATGTCCTGGTGCCCCAGACTGCCCAGGTGCTGCTCACAGACCTGCAGGGCCTCCTCCAGCAGCTGGGGTGGCAGGGGGGGCCCTGGCCCCGCTGTGGATGGCATGGGGTGAGGGATGTGGCTCCTGGGGACCCGCTGTGCCACCCTTGGGGCCATGGCACAGAGCCTGCCCATGGGATGGGTGGCTTTGGGCGCACAGGGATGGGCTGGAGGGGACAGAGCACCCATAAGGTGGGCTGGCAAGAGGGAGTGTGGGGTCTGAAGCCACAGCCCCGAGCAGAGGCTCAGCCCAAGGCTCAGCCCCATGGCACATCTCTGACCCCAAACTCTCTGTCCCCCTCTTCCCAGGCCCAGCTCCGCATGCTCACCTGGCCCCTTGCCAGATTTTGGAGGCAGCTCCATCCCCGTCGGCACATCCCCAGCCATCTCCAGGGCCACTTTGAGCAGGCTGCGAGCTGCAGTCAGGTGGAAATCCTCTGCAAGGGGGGGCATTGTCCCCACCTGGTCCTGCACGGGACACGGGGGGACCAGAAGCACAGGGGGGACAGGAGGGCCACAGCCCTGGTGGGTCACGCCAGCCCTGAGCTCACCGATGAAGGCTTGCCGCTCGTCCACAGCCCCCAGCCGGTAGCACCGGGGGAAGAAGGTGTCGGGGTCGGCTTGGTTGACCCAGGGCAGGTTTCGCAGGTTGAGGCACAGCCCCTCCTGTTTAGAGATGGGTGGTAGCTCCCACTGCCCCCCCCGGGACCTCACCAGGTCCTGGGCGCTGCGCAGGGCGCCTACCACCGCCGCCTTCATGCCGGGCACCATCACCTGGTGCCAGGCGCCCGCCCGCCCCACCTGTGCCAGGTAGGCCTGGAGCTGGTGGCAGGACCAGGTCTGGTCAGGGGGCAGCCGGGGGTGCCGGCCCCGCGCCGGCCGGCACTGCTGCTGGATGGAGACGTTGCAGAGGTGCCGGGCGCTGGGGCGGGTAGAGCAGGGCCGGGTCAGTGGGGTGCCGGTGGGTGCCGGGGTACCGGGGTCTGGCACAGGGGGCACTCACGGGTCCAGGTGGCGCAGGGAGAAGGGCCGAGAGCAGAAGCGCAGGTAGCTCTTGCGGTAAAACCAGACGGTCAGCGGGTTCCAGTCGGTCACCAGGAACCATTGCCGGACATCGAATTTGGTGCCAAAGATGAGCAGTGGCCGCTCCACGTACTTCTGCACCACCCACTTGCCCGCCCTCGC
>NW_008795909.1:8695971-8696192 GCF_000699145.1 Aptenodytes forsteri
GTGACAGTGGGGCCCCTCCTGTGCCAGGAGCCCGTGCCCCCCGCTTTCCCCGGCCTTACCCCTGCCACGGGATTTGGCACCAGGTTTGAGGATCCAGACACTGCGGTCGCCCTCCATGCCGAGCTGGGGCAGCCGCCCTGCCAGGCGCTGCAGCAGGGCCCGGCACCGCTCCCGCTGCGCCCCGCTCGGCGCCAGCCCAGCCCCCTCGCTGCGGGGGGGCA
>NW_008795909.1:8697003-8697872 GCF_000699145.1 Aptenodytes forsteri
TCTGGGCTCCCACCTTGGTGGTGAAGGCGCCCACCTGGGCGTAGTGGTTCAGCACCTGGTCCTGCCGCAGCAGCCGGCAGTCGACAGCACCGCAGCGGTTGGTCCAGATGAAGTATGGCACCTGGTCCTGCACCAGGCGGGACTGCGGGGGGAGGGGGGGCGGGGTGAGGCACAGACCCCCCATCCCACCCTCGCCCCCTGCCCCAGGCTGTCCCCTGCGCCTGGGGGTCCCAGGGGAAGGGTGCTGGGGGCTGTGGCGGAGCTCAGCCCTAGCCCTCTCAGCTAACCATGAGGTCGTGGATGCCATCAGGGTCCTCATCCCACCACTCTTCCTCCTCTTCTTCTTCCTCTTCATCAGGTGGACATGGGGAGCACAGGGGCTCTGGGGTCCCCAGGGAAGGCCATGCCCCACAGCATGCCGACCCCAGCTGCGGGTCCAGCACTGCCTCCCCCTGCTCAACAGCATCAGCATCACATCCCTCCTCCTCCTCCTCCTGCAGCTGTTTCTCCTGGCTGCCATGATGCTGCTCTGGCCGGCCGCCCACCCTGCCCGCGCCGGGGAGCTTCCTCTCCACCCAGCCCCGGGCCCGCAGCAGGCTGCGGATGACAGGGTAGGGGCCCTGCACCATGAAGATCTTCTTCTCCTGGGGAGGGACCCGAGAGCTCAGCCTGCCCCACCCCTGGTCCCTCCAGCTCAGCTCTCACCCCCGAGCCATAGATGCAATAAATGCAAGTGCATGGCACGTTGCGGGGGGTGTGTGTGTGTGTGAAATCAGGCCCCTCACCTTGACGGCCCTCTCCACGTGCAGCCTGGCCCTCTTGAGCCGCTCAGGGTCGAGCGAGGGGTGGCGGCAGCCGCGGGGGGCGGG
>NW_008795909.1:8698883-8700217 GCF_000699145.1 Aptenodytes forsteri
AACCGCCCCCCCCGCCCCCCCATGCCGCCACACGACCGCAACCCCGGCCCGGCGGCCCCGCCCCCCCGCCGGGGGGGGGGGGGGGGGGCGGGGGGCGGCAGCCGCCGCTCACGGAGCTCCATGCTCAGCTTTTCCCGCTGCCTCGCCCGGGGACCGCGCGTCCCATCGCAGCAGCCACTGAAAGGGCCACGTCCCCCCGGCCGCTGCCCACCCCCCGAGTGCGCTCTGGGGGTCTCAAAGCTGGCACTTCATGAGCAAAGGGGGTGCGAGCTCCCCCAGGCATCCTCCCCTCCATCCCCAAGAGGTTCCCTGGGCAGAGCACCCCAACCGTCCCCACAGACGGGACAGGGGGGCTCTAGGCACGAGGGCCATGGCGGGTTGGAGCCCCCACCCCGCTCCCAAAATAAGGGACCCATCTCCTTCCAGTTCAGAGCCTCACGTTCTTGAGGAACTCCTCTGCCACGATGCGGGCCCTGGCGTTGACAGAGAGCTTCATCTCGCTGATCTCCTTGTCAATCTCCTCCATGAAGTGGATGACAAAGTCCACCAGCTTGTGCTTGTACATCTGCTCCGTGTGGAAGTTTGTGATCAAGAAGCTGATGTCGTAGCCCTGGGGAAGAGAGAAGCGCCCTGGGGATGACCACCCAGGCCACCGACCACGCGACCTCGCATCCCCCCAGCCGGTGCCAGGAGCGGAGCCGGGAACTGCTCTGCCCCCTCCCTGTCACCTCACCTCCACGGGCTTCCTGCGCAGGATGAAGAAGTTCTCAGCCCTCATCATCATGAAGCGCATGAATTTGTGGCACAAGATCTTCTCGATCTCATCGGCCTGCAGAGAGGAAAGGGAAGTGAGGCTTCCCCCGCGCCAGGCGTGAGCTGCTAGCCCGCTGCCCGCACCCCCCACCTCACCTGCTTCACCGCGATGCTGACGCGCACGGAGTTGATGGAGCCCTCGATGAGGACCTTCTCCTTCTCGTTCCTGCTGATGATCACCGGCTGCAACAGCAGCTCTTTGCTGCTCCTGCGGGCAGAGGAAGGGCAGGACTGACTCGGAAGGAAGCGTTTACTGGTCAGAAATGGGGATGGGGAAGGCACAAGCAGGGAGCCGCAGGGATCACGGAGACGTGGAGGTTTTGCTTCATGCTGCTACACGACGCCTTCTGCCTCCTGGAGGCGTCCATCCCCGCGGCAGATCCCAAGCTAGATCCCCCTCCTCCCCGCAGTTCCTCGGCTCCCTGCCGGCGCCAGCCCCGGTGACTAAGGGGCGGCAGCCGCTGGGTGCGGAGGCCTGCCCGGCTGCACCCGTGCTGCCCAGCGAACCGGCAGGGACCGGC
>NW_008795909.1:8701330-8703374 GCF_000699145.1 Aptenodytes forsteri
CCGCCGCCATGAGCGAGCTGAAGGACTGCCCGCTGCAGTTCCACGACTTCAAGTCGGTGGACCACGTGAAGGTGTGCCCCCGGTACACGGCCGTGCTGGCCCGCTCGGAGGACGACGGCATCGGCATCGAGGAGCTGGACACGCTGCAGCTGGAGCTGGAGACGCTGCTCTCCTCCGCCAGCCGCCGCCTCCGCGTCCTGGAGGCCGAGACCCAGGTGCCGGGACCGCAGCTGTAGGGTGGCTCCCCATCCCGCTCCTTCCCGCTGAGGGGCTGCCTCCGGTCCGTCCCTGCCCAGCGCCGGGTGCGGGACCTGACGAGGCATCGCTCTCCCCCAGATCCTGACGGACTGGCAGGACAAGAAGGGCGACCGGCGGTTCCTGAAGCTGAGCAAGGACCACGATGTGGGCACCTCTGTCAAGCACGGGAAGCCCAAGAAGCAGAAGCTGGAGGGCAAGGGGGGCCACGGGACCGGGCCTGGCCCCGGCCGGCCCAAGTCCAAGAACCTGCAGCCCAAGATCCAGGAATACGAGTTCCAGGATGATCCCATTGACGTGCCCCGCATTCCCAAAAATGATGCTCCGAACAGGTGCGTGGGTGTTGGGGGGCGTTGGGATCATCCGTCTCCTTCCTTGCAGCACCTGGCACGAGGGCTGCCTCCAGCCCGAGGGAAGAGGTGACGCGGGGGGGGGGGGGGCACGTCAGCTCCGGCGGGGTCCCCTCCAGCTCTCCCTCACAGTTCATCCGTCCTTGCAGGTTCTGGGCGTCGGTGGAGCCGTACTGTGCCGACCTCACCAACGAGGAGGTCAGAGTCCTGGAGGAGCTGCTCAAGCCGCCGGAGGATGAGGCTGAGCATTACAAGGTGAAAAACTCCCGAGCCCACCCGGTGCCTCCCTCGCCCATCCTCTACCCTCTCTCCCCATTCCCTCCCGGCCCTCGGCTGCCCCATCCCCTCCCGCGCCTCACAGCGAGCGTTCCCGCCTGGGGATGGTGCCATGGTGCTGGCGAGGCGGGAGGCGAGGCTGGGGGGGCTCCGGGAGCTGTGCCGAGCCCTGCTCTTGCAGATCCCGCCCCTGGGGAAGCATTACTCCCAGCGCTGGGCCCAGGAGGACCTGCTGGAGGAGCAGAAGGACGGAGCCCGGGCGGCGGCTGCCGCTGACAAGAAGAAAGGCGTCCTGGGGCCGCTGACCGAGCTGGACACCAAAGGTGCCTCCGTCCCCACCCGCCTTTGCCTGGTGTGAAGGGCCTGGAGGGGCTGCGAGCACCCGCGCCCAGTGGAGCCGAGCCCTGGCCCCTCGCCCCGCACCCCCGGGGTAGAGGCTGCCCTGCCCTGCTGCTTACCTCTGCGTGTTTGGGGTTGGTTTTTTCCCCCTCCCGCTTCTTCCCAGACGTCGATGCCCTGCTGAAGAAGTCGGAGGCCCAGCACGAGCAGCCGGAGGACGGGTGTCCCTTCGGGCCCCTGACGCAGCGTCTCCTGCAGGCCCTCGTGGAGGTGAGTGGGGTGGGCTCTGTGGGGCTGTGCGGTGGCCGGGCTCTGTGGGGCCGTGCCATGACCTGGCCCTGTGGGGCAGCGTCGCCATGGCCCGGCGCAGTGACCCTTCCCTCGTGCTCCTGTCGCTAGGAGAACATCATCTCCCCCGTCGAGGACTCCCCCATTCCCGAGATCGCTGGCAAGGACTCGGGAGCCGACGGCGCCGGCACGTCTCCCCGCAGCCAGAACAAGCCCTTCAGGTGAGCAACTGAGGCGGCCCCGGAGCCCGGCGCTGCCCGCAGGCCAAACGTGCGGTGGCTTCCCTGCCCCGGCGAGCCGGGGGGAGCAAAGGGCGCGTGGTGGGCAGCAGCCGCTCTCCGCCCCGGCAGCGTCCCCCACACCAAGTCGCTGGAGGGGCGGATCAAGGAGGAGCTGGTTGCCCAGGGCCTGCTGGAGTCGGAGGACCGGCCGGCCGAGGACTCGGAGGACGAGGTGCTGGCCGAGCTGCGCAAGAGGCAGGCCGAGCTGAAGGCCCTCAGCGCGCACAACCGTGCCAAGAAGCAGGAGCTGCTGCG
>NW_008795909.1:8704281-8704658 GCF_000699145.1 Aptenodytes forsteri
AGACTGGCAGAGCTGAGGGCCCTCAGCGCCCCCAACCGCGCCAAGAAGCATGAGCTGCTGCGGTGAGTGCGGGCGGGGACAGGCGCTGGCAGGGGGCTGCCCAGCGGGGTCTGACACCCCTGTGTGCCCCCTTTCCCCCCCCCAGGCTGGCCAAGGAGGAGCTGCACCGGCAGGAGCTGCGGCAGCGCGTCCGCATGGCCGACAATGAGGTGATGGACGCCTTCCGCAAGATCATGGCCGCCCGGCAGAAGAAGCGCACGCCCACCAAGAAGGAGAAGGACCAGGCCTGGAAGACCCTGAAGGAGCGGGAGAGCATCCTCAAGCTGCTGGACGGGTAGCGGGGGCCAAGGACCCCCCCCCTCTGCCGTCGCCCCCAC
>NW_008795909.1:8707870-8708229 GCF_000699145.1 Aptenodytes forsteri
AGCGCACGCCCAACAAGAAGGAGAAGGACCAGGCCTGGAAGACCCTGAAGGAGCGGGAGAGCATCCTCAAGCTGCTGGACGGGTAGCGGGGGCCAAGGACCCCCCCCCTCTGCCGTGGACCTCAGCAGCCCAGGGGTGGTGGCCGTGCCCCTGTCACCCGCAGGGTGCCGGCAAGCCTGTGCCCTGCCTGCGCTCGCCCCGCCGGCGTGGGACGGAGGGGGCACAGCCCCCTGGGCCTGCTCTGCCTCCCCACCTGGGCGCCGGGTCCCAGCTGCTGTCCCCTCGCTGTCCGCTGTCGCCAACCCGGGCTGGGGACCCCACGGAGGTGTGGGGGTCCCTCCTGGGAACGGCTCCCCCTG
>NW_008795909.1:8710918-8711461 GCF_000699145.1 Aptenodytes forsteri
CCTCACCCCCCCATGCCTCCCCCCCCCCGCAGGATCAAGCACCCCAACATCGTGGCCTTGGATGACATCTACGAGAGCGGCACCCACCTCTACCTCATCATGCAGCTGTGAGTGACGTCAGGAGGGTCCGGGGGGTCCAGGGAGGCCGTGCTGACCGGCGCTGCCTGTCCCCGCAGGGTCTCGGGGGGGGAGCTCTTCGACCGCATCGTGGAGAAGGGTTTCTACACCGAGCGGGACGCCAGCACCCTGATCCGGCAGATCCTCGATGCCGTCAAGTACCTGCACGACATGGGCATCGTCCACCGTGACCTGAAGGTGAGCGGCAGGGGGGACGACACACAGCCCCCCGTCACAGTGACGGGGAGGGGACCCCGGCGTCACCCCTCTGTGACCCCCCCGTCCCCGCAGCCCGAGAACCTGCTCTATTACAGCCTGGACGAGGACTCCAAGATCATGATCAGTGACTTTGGGCTCTCGAAGATCGAGGGCTGCGGCAGCGTCATGTCCACAGCTTGCGGCACCCCCGGCTACGTGGGTGAGCAC
>NW_008795909.1:8711972-8712552 GCF_000699145.1 Aptenodytes forsteri
CCCAGCCAAGGACTTCATCCAGCACTTAATGGAGAAGGACCCAGGCAAGCGCTTCACCTGCGAGCAAGCCCTGCAGCATCCCTGGTAAGGGGGGACCTGCCACCATCTGCTCCCGTTCCCTGGCTCACCCCACGGCAGCCGTGGGGCAGGGAGGACTCCACCCAACCCAAAAAACCAGGATCGCCGGGGATACGGCCCTGGACAAGAACATCCACCAGTCTGTGAGCGAGCAGATCAAGAAGAACTTCGCAAAGAGCAAGTGGAAGGTGAGGGCGGGGTGCCGGCAGGGTGCAGGGGGTGTCAGGGGGGTGCAGGGGGCACCTCCGGGCACCCCGTGCTGGGTGACGGACGCTGTGGGGTCGGCAGCAAGCCTTCAATGCCACGGCGGTGGTGAGACACATGCGGAAGCTGCAGTTGGGAACCAGCCAGGAGGGCCCCGGGCAGACGACTCCCACCAGCCCCAGCGAGCGGCTGGGTGGGGGCACCAGCAACGGTGAGCCCCGACGCCCCTGTCCCTGTCCCGCAGCCCCCCGGGGCTCCTGCCAGGCTCTCACCCCTCTCCTCCCCGCAGGGTCGGACT
>NW_008795909.1:8713891-8714525 GCF_000699145.1 Aptenodytes forsteri
GGGCGCAGGCGAGGCGGGGGCGGGGGGGCAATGGCGGCGGCGGGGCGATGGCAGACCTGCGAGCGCCGAGAGGGAGGGGAAGGCGTGGAAGGGCCGGGCGTCGAGGCGGCAGAGGCGTCGGCCGAAGGCCTGGCAGAGGCGCTCGATCATGGCGGTGATGCGGGAGATGTGGTTGTTGGAGGTGCAGATGAAGGAGAGGAGGCACTCGACGGGGTCCTGCCGCAGCACCCGCACCCCTGCCGGCAGGACACGGTGAGGGGACGCCGGGCAGGTGCCACGGCTGTCCCCCATGGCCCCACGGGTCCACCTCACCTGGGAAGTCGTCGGCCACCTTGCGGAAGAGGGGGTCGGCCGCCCCCCAGGCGCAGTACAGGGCCGGCAGCCCCACGTCCAGCTGGAAGTAGTCGCGCAGGATCTGGTCCGTCTCAGCACCATCCAGCTTTGCAGCCTTGGTGGGACGCCCATCCTCCTCCTCGCCGTACACCGTGTACCAGAGGCGGTCCGGGTCCTGCCTCAGCGTCCAGACGCGCCCCCCCAGCACACCTGTCCAGGCCCCCGGGCCGACAGCACCAGGTCCAGGCGCAGCTCGGCCGGCGGGGCGGGCAGGGAGCGCCACAGGGACGGGCAGGGCAGG
>NW_008795909.1:8716183-8717603 GCF_000699145.1 Aptenodytes forsteri
CGCCCCCCCCCCGCCAAAGCCCCCGGCGCCCCGGCCTTACCAAGTGCGCTTGTTGTCGAAGAAGAGGACAAGGTAGAGGTGCTCGCGTGCTTCCTGAGTCATCTGCTCCCTCATCTGCTCCCCCAGCTTCAGCACCTCCAAGGGGGGCACGGGGATGGGGACGCCGTGGTGGAACATGCCTTCCCGCGGCATCTTGGGGTCGATGATCTGCCGAAAGAGCGGGGGAGGGCTGAGAGGGGAACGGCGACCCCGAGTGCCTCTCCGTGGGAGGGGGAGGTGGATTTTGGAGGCCCCGACAGCGGGTGGGAGCGCGCGGCCGGCGGTACTCACCAGCGCCGGGTAGGAGGGGTAACCCCGGCACTTGGCCCACACCAGGTCCAGGGCATCCAGGGAGGAATCCTCGTCCTCGGACAGCCACCCCGCGCCACGCCCCATGCCCTTGCGCACCACTGTGCCGGAGGAGAGGGGAGAAGGGAGTCAGCCGTGTCCCCCCCGGGTGACGGGGCCAGCCGGGCGCGCGGCCGCGGTACTTACTGCCGTGCCCCACGCCTCGCCCCGTGCCCACGGAGTAGGACTCGTTCTCCGTCCCTGACGTGTCCTCGCTGCTGTCCTCCGGGAAGTTCACTCTGGAGAAGGAGGGCTTCCCCCTGCCCTGCTTGGAGGGCGTTGTGCTGTGGGGAGAGGGAGCAGAGCTGTCAGTAGGAGCCACGTTAAGCTTCCAGAAACTGCTTTTGAGAGGGCCAGCCTGGCGTCGGGAAGGACTTGGCGGGGGTAGCAGGAAGAGAGGCGGGATGGTGCTTCTGCCGGGGCGCCGGCCGGACCCTCACCCAGTTTCACCCGGGAGGACCCAGAAGACGTGCACTGATCCGAATTAGAGGCGCAGGCAGGAACCTGCCCTGGAGCTGGCTGCCGGAGGGGCTGGTGCCGGAGCGGCCGCTGTGCCAAGAGGGAATTCCCCGGTTCATGCTCCCTACTGGCCCTTTGCTGCACGCTCACACCTTTAGGTTTTACATTAAAAAGAAGGCACAAACCCCGCAGCTTTCTAGGGTTTAGCTAACAGCAGGAGGGTGAACGAGACGGGTACCACCAAACAGGCTCCTCGTCCGGCAACTCAAAGCTGAGAGCCGCCCGCTGCCACCCGGGCAGCACCAGCGCCATCAGAGCTGGGACGGGGACGGTACCTGGTACGGTCCGAGGCGGCGCTGCTGCTGCTGCTGCTGCTGGACTCCGAGTCGGAGCTGCTCCGGGGAAGATTGCAGTCGTTGCGGTACACCAGGAAGCTCTTCTTCACTGGCTGGTTCCCGCTGCTGAAACCGTTGGCTGGCAGGTCTGCAAAACACCCCACCAGAAGAGCGTTACAACCGCACGGGACCCTGCCACGCGCCCCCGGCGGGGCCGCAGCCGCCCGGCTGCGCCGGGG
>NW_008795909.1:8718338-8730129 GCF_000699145.1 Aptenodytes forsteri
GCCGCCGGGCTGAGCGGGGGGGGCTGCCGCACCCACCCATGGGAGCGTCTTCGGTGGACTTATCGCTGTCACTGTCCGAGCTGGAGCTGGGGCGCGGGCTTCGCCCTCGCTTCCTCTGCCGCTGGGAGGACCCCATTATTGGGAGCTGGGGGGGCCCGATGGGGCTGTTCCCGTGCCCGGGAGCGATCTGGCTGTCTCGATTCTTTGGGGGGCGTCCTGGACGTTTTGGCACCCACCCATGGGAGCGTCTTCGGTGGACTTATCGCTGTCACTGTCCGAGCTGGAGCTGGGGCGCGGGCTTCGCCCTCGCTTCCTCTGCCGCTGGGAGGACCCCATTATTGGGAGCTGGGGGGGCCCGATGGGGCTGTTCCCGTGCCCGGGAGCGATCTGGCTGTCTCGATTCTTTGGGGGGCGTCCTGGACGTTTTGGAGGGCCTGCAGTTTTAGGGTTCTTCTTGGAGAAGAGCACTGAGGTCCTCCTGCCAACTTCATGTGCTGGGGTGGAAGAAGAATTGGGACCCAGACCTGGAAGAGGGAGGAGAAGGTGTCAGCTGCAGCTGGCAGGGACCGCACGGCAGCGGCATCAAGGAGCAGCTTCATTTCTCGGGAACGTTGTCTCGGAAGATCCTCCATCCTGAGCTTTGCCATGCCTGTGCCCTCAGCGTCAAACTATCCAGTCTGCTGGCAGTAAAAGCTAGATGGGGACATCAAAGAACACTCCACCAGCCAGGTATGCCCTCCTTTCTCCCAGGCAGCAACCTCACAGAAACAGAAGTCAAGAGCAGGCAAGCAGGACTAAACCTTTCCCGCGACACGCAGCAGCTGAGAAGCTCCACTGCACCCTTGAAAGACAAAGGCCCTAAACCGCCCCCAGCTCGCGGAACGGCCTGCTTTTCCCGGTGCTTAGGGGGGCAGGACTGGGATGCAGAGGTGGCAAACCCCCGGTGACACCTAGCAGTCCCTCCTGGAGCTTTTGCTGTGCTCCCCACGGAGCCCAGCTCAGCACCTCCGTCCAGGAGGCCAGGGAGCTGGTGGCTGGCCCGCGTTTGGCTCCCAGCCCCGGGAGGGAGTTTGGAGCTCAGCAGTCAGTGCTGCTGCAACTCCCTCCCGTGCCCCCAAGCAGGAAGGGACGCTGAAGGCAGCCTGCTCCCTAATGCCCCTAGAGAAACTGGGCAGCGTGGCAGAGCTGGCAGGAGGAAACAATCCATCTCACGCCCCACATCACACAGCTGGGACTCTCACGGCAAAGCACTCGGTCTCTGGAGCGACATCCAGCTCCTCGGCCGCACGGGAGGCAAGCTCACTGGGTG
This sequence comes from Aptenodytes forsteri, assembly GCF_000699145.1. NCBI lineage: Eukaryota > Metazoa > Chordata > Aves > Sphenisciformes > Spheniscidae > Aptenodytes > Aptenodytes forsteri. The sequence continues at coordinate 8,719,648 of NW_008795909.1, forward strand.
AACGCTGACCGCAGCTGTGAACACCAGCGCCCTGCCGACTCTCCCCAGAGGCAAACGCACACCAGGCTGCGGCTGGGGGGAGCGGAGGGGGCCGGGGGCCGCCCGCGCCACCCTCCACCCCCTCCAATCCCACCTGCTTGGCTGGTACGGCTCAGTACCAACTACCCAGTGGGGTACAGTCCTCGGACGGGCACGCCGGCAGGGAGCCCGGGGAGGTGCAGACGTTGTACTCCACACCCACCCCTACCTACGGGAGGCACTACGGGAAACAAGGAACCCTCGCAGGGGAATGGGAGATAAGGGACTGCCCCCGGAGAGGCCATCTGCCCTGCTCCTAAGGAGGAGCGAAGAGCGAGGTGTGTGCGGGGAGCTGCCTGCACAGCCCTCCTGCCTCGGGAGGTGCCTGGCAGGGCGGCCTCTCCCCCAGCCAGCCTGTCCAGAGGTGATTCTCCACTGCTCCCCAAAACCAGCAGTATTCTGGAGGGACCAGTACCTTTGCCAGTCTCCTGGCTGCTGCTCTCTTCTGCAGCACTGTCTGTCTGCAGGTCCTTCTCGCAGGGGTTGTGTGACTGCAGGACTCCCCTGGCAGAGGAGCCGTGCCGCTCCAGCCCGTCTCGGCCCAGGTCCCGTGGGTGAGCGAGTTTCCGCCGTAGGACTGTGATCTCCTTCTTGATCATCTTGGCCCGGCGGGACCGTCCTATGCTCTGCTTGCCAGCATTGACCTCATCCAGCCGCTCCAGCAGGATCTTCAGCTGCTCCTCCAAGGGCAGGTGCTTCTGATTCTCTGAGAGCAGCAGCCGCACATCTTCTGGGGGAACAAAGAGGAGCAGATGGATGAAAGAAATCGGGAACTCTTTGGAGCTCCTCTACATGAAAGGGCATGGGGCAATCCAGGTTCCCCGCAGAAGGGAACCAGCTGACACAGTACCAAACACCTGTGAACATGGGAAGTTACCCTTGGACAGGCTGGATCGATGGGCCCAGACCAATTGTATGAGGTTCAACAAGGCCAAGTGCCGGGTCCTGCCCTTCGGCCACAACAACCCCATGCAGCGCTACAGGCTTGGGGAAGAGTGGCTGGAAAGCTGCCTGTCGGAAAAGGACCTGGGGGTGTTGGTCGACAGCCGGCTGAACATGAGCCGGCAGTGTGCCCAGGTGGCCAAGAAGGCCAATGGCATCCTGGCCTGTATCAGAAATAGTGTGGCCAGCAGGAGTAGGGATGTGATCGTGCCCCTGTACTCGGCCCTGGTGAGGCCGCACCTCGAATACTGTGTTCAGTTTTGGGCCCCTCACTACAAGAAGGACGTTGAGGTGCTGGCGCGTGTCCAGAGAAGGGCAACGAGGCTGGTGAAGGGTCTGGAGAACAAGTCTTATGAGGAGCGGCTGAGGGAACTGGGGTTGTTTAGCCTGGAGAAAAGGGGGCTGAGGGGAGACCTCATCGCTCTCTACAACTCCCTGAAAGGAGGTTGTAGCGAGGTGGGTGTTGGTCTCTTCTCCCAAGTAACAAGCGATAGGACGAGACGAAATGGCCTCAAGTTGCGCCAGGGGAGGTTTAGATTGGATGTAAGGAAAAATGTCTTTACTGAAAGAGTGGTTAAACATTGGAAGAGGCTGCCCAGGGAAGTGGTGGAGTCCCCATCCCTGGAGGTATTTAAAAGACGAGTAGATGAGGCACTTAGGGACATGGTTTAGTGGGTGGTGGTGTTGGGTCGACGGTTGGACTCGATGATCTTAGAGGTCTTTTCCAACCTCAATGATTCTATGATTCTATGATTCTACCCTAAAAGACCTGGACAAGGAGCCCTGGGGGAAGCAAGCCAGTTGGGACTGCTGGGGAAGGCAGGCCGATCAGCAGCTTGGCGAATACCAGGGTTCCCATCGGCTGGGGCAAGGACACAGCAGGAAAAAGAAAGGGGGTTGTAACAGGAAAAACAAGAGTCAAAGGGATCCTGAAGCATTACAGAGCAGGGAAGTTCCCCTCACTGAGCCCATCCCGTGCTGGAGCAGGGAGAGGGGGACCCTGAAAGGATCCTTCTCTGACAAGCTGTTCCTGGCGGTGCTCCCCACTGCCCAGCAGAGACAAGCAGATCTACAACCACGGAGCCAGTGAGGTCTGGTTGAGGGGTATCAGGAGCTGTGTGGCATCCAGCAAAGCCCACAGCTGGGGAGAGAGGGGGGAGCACACAGCTCTGACCAGGGGGAGTCAGTCCTTCTAGCCGGGCGGCACAGCAGGAGCCTCAGCAGCTCACGGCCAGTGCTGGGGATGGGGCGAGTGACGGTACCCACGTCCCAGGCAGCCCCCTGCTCTGACCAAGAGGAGGACGAGGGACCGAGGGACTGGCAGGACACACAAGCCACTGCCTAGAATCAACCTAATGGGGCCGATAGGTACCTGGCTAGCAAAGCCCCCACCTCTCTGGGGAGTGGGCACGCACTGCCCAGACATCCAACTGAACCTCCCGCAGGAGGCAGCTCCAACAGACTCCCAGGTGCCCTGACTCTGCCCAGGCTTTTCCTCCGAGTAGCCCTCGTACCCCGGGACAGGGTATGAGTACTCACCGTCCTCGATGTCTTGGACCTGAGCCTCTTCCACCGTTACACAGTGAGGGAAGTGCATGCCTGTCTCAAAGTCAATGCCCATCTTCTCTGCCTGCCGGCGAGCCTGCCGGAGAACGGCGCCTCCCTGCTCCCGCAGACGGATGGCTGCCCGGTAGAAGATTGTGTCTTTGGCATTGTATTTCAAACAGTTGTTGATAATCAGGTTGAAATCCTCCTCAAAGTCATCAAAATTCAGATAGCGATAGGCTTCCAGGTTTTGTTTCATTGTCTGAAAATCCATCGGCTTCTTGATGTGATCCAGGTAGTCTGGGACCTGCACGAAGAAAGAGCCAGAGCTAAGAGCCCGGGAGCCATCAGTTAGCATTACCTGCTCCAAGAAAACAGTCGTTAGAGGAATCAGGTATCGCTCCCTGCGCTCTGCCCAAATGCACATCGGGGAATGCCGTCTGCTTTTGCAGCTTGAGGAACAGTAACGCCTCCGGACTAGGGAGCCCATGTGCTGTACTCAACATGTTAGAGCAGATACGCACTCTGAAGCATTTTTAAGGCTCCAGCGCACATGCCAGCATCCCGTCCTCTCCTCCTGTCTGCGGGCAGCTGGGATCCAGAACGCTACACAGCATTCCCCGGGGGAGGAAGCCACAAGCGCAGCCCCCGGGGGCGAGGCTGAGTGCAGACAGGTAAAACAGAACCGTCCAGGCAGCAGCAATGGCTGCAGGTGGGACCGTGCAGCCTTCCTCCCCACCTCTGCCAAGACACCTCCATGCCGACCTGCTGCCAGAGCCGTGCAGAGCCAGCACGGCCTTTCCCCACCTCCCCAGGCGGGCACTCGGGGACGGTCTCAGGAATCATTTCCCTTGCCCCCAGCAGTGACAGTCTTGGGGTCAAACCCGTTTCTGTGCTGTGCTCAGTCTGTCGCCTAGCAGAGGCCTTCACGGGAGGACAGGTAAGAGCGTGCCGCCTGCCAAGGGCCGGCATTCTGCCTTTCCCAGCGGGGATCCCCAACCGCTCGCAGACGCTGGGGAGTCACCAGCAACACGCGCAGAGAAAGAGCCGAGTGCTGTGCTCCTGGCCGGCACCAGCTCAGCTGTTCCGCATTCAGCTCGCCCGGGAGGGGCATCGCTGCACAGCCCCCTTGGGTGAGTGGTGCTGGGATGCGCGAGCCAGCACCAGGCTGCCCAGGGGAGCTTCCGGACCAGAGAGCACCCGGGGCAGCCCTTGGCACGAGCAAGGGACAAGTTTGAGTGAAGTAGAAATCTGGGGGAGGGGGTTCTTACTTCGTAGATTTCTGTTACCTCAGACAGAGGGACCGGCTCGCTGAAGATGTTGCCCGTGTCTTTCTCCTGCAGCTGTTCAAGCGTCTTGCGGAGGAGGATGAGGAAGGGGGTCAGCTGCATTTCCAGTGCCACCTGCTGCACTTTGATCTGAAACAGAAGAACAGAGCGGGGCTGAGACCCCTGCCCGGCAGCGGGGACAGTCCCCAGGGAGCAGCAGTGCAGTCCTGCAGGACAGCGACACCTTTCCTGGCGCGAGGGGCAGGGACTGCACCTCACCCCCATCTCTGGGGAGCAGAGGTGAAACACCGGCTCCAGCACCTGCGCGTGCCACCTCAGCCTTGCAGAACAGCCACCTTTGCTCAGAGCCGCTGGGGAAGGGCGCAGCACGGCCGAGGGGACCCCGGCACATGCCCTACAGCACTCTAAAGAGCCCATGCTCATGCCCACCCCAGCAGCTCCCCAAGGAGGGGCAAACAATCGTTACCGTCTCTCTCTTGAGCTTCTCCCGCTTGCGTATCAGCTCCACCAGCAAGCGTGCACGCTCTAGGTCATGGCGGAGGCGCTGCCATGACTTCAGCTGCTCCTTCAGGGCCCAGTTCTTATCCTCAGTGTCTCTCTGCGGGAATATCAGAGACCATGAGCCGATAGGAGATGTGTTCCCATCCCCACCTTCCTGACTGTGTGCTGGGGCTCCTCCCTGGCAAAGGGAACCGGCACGCCTGACCCGCTGGTTCAGCGAAGGTCCTGGTTCCCTTGTTGTAACCAAGGCGGGTGACTCAGAAACAGTCTGACCTCTGGCCAGAGCTGAATACCTGCTCCTTGGTCACCAAGCCCTTAGGATGCCAGGAGGTGGACATCCCGAGCCTCTGGAAATACTCTTCCTAACGTGACCGACTACCTGCAGCTGCCCAAGAGCACAGATCAACAACACCAGGGTCTGTGCTGCTGCTCAGAGCTCCAGCAAAGGGCAAAAAAGGAACACGGCTCTGGTTGCTTTCACTTCAGGAGCACCAAAAAATGCCAACTTTTATTCTGCCGTAGCCAAAGACGAGCAGAAGCAGTCTCAACTCTTCTCCAGCAAATAAAAATGAGAGGGAGCAAAGGCAGGAGAAACCCCTGCCCGGCCACAGTCCTCAAAGGGCTCAGAAAGAAAGATTTAGAGCTCAGACAGGGAGCCAGAAGAAAAATCTTCCTCTCTGGCACCAGAGACTTCACATCTGTGAAGTGCTGACTAAGGGCTGAGGCAGACAGCGGGCTGGAAGCAGCACCCACAGGGAGCGCTCCTGGAGTGGTTTCAGAAACTGGAAGCGAGGCCTTGGTTCCTTCCAGACTGTTTCTGGAACCTCCGGCCACCTCTCTCGACACTTGCTGACACAGCAGCCTCAAACTAGAGCCATTTCTGACAGCTTTGCCGCCGCCACCGGCTAAATGTGGGCACGAGGAAGGAGCTAACTTCTGCGCGGCAGCGTGAGAGGGCAGGATTCCCTTCCCATGGCAGGCTGCCAACGGCGTCGCTGCCTGGCAAATCTCTGAATGCCGAGAGTGGAGGAGAAGGTGAAGCAGCAAAAGCAGCTGGGGCTGCCCTTTCCTCATCCGGGAGCTTGTACCCCTGGCACCCCTTCTGCGCCTGCAGGCACCGCATGCAGCAAAGGCTTTGAGCCCGCAGCTCCGAAGGCGCAAGAAGCACGCGCGCGCAGCCAGGATTGCCTGCAGCACCCCAACAAGCAGCCCTTACCTGGTCACAGTTTCTTTGTGACTGCAGGTGTGTCTGAAGGCGGCGGAGCAGAGGGACACCGTTGCGGGACTGTCTCTTCAGAGTCCAGTAGCTGTGCAGCCTCTGCATGAACTGGCTCTTCCTCTGGATGGTTAAACGGTTTGTAATCTTACTGAGCCTGAGGAAGGGAGAGGAACCACAGACCCCATCAACAAGGCAAGCCTGGCCACTGCAGGAGAAGCCCTGGCTGGGGTGATGTAGCAGCAAGGCCGCCCGAAGGCAGCTGAGAAGCTCCTCAAGCAGGGAACACCCTTTCCCATGGCAGGAATTTCTGTAACACCAAGTCATGCAGGGCAGCCGCCCCCCCGAGTCAGCCGCAATGGAGGATGCCAGGAAACATCCAGCCTTGCCTCTCCAAAACAGACTTTTCCTTTCTACCTCCTGCCAACTTTCAGGCAAAAGCCCGGGGCAGGCTGCGCCAGGTCAGGGTACAACACGGCCACATCAGGGGCCAGACCTTTAACAGCTCCCACAGTCCCCAAGACTGCAAGCATTACGGCGCTGCTATCCCAGAACCATTATTTACCCGGCTGAGGGCCGCTCACGGTGACAAAGGCCCTAGCCAAACGTTACCAGACAAACCTGAGCCCCAGGCAGCCCATAACTTGACCAAACCTGGCAAAGCGTGAGGAGGGAACAGGAGGCACGAGCACAACAGAGCTCCTATCCGGGCTAATGAAGGACTACCCTAAACAGCCCAAGACACCACAAAAGGGATTTTCCTACTCTCTCTACAACAGCAGAAAGCCTGGAGGGGCTGGGACAGCCTCATTCAGCAAAGCTGGACAGAGATGCCCTGCTAGCGGGGAGCCGAAGGGACGAACCCCCAGCATCTCCATGTCTCACAGGGACAGCTCTTCTCAGGGGATGACCCGACCTGCATCAGCCTCAGCTGAAGAGGCTGGGGAGAGCAGCCTCATGTGCCATCGCCGGCCAAGCACAGCTCCCACAGGAAGACATTTGGCATTCTGGCAACAGCCCTGGAAGAATAATTCATCCCAACAGGAAGGCCTGGGGAGAGGTTAACAGCTTCTAGCTCAGTGTGGGTTTCACTGCGAGCACAATGATAGCAGCAAGAGCCTACAAACCGCCTGCCAACACGTCCACACGTAAGAAAAAGAGGCTCCGGCTATAGAGCAAGCCCCGAGTGAGCAAAAACATAAGGTTAGGACACAGAGCGTGGCAAAAAGCCAGCAGCCTTGTAGCAGAGACCTGCCTCCACAAGTCACCAGAACGCTGTCCAGAAAGCAAAGCCCACGGTTTCTGCGTGCTCCCCTCCGACCGCACAGGAGGTACTCTCGAGGGTCCACAGGGAAGCAGCTGTCCCATATCCCTGCTCTGTCACAGCCGTGCTTGACGGGCCAGCAGGTACGGTGCCGGGGTGACACAGGGTTACATCCCTGGCACAGCTCCCGCCGCGGGGAGGAGGAGAGCTCAGCTGCTCAGGGGTGGTGGTTCACAACCAGGAAAGCAAACGCTTCTGTGCCCAAGGTGACAGCAAGATCCAAAACCGTCCTAAGATGCTTCTACGTGCTTTTGCATGCTGCTGAGGACACCCAGGGTTATAAACTACACTGACAAATTCTGGCAAGGCTCTTAGATGCTCTTGTTTTGGGATTTGCACGCCAGCCCAACAGTCAGACCAGAGCGAGACAGAACGATCCGCTCCAGAGCCAAAACAAGCCCCGGGTTAGCCCATTTCCCAGGCCTGAATTGCTCCCACACTTCCCAGCAGGACCGTCCCTTTTTTCCCCGGCACAGTCCCGGGAGGAAACGAACCTCGGCAGAAAGGAGAGCAGCCCCCTCCTCCCTCCCCAGTTTACTCCAGCACCTGAGGTCAGCACAACAGGAAAGGAGCGCTGGGAACCCCCAGCTGCTTCCTGACGTGTCCGGCCAAGTTCGCTCTCTGCCGTTAAACTAACAGCAGCTATTTCCTGCCCCACCGAGGGCCCAGACACCTTTGTGGGGCAGCGCATCGCCCTGCCTCTCTGCAGGACTCCAGAGGAAACCACCAACAGCCCTCTGCGAGAACAAAGTGAAAAGTACCTGTGCAAAAAGCTAAGGAGAGGAACAAGATAACGCCCGCATGGAAAGCAGGACACCAGGCACGGAGAAAGGGAGAAATTTCTCCACAGCCAAGGGAGGGCAGCGGGTCGTACCTGTGCGGGGGGATGCAGGGCACAGAAACCACGGGCGCTGCGGCTCGTTTCTCCGCCAGGATCTTCCGTGCCTTCTTCATCTTGATTCTAGACTTGGCCTTAGCTTTTTTCACTTTCTCGGAGCTCCAGCCCTTGCCCTCCTCCTCCTCCTCCTCCTCCTCCTCCTCCTCCTCCTCCTCCTCCTCCTCCTCCTCCTCCTCCTCCTCCTCCTCCTCCTCCTCCTCCTCCTCCTCCTCCTCCTCCTCGTCCTCCTCTTCCCCCTCGCTGTGGGAGAGGGCGGGAAGCCTGCGCACGGAGCCCGGCGGTGTGTGGATGTCGCAGTAGGCGGTTTTGCGCACGCTGAAGGAGGTACCATTGGCCCCCGTCTCCCGGACGGGCTCCATCTTCATGTACAGCCCGGCCTGCTGGGCACAGGTGACGTGGAAGGCAGTGTAGCAGTTGGCTTTGTGACACTGGATGCAAGCCCCGGAGCCACGCTGCTTGCAAATGTAACAAGTCAGCTTCCAGCGCGCGGGCGGGATGTGCTCGATGCTGTCGATGGGCTCCAGGAAGACGGTGTTGGCAAAGCACACCTCCGGGATCCAGAGGGCACAGACCACGTGTGCCCAGCGCCCGTCGTCTGTCTGCTTGAAGGCCCCCCCCTTGTTCGGGCAGAGGGCGCAGTCCACGGCTCGCGAGGGTGACTGCAGGCACCGTCTGCAGAGCCACTGTCCCTCCGGGATGTAGGGCACCCCGTAGCACTCCTGATGCACAGCCAGGTTGCACATGTCGCAGAAGAGGATGACGTTGCTGTTCTGACACTCCCCGTCATTGCAGATGCAACAGACGGCATCCTCATCCACCAAGGCATTTGGATCCCCCTTGTTGTGGCTCTCGAAGTAGGACTCCTTCTCCAGCCGGTCCATCAGGTACTCGAAGATCTCCTGGGGAATGGGACTCACGCCTTCGGTCTTCCGCCGCTCGTTCATGATGTCCAGCCAGATGTAATCTTCCTCGTCCATGTCGTACTCCACCTCCTCATCCAGCTCCTCTGCCGACTTCTCGATGTACCTGGAAGGACAGCACGGGAGGGTGAGAGCACGGCCGGCGGGGTCTCAGAGCTGCTGAACCTTAACTCCCACAGGCCACGGCTGAGGGAACGTTTAAATGCTACAGCCAAGCTGTAAGTCAAAATAAAAAAAACAGGGACAAGGCAGGAAAGTGCAGAAGCGGGAGGTGCTGCTGCACCCCGAGCAGTGCAGCGACACAACAGCACATTGGGCACGACACAGACAAAATAACACTCGTCTAATGGGCGAGGTACGGGCCTTGGAGACTCATCAGCGCAAGATGGGAGCCTGCACGAGCCACCAAGCAGGTGCCAGATGCTCTGGAGACAGCGGCCTCATGCCCAAGACACAACAGCAACCAGGCATGGAGGCACCACGTTTTGTTTATTCCGGTGAGGGCAGCTGCGCCCTCTTCTCTTTCACTCCCAGTTGCGGGTGACGGGATGTTATTTAGAGAGGAAAGAGCTCGAACCCCAAGGCTGCTGCTCCAGTGACTGACAGCAACCACCCCCCACCATCGCCACGAGCAGCACTGCACACACCTCAGGGGGAGGTTTCTTTTCTAACACCCTGATACAAAATAACGTCATTATCCTGTCCCTAGAACACGGTGCCGGTTTCTCAGGGCACGTGGTGACTAGGAAGGCAGGGGTGACCACACAAGCCTTACTTTGGTTCAGTATTAACTCCCTACTTGAGGTATTATTTTGGGCCACTGCGCTTGCCAAACCACTCACGGAAAATCCGCAGGACAGCAAAGAACATTAAGCCCGCAAACACACACATCTTAGGGGTAAACCTTGGTGCTGGGGGGCTCCAGAGCTATCCCAGAATACCTCTGAAGAGCAGTGGGGAAGGCAGGAGGATGCATTTGGTTTTTGTTATAACTGTACCTGCCGTCCCAACAAGGAAGGAGCGTGGCAATCCAACTGCCGGCAATGACCTAAGCAGCGACCAAGCGCTCTCCAGGCGCACGGACCCCTCAAAACCGGGGCGCAACGCCAGACAGAGCTCCGAGAGCCTGAAGCCATGGGATGGCCAGCTCCAAGGGACCCGGGAGAGGCAGACGGAGGCCATTTCCACGGGCCACGGACAAGCCGCCCGCACAGAGCGGGGCCAATTCTGCCTCCAGACCCAGGGCACGAGCTAGAGCTGCCTGGGAGCCTCCTCGCGCCCCGGCCACGGACAATACCTGTAGTAAGAGGTGGGACGAGGTGGGGCATCGGGGGTGTCCTGCTCCAGCTCCCGGTACACCACCTCAGGGAGCTTGGGGGTGGTGCCGGCCGAGGCGTTGTGGTGATGGTGGTTGGAGTCCTTGCGCTTTTCCTTGTTCTTGTGCTTGCCGGATTTGGGCGGGACGCTCTGGGTCTCCGTGTTCTCCTTATTGCTCCCGTTCTCGGGCACCTCCTCGGGAACCTCCTCGTCCTCGGACACCACGTCGAGGTTATCGAAGATGCTGATGCGATGGACGCGGCCGTGCAGGTCCACCTCCACCATGCGTTGGGCCTGGGCGTAGGTCATCACCTCGCGGCCCGGCGACTGGGAGGTCTCGGAGGGGCTGGGCGACTGCTTGTTGGCGGCGCGGGCCTGGCGCCCCTTCTTCTTGTGCTTGCGCAGGGGGGTGTGCTGGGGCGGGGGGGGGTTGTCGTGGTCATAGTGGTAGA
>NW_008795909.1:8730838-8731190 GCF_000699145.1 Aptenodytes forsteri
CAGCCCCGGCACCCCCCGGCTGTGGGGCTCAGCCCTGTGGCACCCCCCGGCCGTGGGGGCAGGCTGTGGGGCAGGCTGTGGGGCAGGCGGGGCGGCGCCCGGGGCCCAGAGCCGGGGGGACGGGGGGGGGGCGCTCTGCTGAGCGGCAGGGTGCAGGCAGGAGCAGGGTGCAGGCAGGAATGGGGTGCAGGCAGGAGCGGGGTGAGGCCCCCTGCCCCACAAGGAGCTGGCGGGGCTGGGACCCCCGGCATGTACCCAGCCCCAGGGTCAGCCTCCTCCCCGGGGAAGGGTGCCAGGCTGCTCTCCCGGGGCGGGGGGGCACGCCGTGGCCCCCCCACAGCCTGCCGCCACG
>NW_008795909.1:8734958-8735559 GCF_000699145.1 Aptenodytes forsteri
CCCCGCTGTGCCGGGGCATTGCTGCCTGGAGGAGGGGGCGGCCAGGGACGTCCAGCCCCGTGGTCTCGCTGCCAGAAGAGGAGGGTCCCAGCCACCTTCACCAGCCGCAGCAGCCGATTATCGCCTTTGGGGGGGCTACATCTCCATGGCTAAGCCCTGGCCACAGGCAGAAGAAAGGTGACGCATGTCCTCGCCCCACCGGCCGGCCCCACGGCCCACGGAGGAGCTACTGGGGGTCCGCCCGGCGAGGCTTGATGTCGCGGGTCTTCATGTAGGAGAGCAGCTGCTCGGGGATCTCAGCCAGCACGTCCTTGGCCAGGCGGGCCATGCTCAGCACCTGGTTTCCCGAGTCGTCCACGTAATCCCGAAACGGCACAAACTTTTGGGGGAAAGAAGTTTGCAGCCCGGTTGGAAACAACCCTGCGGCTGCGGGGGTCAGCGAGGGGCTGAGCATCTCTCGCTCGCGGTGGGACTGGGCTCAATGCCGGTGTTACCTGTACAATGTCCCTCTCGGCGTAGCGTCCCCGGGAAGACACCCGTACTTCGTCACCATCCAGCTCCTCCATGGCTGGGGGGTGACAGCCGGTGTCACTGAGACTCG
>NW_008795909.1:8735963-8738021 GCF_000699145.1 Aptenodytes forsteri
CCCCGCCAGCCGATTATCGCCTTTGGGGGGGCTACATCTCCATGGCTAAGCCCTGGCCACAGGCAGAAGAAAGGTGACGCATGTCCTCGCCCCACCGGCCGGCCCCACGGCCCACGGAGGAGCTACTGGGGGTCCGCCCGGCGAGGCTTGATGTCGCGGGTCTTCATGTAGGAGAGCAGCTGCTCGGGGATCTCAGCCAGCACGTCCTTGGCCAGGCGGGCCATGCTCAGCACCTGGTTTCCCGAGTCGTCCACGTAATCCCGAAACGGCACAAACTTTTGGGGGAAAGAAGTTTGCAGCCCGGTTGGAAACAACCCTGCGGCTGCGGGGGTCAGCGAGGGGCTGAGCATCTCTCGCTCGCGGTGGGACTGGGCTCAATGCCGGTGTTACCTGTACAATGTCCCTCTCGGCGTAGCGTCCCCGGGAAGACACCCGTACTTCGTCACCATCCAGCTCCTCCATGGCTGGGGGGTCCCAGCCGGTGTCACTGAGCCTCGGTGGGGTGGCCACCGGGGATGGAAACAGCGTCCCTTCCTCCGGGACGCCTTTGGCATCCCGGAGGAAGGGACGGTGTTTCCGTCCCCCTTCCCTGGTGTTCCCAAGCCCCAACTCACCCTCAAACTCAGCCGGACCCACTCCCACGATGATGATGGACATGGGCAAGGCGGAAGCCTGTGGAGCAGAGGCAGGGTGGCAGCCGGAGCAGCACCCAGCGTGGGGTGAACTCACGGCGACGAGGGTGCACTCACGGTGACGATGGCTTCCTTGGTCTGCAGCATGTCGGAGATGACGCCGTCGGTGATGATGAGGAGGACGTGGTACTGCGAGCCGTCGGTCACCTGGGCGGCTGCCCTATGGGGACAAGGAATGGGGTCCCTCCAGCAGCCCCACCGGTGTGGGGCAGCCGGCCCTGCTGTGGGACCGGTGGCATTTGTGGACGGCAAAGGGGGCAGAGGCCCCCGGCGCTCACCCAGCCACCTGGTTGATGACGGGGGCGAAGTTGGTGGGACCGTAGAGCTGGACGGTGCGCAGGCTCTGGAGGTAGGACTCCAGCACGCCCTCGATGCCGGCGCAGCTGGGGTTGTCCGCGTTGTTGTTCTGGGGGACGGGGACGGGCGCTTGGAGGGGGACCACAGCTCCCGGTGTGCATCCCCGGCTGCGGGATGCTGGGGCTGGATGCAGCCAGGGCGGGTGCTTTCCCCCCCCCCGTTCCCCCCCCACCCCAGGGCGCACCAGGGGGAACTGGTGGGAGATCTTGCCGTCGGGTGGGAGTTTGGCGCCGAAGCCGTAGGCAGGGAAGAGCTTGTCGCTGTCGTAGTCCTGGATGATCTCCCCCACTGCCTTGAGCGCCAGGGCGTAGGCGCTCAGCTGGTAGGGGCTCGCGTAGTGCAGCGAGGTGGGCTGCGACGGCATCCCTGCAGCACAGCGCCCATCGGCACCCGCCCCACAGACGGCCCCACGGCCGCATCGACGGGGACCCCCCCCCGCATCGGCTGCACTCACCGTTGGAGGCCGTGAAGTCAATGGCAACGGTGAAATTCAGCTGCGTCCTTGGGAGGAGAGCGAGGGAGGCTGCTGGACCCATGGCACAGGGATGCCGTCTTCCAGCCCCACGGCGTGGCGTGTCCTTCCCGCCCCCGGGACCCATCACCTGGGCCCCCCCTTCCCCAGCCAGCACCCCACGGCCCAGGGCTGCCATCCTTGCGCCCCCTCCCTAGCCGGGGGGTCTCGGGGAGCTGGGGGGCACCCGGCCCCCCACTCACCCGCCCCGGATGTAGTCAACAAAGGTGAACTCGGACTCGACGGAGAAGGAGAGCAGTGTCACCTGCGGGCATGGGGGGGTCAGACCCGGACACACCCCCCCCAGCAGGCACAGAGGGGGGGTCAGACCCGGCCCCCCACAGGCAGGAGCCCCAGGAGCACCCCAGCCCCACTCACGGTGCCGGAGTTCACGTATTTCTTCTTCTTGCATTTCTTCCTGGGGTTCAGCACCTGCGGGCGCAGGGGTGGGTCGGCCCCGGTGTGGGGTGGCCCCCCGGCCACCTGCCCCGGCCACCC
>NW_008795909.1:8738395-8739474 GCF_000699145.1 Aptenodytes forsteri
CCGCGCGCCCCCCCCCCCCCCCCCCCCCGCCGGCAGAGCCGCCCTGCCTGGCTGGCCCGCGTTTCTGCAGGGAGGGAAGCGGGAAATTTGGGTCACGGCGGGGGCCCTGGAAAGGAGGGGGATGCCTTTATGTAATTTGGGTTGCAAAAGAGGAAAAAAAACCCAGTAAGGACCCAATTCTGAGCTGCCTGCTGCTGCGGAGCCAAACCCGCGAAGCAGATGCTCATACCCTTGCTCTGGCCCCACGGCTGCCCCTGTCCCCGTCCCCGTACCGGTCGTAGTCGCCGTTGCAGAGGGCGCGCACGGGGATGGTGAAGGGCTGCCACACCGGGTTGAGCGTGTTCTTCACCACCTCCGTCTTATGGCAGATGGTGAAGCTGCGGGGACAGGGCAGGGTCGGGGCGCGCCGTACAGTGACACCGGCACCCTGCCCGCCCCGCCGGGCCCCGCGCTCACGTGCCGTCCTCGTTGCTGCGGTAGAAGACGAGGAAGGGGTCGGATTTTCCGAAGAAGTCCTTCTTGTCCAGCTTGTTGGCGCACAGCTGCATCGTGACGATGTCCTGGGGACAGGGACCGTCACTGTCGGCCACCTGTGCTGGGGGGCTGCGCAGCCCCTGCCTTGCCGCTGCCGGGACACAGGCACTCACCCGGCAGTTGCTCAGCTCCTCGGCCAGCAGCAGGATAGTCCCGCACCGCTTCCCCGGGACCCCCCTGGGACCATAGGTGCCGGGTCAGCTTGGGGACAAGGAGGATGGGACAGGGGCAGGAGGTGGGGTCGGGGTTGGGGCTCGTGCCCCACGGCTGGCGCTCGGCAGCGTGGCCAGTGTCCCCGGCAGGGGATGTGCAGGGAGGGGTCCTGTGGGGCAGGTGGCTGGGTACACGGTGCAGGACCCCCCTCCTCGCCCTGCCATGGGGTGTGACTCACGTGAGGGCTCTCTCCAGGCGGCCCCGCTGGGACCCGATCACCTCCCCCAGCGCCACAAACGCCTGCCCCAGGAAGTCCTGCGCCCCAAGCACAGCATCGTGAGACCCCGGGGGCTCCTGCCCCAGCCCCCCACCAACCACACCCACCCCTTGCC
>NW_008795909.1:8741253-8743538 GCF_000699145.1 Aptenodytes forsteri
GGGGGGTCCTGGGGGGCGGGTGGCTGGGTACACGGTGCAGGACCCCCCTCCTCGCCCTGCCATGGGGTGTGACTCACGTGAGGGCTCTCTCCAGGCGGCCCCGCTGGGACCCGATCACCTCCCCCAGCGCCACAAACGCCTGCCCCAGGAAGTCCTGCGCCCCAAGCACAGCATCGTGAGACCCCGGGGGCTCCTGCCCCAGCCCCCCACCAACCACCCCCACGCCTTGCCCTCCCACTGCACCTGTGGGACCTGCAGCCACCCTGCCCCAGGCCCACCCCAAGTACCCTGAACCCACCCTGTGCCCCAAGAGCCACCCCCCCCAGCGCAGGACCCATTCTGCACCCCCAGGACCACCCCAGGTGCCCACTCCACGTGCCCTGGACTCATCCTGTGCCCCCCCCTGAACCGCCCCATGTGCCCTGGACCCATCCCTCCAGAGCCACCCCACGTGCCCTGAGCCCATCCTGCACCCCAAAAGCCACCCCCGTGGTGTGTCCTGGCCCCATCCTGCCCCACCAGGCACCCCCACGAGGGCCGGGTTCTCGTGGGCAGAGCAGGGGCTGGTGCGTGGCAGGCACCTACCTTCTGCCAGTCCCCAAGGGGCATGGAGAGATGGAGAGTGGGTTAGAGCCCCCCGAGGCCGGGGGCACCTGTTCCCCCTGACAGCACCCGCACAGGGCACAGCCTCGGGGCACCCCACCATGGCGTCACACCGGGGCGTCACCGCGCATCCCCCCGGCACGGGCTGCGCTCACCTGCTTTAAAATTGAGCAGCTCTTGGAGTCCACGTTGTAGCTGGTGATGGGAGAGCAGAGCCCTGAGCCAGTGCCTGTGGGGGTGCCTCGGCATGCAGCCCCGCTTCCCCCACCCGTCTGTGCTTTTTGCTGCCGTATCCTTATTCATTATCCTTATTCATTACCGACTCGGCGCTTTGTTCCACCCCGAGCTGGGGCCGAGCCCTTCCCCGGCTGCCCCACTCACACGTCAAAGCGGAGGTTTTGCTTCTCCTCGAAGTAGTAGTCGAGGACAAACTTCCGGACGAAGTCGGGATTCAGGGTGTTGTCGATCACCTCGGTGCGCCCGAACTGCGGGGAGAAGGGTGAGGGCAGCCCCCCCTGGGACCCCTCCCCATCACAGCTGCCCTGGCGCTAATCCCAGCGGGGGGATTAGCACTGCCGGTGGGGCCAGATCATTAGTGTGGACACGGAGGGATCATTAGCGTGGACGTGGGTGGCCATATGGGCCCGTTTAACCCCACTGGGGATTAGCCAGGAATGGGGGCACTGGGGGCGGCAGCACCCCCGGCACGGGGCTGGGAGCCTCCCCAGGGACCTGGCGAGAGGGGCTGCGCTCACCTCCTTCCACTCACTGCTCCCTGAGCCCTGCACAAAGAGGACCACCACTGCGGAGAGAGGAGCAGAGCTGGGCGGCCGTGCCATGCCATGCTGCGCCCATGCCGTGCCACCCGCCCGGTCCCACCACCCACCTGGGTCAGATTTGGAGAAGGTGTCCATGTCCAGCAGGTTCCTGGGGGGACAGAGCCAGGCATGAGCCACCCTGGGTGCCACCCACCCGGCTCCGTAGCAGGTCCCCATATCCTCCCCCCCAATCAGGGGACAGCACCACGCAGCAAGGCCATGCCAAGGCCAAGAGCCCTGGCACCCTGGGAGGACGCGCTGGCTCCCACCGCAAGGTTCAGTGGGACAGCGGAGTGAGCGGGGAGCAGCATCTCCAGCACTGACGATGATTGAACATGACAGGGAACCCATTTAGAGGATGAAACCTTCTCCCCGTGCTGCTGGCGCTGGCTCAGTGCCCGCCGCACCCCGGGAGCGTGGCTAATGGTGGGGTGCAGAAGTGAGAAGAAAGGAGACACTTAGAGCAGGGGCTGGGCAGCCGGTGGGGACCAGCTCTGTGCCCCTGATGCAGCTGCTAGCAAGAGCGATTGATCCTCGTCCTTTGCACGCTGTGACACTGGGAAGTGCCGGGGGCTGCAACCAGCTCCGCTGGGATCCTTCCCACACCCCCCGGGTGGCTGCACAGGGTGGGCTGGGGCACGGCCGGAGGCTGTGGGGCTCAGCCAGCTCCGCTGGCCCCAGTGTGCAGGGCTGGGAGTGCAGGGGAGAGACCCCCAGGGCTCCCCCAGCAGCCCTGGACGGGACTGAGCTCTTGGGGGGCTCCAAAGGCAAAGCCTGCCCCTGCCCCGGGCCGTCTCCAGGAGCGAGCACCCGGCCCCTGCCCGGAGATGCCAGGCCCCACGGCCCCAACACCCGCTGCCCAGA
>NW_008795909.1:8747986-8748369 GCF_000699145.1 Aptenodytes forsteri
GGGGACCCGCCAGGTCCCACGGGTCTCCAGCCAGCGATCCGGGAACGCTGTGCTCAGAGCGTGCTGCTGCCTCTCAGTCCCACGCCCCGCACGAACTGCTCGAGGAGGCCGCCGATTGCCCCTGAGGGGCTGGGGGGCACGGCCTTCAGACCGATGGTCCGGCTGTAGCTGGCCAGAAAGGCGGAACGCACTTCTTCCAGCCGGGCCTCGCGGTCGCTCGACGACACCAGCCTAGAAGAGAGAAGGGGGAGGTCAGCGACTGCAGCCATCCCTCTCCCCATCCCAGCTCTCACTCCTGACATGGGGCAGGAGGCTGGCGGCAGGGCTAGGGCTCTGTCCACGGCATCAGCGGGGCCGTGGTGTTCAGCTGGCTCCAGTGGCCG
>NW_008795909.1:8748487-8766326 GCF_000699145.1 Aptenodytes forsteri
GCCCCGCCCCAAAAGGGCTACAGCAGCTGGTGCCACTGCCTCCTTGCCCAACCCAACCCAACCCAACCCAACGCTCCGCTCCGCTCTCCCATGGAGCCTCTGAAAGTGCTGCTTTCGCCAAGCGGGTGCTGGCTGACGTCAGCCCCTGTGCCAGCTTCCTCCCCTCCTCGCACAGCATTCCCAGATGGAGCCTGTCCACATCTGCCATGCCTGGACAGTCACTTCCAACCTATTTGCGACCGTCCCTTGCTTCCACCGGCCCCAGCCTCTCGCGCTTCTGCCAGCACAGACAGCTTTGGGGAAGGGGGGATGAGAGGGGGCAGATAAGGTGACAAAAGCCCCAAGGAGCGCTCCAGCCGCGGAAAGAAGAGAGCTGAGCAGCGTTTTACTTCTGCTCCCCGGCACGGCTGCTCTCTGCAAGCAGGAGGGCTGCGTGCAGAGTAGGACATGGCTTCCCCCGGGACCTGCTCTCCTCTCCAACTGATCCACGCACCTGGTTAGAGGTGGGGGGAAGAGAGCAGAGGGAAGGCGATATTTCAGCCGAGGGAGCAGGGGAAAGCAAGACTAGGGTTCAGAGGCAGCTGTTCCAAGCGCTCCAGCCTGAAGCGGTCCTTGCTGCGGTGCCTCTGCGATGTCCCGGTGGTTCCCAGAGAGAATAAGACATTCCTCAAAGGTCACTTCAAGGGCACAGCGCGCACCTTCCCCATAAAAAATTCTCTTTAATCTCTCCCGCGCCTGGGCTGGCTATAAATTGGCACAGCTCATTTGAATGGAAGTGTTAACCACCCACAGCCAACAGCTTCGGTCCGGAAACAGCAGCAAGAGGATATGGTGGGAGGCCTATAAACAGCAAGCGATGCCGAGGCAGCCAACCGGGCCGCTGTTTACAGTGTCTGATAATAAAGAGAAGCCAGAGAGCAAAGGAAAAAGGCAACATATCTAAACACATTAAAAAGATGCTTTTTGGCAACCTAATTAGGACGTGGAACTCGCAAACCTGCTAGCATTAAAAATAAGCTACATGAAAGCAGGACTTATTTGCACCCGAGTACAGTGATCTTAAATGTCACATGCAGAGGTAAGCGAGGGCGTGCAGCCGTTAGGTCCTGCGTCTTCTGGCTCTCGCACCTCTTTACAGGGCAGGTTTTGTACTTAGATTTTTAGGTTTCTTTCATGGAGTGAGACACTCCAAGGCGCAGGGTCAAGCAGCCGGCCACTGCCCGACACCAAGCCCTGCAGACCGGCTGCACCATTTCACTCTGAGCAGTTCAACCACGGAGGCAGGTCGCGCTTCCTTGCCAAATCCACGGCACTCTGCCCCGCTACACTTCCTACAGCCTGCCCGCTCGTCTGCAGCTTGGGGTGCAGGATGAGAGGAGGCTGTCAAAGCCCCAGCTCGAAGTAAGCCCTGACAAGCCCCACACAAGCACAAGAAGTAGGCTGTGAAAAGCATACCTTCATCGAGCTGCTGCCAGCTGAGATGTAAAGTGGGAACTTAAATGGAATTTAATTTTCCAAAAACTCATACTGTGCTGGGCTGCGAAAAACTAGGATAAAACCACAATGGGCTCCTGAGCAAATGGAGCTGATGCAGAGCAGAGAGAGAGTGGAGGCCCTGGGTCAAGCTCAACACAACCACCTTGGGAACTCTTCATCCCTTCCAAACGGCGCCTGGTCCCAGCACCCGCAGTCGAGCGGTCCCCAGCCTCCGAGCACCCCGCAGCTTCAGTGAAGAGCTGAACAGGGCAAAGCACTTGCAGCATCTGCTGCACACCCGAGGGAGAAGCACCACCGCTGTTCCCCTCCCTTTGAACCCGGCTGTCCCAAGCAGCCGGACTCCAAGCCGCGTGAGCCTATGGTCTCAGCACAGGCAGATTCAGAGCTCAACTTCAAATCACATTTCTCTCTACTGAATTCCCTACTCTGACGTTAGATCCAACCCCAAGAAGGGCAGCAACAACTTGCTGGTGACCAGCAGCCACCAAGCACGGCCAGGTTCAGGGCACAGTAAAGCAGTCGCTGCTTCAGCCACCCATCCTGCAGTCCCTTCTACTCCTTCAACGATCTCCAAACAACTACAGAAGCAGCACAGCGTGTCCTCGTGAAAGGAGGAGAGCAAATCTCAGCCAGGCCATGTCCGACATCCCTCGCAATTCTTCGATCCGCCAATTCATGGGTCTTGTAGCTTAATCATAACTTGGGAGCGGCTGCTCTGCTCAGCAGCACAACGCACAGCCACATGAGAGGGCGAGCCAGGGCAGCTAGCCTGTCTCACAGGAGATGGTGGTTTTCTCACTGCTTGCCCTCTGCCTCCCAAGCACGTACTCAGACCTCGGTAAGGGACCTCAAGCGTTTGGCAGCACAGCTCTAGCACAGCTAGCTAGCGGCAGCCCCTGATCTGCCATTTCAGTTTCTTGATTGAGAGTTTGCAGCCTGAAGGCACAAGCCTCTTCTCTAACAGCAATTAAAGCGCATCTCCTGTCTTTCAAGCTTCCACAAAGGTGACTTTCTATTTGGGGAGGAACATTTGCCTCCCAGCCAGTTTACGTGGCAGGATGCGGCAGGATGCAGGGTCTCCGCTGCTCTGCACTGGCCAGACGCAGCGCCTGCAAATGATGCTGCACGTGGTCAGACAAAAATCGGGGTGACAGAAGGAAAGCCCCTCTCTTACTGCAGCAAGGATCTGACCCCAACGGGAAGATGGAGATGAGCGAGATCCAAAAGCAAGAAAATCTGGGATACCAGTCCTGTCCTGACAAGCATGCATCCTCAAATGTACTCAGTTATGCCCAAATTATGTGTCTTCAGGGAAGAGAGGAAAGCCTCTTCTTCCTACAGAAAGCAAAGTTCCCCCCCCATCATTAGGCAGAGAAGATGCCGGTTTCTTTCTGAGTTCAGCATAAGCAAAGAGCGCTCAGTGACTGAATTTGTGGATGGAAAGCATCAAAGAAGGGAAGACAGGACAGCTTGTTACAGGCTCCCAGGCTTCTTCGAAAGTGCCAGGGTGATAAAGTTCCAGTGCTCACAGACAGCCGAGGGACCCAAGGAGAGATCCTGTGTTTGAGACACTTACAGGCAAGTGCTAGGGAACTCATCCGGGAAGCTGCAAGGGAGAGAGGCGTCTGCGCTCAGGATTGCCTGCTCCCGAATACTGCCACACCCTGTCACCATCTGCCAGCTGCCAAAGTCTGTGGAAACGGAAGATCCGGGCAGAGAATGGTCCGCCGATCTGGGGCAGAGAGAGAGGGAGACGGCGCGATCAGTCAGGTCATTCAGCCACGTGCCTTTCACTGACGCTGGTGCCAGGGACCCGCTGGGCTGACCACCAGCAACGCCTGCGCCAGCAGCTTTGAGACTTGGGGACCAGGGTGCAACATGCAGCTCTGGCTGGGCCCCAGGCCAAGCCTTTCCTTTGAAAGCGAGGGGAGAGCCAAGCTGCCTGGGGCCGACAAAGCAGCAGGAGCGCAGCAGGAGCCGGACAGGACGTAGCCAGCAAGCAGCAGATGGCCATGCAGAACTGTGAAACCCATTAGCGAGATGCAACAGCATGTCCTGCCCTGAATCCCTCACAGATGTGGACACCGTGCTTGTACAAGGGGCATCCCCGTTCCTTGTTGTAGCTCTTAGCACATCCCAGAGCAGCGGCAAGGCCTGACGGAGAATCAAGGTTGTGACTTGGTTAGTGCTGAGAAAGACTTAGAGATCCTTGGTCTGGCAGCTGTTAGAAAGCAGATCACTCCTGAGGCATTAATGCCAGACCTGGACAGAGCCAGTCACTGCTCAAGACGTCCCCAGGGCAGCCACCCCCCCCCCAGCATCTGAAGACCTTTTCATTCCTGTGTTAGAAGAATGGACTGCACCAGAAACCAGGTGGCAAAACATCTTTAGGATAGGAGAAACAGCCAAGGGAGGATAATTGTTTGATGTATGCAACCTCCCACCAGGAAAGGAGGAAGCATGAAATCTGAGAAGTGAATCTGAGGAGTCCATCCAAAATCTCAGAGAAGAGGGCACAATCACTTGAGACGAACCCAGAGCTCTTGGCTTCTGGGGAGCAAGCAATTACTGTGCCCCGCTGCACAGCAGAGTGTACATAGCTGGAAGCACAGCCTGTGGCAGAGCTACTCAATTACACACTACCAAGATCTTCTGGATAATTTATCTGAGATCTGCTGGGCAGATAGCAGTGCACCAGCTCCAGCTCTGCTGGGCCAGGTACTTGCACGCTGTCTTCACAGCTAAGAATAGCAGTGGCGCACTGCAGCTGCTCCCCAAGAGACCAGGAGAACAGCTAGAAAGACAGGATCTCCCACAGCAAGAAGGACCTCAGCGAGACTGGAAGGCAAGGGTGGAGGGAGATGCACAGTGGGAAACCTATTTGCAATCTCGATCTGATTCCAAGCCTGCCATTTAACTAGTCTGATCAATACCGCCAAGTTTGAGAAGTCTGAAATGCAGTCCTGAGCTGGCTGCACAAGCGGAGAAGGGGACGTCACACAGCTCCTTGCATGTCAGCTTCCCATCACAGTGCTAACGTTCCCGCAGCTGCAGCTTGGGGGTAACACCACTGTCTGGAAGTTCAGGCTCTGGAAAGGCATCACAGCAGAAAATGGGAAGAGCAGAGCTTCACCTGCCGTGTATAGCTCTTGTTCTCTGGTTGCTCGATGACTGAGGAGTGAGGTTCAGAGAGGTGCTGCGAGCATTAAGTATTGGGAGAACGCCTTCTTGCAAAAAGGTGTTTTTCCTAGAGCATGTAACACTGTAGTCAGAATGAGGGCATTTCATTGAAAGCAGAACTGCAGCATACACTCTTAGAAAGACCTTTTGGAGATCAGACAGGGATAACCTTCCCTGGGATGCAAGGAATTCGTAAGGGAAAGGGCTCAGCTGTTCAGTGACATCTACCCCTCTCCCCGCCTTTGGAAGATAAAGCCAAGGAAGTCACCGTGATGGACGAGAACAGGCAGAGCATTTGGGCCCAGAGCACGGTGCCGTGCTGGAAGCACAGTGGGAACAGTGCAGGAAGCCAGGGAGAAGCATAGAGGAACACTGCTTCAGTGCAGAGGGAAGAGGAGGATGTCACCTCCCTGAGAGTACAGCACAGCCAGACAGGAAAAACAGGACTGTCACACGCAGTTACAAGAATTTGAGCTAAAACCGTAAAGAGGTCTGTAGGCAATGGGCTTGGGCTGAAAGTAGACAGGGACATCATTGCTGCCAGAAAAGTAATGGGTTGTTGAACAGAGGATAGGTTTGGGGCCAGGCAGAAACAAAGGTTTTGAAGAGAGAGACTCTGGATGGCAGAGGGGGGCTTGGACTATGGCAGGATCTCCAGGTGAAGGTGAAGAGAACCGAGCAGAGCTCTGCAGTTCTCGCAAAGGGAAAGTAGTATCAGGAGTCTGCCTAGGAGACTATGCCCCCGTGGCAAGCGAAGGAACAAGACATGATCCAGGGCCCCAGGGACAGTAAAAATGTCCCTCTGCCCAGTATCATCAACCACGCTGGCCAGATGAGTCTGTGCTAAAGAAGGTGAGCAGAAAATTCTTTCCTGCTTTGGGTGTATAGCCTCAGCTTCCAGCCGCTGGTCACCTTCCATGGTTGTCAGCTAAGATTAGACTGATCTTACACCGCCTCTTGGAGGTGGATCAAGTAATCTCTTGAATCCTTTCTTGGACAGGCTGATAAAAGCGTCATGTACCTCCTGCAAGACTGACTCTCAGAGGCTCTCTAGCTCTCTAAACCTTCCTGGGGTCCCCAACCCTGTCAAGCAGCTGTGCAAACTTAGTCAAGTTACATCTAACCTAATAGCACAGGAGCCTAGGAGTTCAAGGCAGCCAATTCTGTGGCTTGCCTCCAGGCAGCAGAATAAACACTTGTCAATTAATTGAATAAACTGATTAACTCTGCAATGAGTCCAGGTCATCCCTCTCCTGGCTTAGATATTTGAGCCTAGCCAGCAGAGCTAAGATATCGTGGCAGACCTTCCCCTCTATCCCCAACGCCGTCTCAAGGGAGGCCCCTGAGGAAGTGTCACAACCAACAAGCATCTTGAACAGCCTCGAGAGACAGCAGGGGCCAGGGCTGGGTGAGACAGGCAGGGAAGGCATGGCATGGGAAATCCTGCGTTTGCACTGCAAGGGCAGCAGAGCTTCTTAAAAGCTGAGCTTGGCTTGAGACCAAGACCATATCTCTAGGGTGATTGTATCCCAGTGCAATCCAGTAAATGCTAAAGGTGAAAGTCTTCTTGTTCTTCAGTCTACCCCTGAAGGCTCCTTGTAAAGTCTTGCTGCAGAGGCCCAAAAAGGGCTTCGGTGCAAGTTGGGGCTGCTGGGGCACCAGGACCAGTCCCCAAGCCTGTAAGAACAGGTTTGCAACACGTTACAGCCATGCCAGAGGCTGGCTAGCTGCGAGGGCAGCGTGGAGGGTCTTGGGAAGCAGCTGGACGACTACAGCAAAGCCGATGTGGTTAAGAGAGATGAGATACAGCAAGTCTTCAAGTCACTGTCTCTGCCACAGACATCTAATGGCAGACAGAAAGAGAATGAAAGTGAGCTTCACACACCCGCCTCTTCAGGTCCACGAGTGGGAAGAAACTCCCTCAAAAGTGCAAGATTAACAAAATTAGATTAGCAAAACAGAGATGAGCTGCAAGCTGTTCCTTCACACAAGGAAGGACCTCTAGCAGGCCACAAACTGGCAACTCCTAGCCTGGAACGGTTCCTTTTAATTAGGTCAGTACTTCCCATGCAACATGCTGCACAAGATAGAGTATTTCAGAGCACACGAACACTCGCTTACCAGAGGAGAGCCAATACTGGAGGCAGAGCAACAGTCAGGGATCCTTCCCTTTCTTAATACGTAATTGAGACGAGTGCCAAGTGCCCAGCAGCTAGGCTCTCATCCTGCCCTGTGCCACCTCCGCTCACCTGACATATTTCTACACACCTAGGACTATTTGGGAAGCAGCTCATTTGCCAGCATATGCTCTGTGCCTCAAATTGAAGCGTTAAGTAGGTACTGTACGCGCAGACAGACTGTGGCAACCTGGAGTAAAGGGCAGCCCTTCCCACCTTTGCGTGGGAAATGTTGGCAAGGAGTACTTGGCAGAGCGCTGTACTGAGAGCCCTGGCTGAATCCCAGGCAGCTATCTACAGGCTGTTTTAAGTGCTGTAACAGCCTAAGCAGCCAGTCCTCTGCGAGCACAACCATTTTTGATTGCAGCACAGTCATGTGCCAGCCAGCAAGCACATTTTGTGGCATAGTCGTGCAGTAATTCCAGAAAACATTCCTGTAAACAATTCCTGTCCTGCTGCGGTCGCTATCCCAAGTTGTCACATCGCAGATACACCTTCCAAGCCAGGTGGCTGTAAGGAGCAAGACACGTAGTGCGCATGCAGTCTTATCACTACCAACAAAACACCCGAAGCCAAGGGACAGCAGCTTCCCTGTCCCTCTCTGCGCTCACTGCACTCCCTCCAGACCCACACCTGAACCGCCTGCAGCCCTTAAGGTAAGGCAGTTCTCTGTGACTGTTGACCAAAGGAGATCCTCCACAATTTAACTCTTGCAGATCTCGACTCTTCGGATCACAGTACTTTGGATTTCATTTAATTGACTTAGTGAAAGCACATTCAACCAAAGATTATCCAGCTGCTAATCCACATTAGTGCTATGTGCACACACACTAAATCCCTGACACAGATACAGGGTTTTTCTGCAGTCATGGGACGCTTAGACTATTAGTGTCAAATGCAAACACAGGACATGGTTTGCAAGCCGCTACCCACTCGCACACAGGGAGTTCAATTCAATGCACGCTATCTGCCATACTCAGAGCTCTCCGTTTGTAGAACAACAAACACCTTGTCCTGCTCTGCAAATAATCTATGCAGTATCTTCATGCATGTTTGCCCTCAGCAGATGTGATCTTACCATTGCATTGGGATAAGCTAGGAAGACTGCTAGGAATTTGCCTTTGTACTGCTTTGCCTAACAAGAACTGTCCCGGGATTTACAGGTACCCAGGACCTCTGGATCACAGCAGGACTCAGGAGGCAGGCTTGCGAGACGATGGCAGCAGCAGACTGCTGACGTGGCCCGTCCAGGAGAGGGGCTCGGCTCCCACCCGCTGACTCAACACTTGTGACTCCTTCCTTTAGGACACCCCAGTTCCCCTCCCAGGCCCTGCTCATCTCCCTCTGCCGGCTTGCCTTCCCATTCCCTCCAGAGCTCCCCTGCCTGCCAGCACACAGGCTGAACTGAACTTAACTACCTGAAGGGTGCCTGCTGGCATTTTACAAGCAACCATTTCTCCTCAACTGCTGCTGCAGTGGTTAAGTGTTTTGTTGCTATGGCCACACAGCCAGAGGATTAGGAAGTCAAGTACAGTAGTTTCTTCATCTTAACAGCCTTGGCTGTTAACCTGCCAGCAGCACTGTAGAGATAAAGGTATTTTTGGCATCCTGATCAGTCTCTGTGCTCCAGCCTTTCCATCCTAGTCCCACCATTTTTCAGGGGGTGAAGGAACAGAATTTACGTCTTCCTTCCATCACAGATACACTCCTTCTCCACCCAAAATGGGACTCTTCCTTCAGGATGGAAAATGGTGGCTGAAGGTACTGTGATAATCCATTACCTGCATGGAGCTCACCAGACAAATTCAGACGAACATAGTCCAAGCAGGGAGACCAAAGCCAAGTGGGGTGACATAACCTCTCTCTCTGGAGAAAACATACCATGTCCAGGCCCCAAAAAGTGCAAGCCATGTCAGCGTCTGACAAGGCAACGCATTGCTCAAGTCCTTAGCTAGCAGAGCTGTTAGCAGTGTTACCCCAGGGAAGGCAGGCAGGGCAGTCTGACTGATCTGGCAATGGACTAGGAGGCAAAGGAGCATGAGTGTGCCAGAAGACTTGGTTTGAAAGAGCAGCTCAGTTCAGCTGTTGCCTTGACAATTCCACCCACTCCCTAGGGTGGAAGGGTCTAGGTCTCTATTATTATTTCCTCCAGCCTGCACACCAAGAAGAGCAGGGCAAACCTAGGTGACTCCAGAGACGGAGAGCATACAGGTGTATGGTCTCCACCCAGCACAAGTGTAGCAGGCTAACCATCTTTGCGTGCAGCTGATTTCACCACTTTGGCTTCACAACTCATTCCCTTCTTCTGTCCCCTTGGTTCCAGGCTGTGCAAGGGGTTTGCTCCCCCTTTTATCCCCTATTCCCCCATCATGTACTTTTTTCTAGCCCAGCCTTTCACAGTGCCTTGTTCACAAAAGTTAACAGGGATTGGGAGTGGACTGGTGCAACCTTGCTGTGTTGAAGGGTTATAAAGGCTTTGTGCCATGGTAGAAGATATCATAAAGGTCAGAAAAATGTTTATGGCGGAATTCACAGAACGTTTACCTCTTACAGTGACAGAATACTGCAACTCCTTCTCAGGGATATTTATTGGGCATAGGAAAAAGCCACCCCCAGGGACTCTGGCCTGGAAGTAACAAGCTTCCCCACCATGCTTGCCTGCTGCCTCAAGCCCTGGGGGTGCCAGTTCTGAACACCTAACACCAATGGGCACTAATCACCCAAAAGCTTATAGACACGTCATCCAGACACAGCCAGAGGAAAGATAATTGCTGGCTTTACCAACTCTGAGCCCCTGGAACGCAAATCCCAGGGACTGTGTGCTCAGCCCCTTCCCGTGGTGCTCTTCCGCCTACTCCGTTTCTCTTCTTCGCTCTCGCAGAGTCCGGCTGAAGCATTATAAACCGCTTCTTCCACAGCATTGCTGCAAGCTCACCACCAGCCCAGCACTGAACGGCCTCTCAAGTCTTGGGAATGGCATGAGATCACACACAGGAGTTATGGCATTACCGTCATGAACAAAAGCAGCCCCCAAGACAAGCTGCTTTCTCTGCTGTATTTTCTTCTCTTCTCGGGAGATTTATTTCATCTTACAGAGAATGTAGAGGTGGGCCCCAGCAACAACTCAGAAACATCCTATTGATCTCTTTCCCCAGGGAGAACAGTTAGCATCATTTATGAAAACTGTCAGACAGTGATTTTTCTTTGGAATCAAGAAACTTGGTAAGAAAGTCTTACAAATTTTCAATGCTTTACTTGTTTGTCATTTTATTTTCCACGTGATGAGAGAGTACTAAAATTTGGCTGGTGGCTGTTTTTGAAGGGAATCACTAGAAAAAGACTCATCGGAAAGCCTGCAGAGACTACACAAGTGTTTGATGCTGCTAACAGCAACCTCTTAGCTAAGAGCCTCTTTATCCCCTGTCGGCCTAAACACATGGTGTTTGCTCCACAGGCTCTGCTCTTTCTTCCCTAGCCTCGCTCACCACTCTGCTTTGCCCTACCACAGCATCAGACTCCAGAAGGGTGCCAGAATATCCTTTGTTATGGCATGAGATCAGGCTCAGGTCCAGGGTCCTCATTCCCCGGTTGCCCAGCGGGAACACACAGCCTTCCAGGCGAAATCCTTTGCGCTGGCACGGCGCTCGCAGCTTGCTCCCAACTTGCTCCCAGCGGATTCTACCTCTGCTTTGCCACCAGCACCCAGAGTTTTTCCACCCTGCAGCGTCAGGAAGGTCAGCAGGTGGAAAGGGGGACAGGATAGATGCAGAATGAGGTCTGCTTGGTTTGAAAGGCTTCCTCCCCCACACAACACAGCCACTTCAAACCCCTGTGGATGCATTTGACAGAGAAAGTGCTGTGAGCTCCAAACATGCAGGATGCAGAGATGCCGGAGCTCGTGGAGTTGAGGCATGCGCTGAGGACAGGCAGAACAAACACCTAGCTGTTATCGGCACTGTTTCTCACTCCTCTAAATGGGCTGAGGCAGGAGTTTCTGTGTTTAATGGCCAGCACTTCACACAAGGTCAGGCTAGACAGGAACAGGCGTCCTGAGGCCTGTTTGCAGATACAAACCCATGTGCTCCAGGGTTCTCAGAGCCACAGAAGTGCAGCCCTGCACTCTCCTTACCAGACACTCATTTTGCTGAGAAATGCTCTACTCCGTCCCATCTCACCTGGATCTGGGCACTTCCAGTGGGCTGCTTCCAATCCTCAGGAAGTTATCAGAATGGGTTGATGAGGAGGAGCTGGAGGACTTGACTTCGACCATCCCTGCAGAAGGCAGCCTGTCTTCAGACTGCTGTGCCCTGCTCCAGAGCATGGCTTGTGGTGACGATGCACAGCTCTTCCTCCTGTGGGATGGAGGACTTGGGTGACAAAGCTGGCTTTCCCACACACTCCAACTAGGAAGCCTTTCCACAACAGGCTGGATTTTACCCCAGAAGCTACAAGCTCTTGTTCCCAGTGAACCTGCCCTCCTCCCTCCCAAGGAACCATGAGTCACGGGTAACCGCTCAGTGACGGGGGTACACTGAACTCAACCCATCTTAGCCCATTCTTTTATAGAACACCATCCACGTGACCTGGAAATCAAGAGACAGGAGAATGCATCAGCCCACACACATACAGTGATTGCTTTGTTTAGTCTAGCTGTAAAAATGCCTCAAGCAAGGGGCCTCCCAGCAGGGAAAGACCATTTCAATCTGCTCTAAACTCTACGAAGTGTATCAGCCAAGGAGCTCAGCCCAGGTGGGCGTTCGTGCGCACTGATGAGGGTGACAGGGACACACCACCAGTGTTATTTTCCCTTTTAGTGATTCCCTTCAGGCACCGCTGACCACACTTCTGACCATGTGCACAGAGCTGACAATCACTCCAGATGTAGGCGCGTTTCAGCCCTCTCCCTGTCTGTGCCGACAGCCCAGAACTGCTCTGGCTTCTTTTCCAGCCAGCACATTCAGGCTTGGGTGCGATTCACTGTCCATTGCTGCGTCAGGCCTTAGCTCACAGCACCATCCAGCTACATGCCAAACAGGCACACGTATTTGGGACTAATTCACATCACTGCTGCTCCACGTTCAGATTTCCTTTCTTACATCAGTTTTTTTTGTGGAAGAGTCCCAAGAATTTTTCCCCTTCCAAAACCACAGTGAATTGGACAAAGACCTCCCTATGTGCACAAGTAAAAAGGAAAAGTCTAAAGCAGACAAACTCAAGGAGAAAAGATGCTGTTCTTTCTGGAATCTGGAAGGGCATCTCAGCTTTGACTGAGATCTCGAGCACTGTCAGCAAGTGCAGCTAAAGACAGGCTCATTGTACAGTGGAAAGCACGATATCCTCTCTTCATTTCTTGAAGGTGTCCACCCTCAAACATCACACCACAGCCTCTCTCAAGCATTATTTATCTCATGTTATCATAGCTGCCAACATCTCCAAGCACAGCTTGCAGAAACAGGCTTGTTTCAAGCTAAAAACCAAATGACTCTCCCTGCAAGGAGACCTCGAGGCCACCTGTTTTCAGGACAACACAATGAAGCACATCCCCTCCCCACTCACGCTACGCACAGTCCAGCTCACCCAGCTTGTAGCAAGCCCTACCTGTTCTCCAGACTACACAGCCACAACAGCCTGCAGCAAGACATCCGAGAGCAGTCCCCTCACTAAGCACTCATGGCAAGGCTCACAACCTTCCCTTTCCCAAGCTCATGCCCACAGCATGGGCCCAAACCATCCCCATGGTAGCAGCAGCTAGCCCCAACACAGCCTGATGTCTCCAACAAGGAATGAAAGCAAACCAGAGTTAGAAAACACGTCACAAAATCAAGCCCTGATACACCCAAGTGCAACAGATCTCTTCCAGCATGCTCTGGCCGCTTCACATCTTGTGAAAATCACGTGTAGGTTTTGTGCTGCAGGATCTCATCTGTATGTCCTGAGCACTCAGAGCAACGTAAATGCTTCCAGTTTACTACCCTGCAGCCAGGCAAGTGGAAAGTTGTCCTCTACTTGCTGCAGTCACTTTGCTGTGGATAGGTAGGGTCTGTGTGTTAAAAAGGACTCTGCGCTGCTTACTTGGCAAACGCGGTTTGGGACTCCCCATCTCCATTTTGTGATTCTGCAGAAAGATTCTCTCTTCCCCTCTTCAGCATTTTATAAATTGAATCACAATGTGCTTTAGAAAGGCTGCTGCCCCTAGCATGGCTGCAGGCTCAGTCCCAGAGGACTTCCAACTGCCTCCAGCACAACCCAGATTTAATTTAAAATAATTGCAATATAAAATAGCATTTTCACATGTGCTGAGGGAGAAGAGAGAAAAATTAAACTGAGAGGGGCAACCCTACAGCAAAGTTCTGAAATCCCCAAACAGCACCAGAAACTCCACAAGCAAGCACAACGCCCACCCCAGAGCAGCAGAGTTGCCAGACACCTTCCCCAGTCCCCGCTTCCAGCCAGCCACCAACATCCCCAGGCAAGTCCTATGAGACCTTCTACCAATAGGGAGCACTGACAATTTCATATTCTCCCCCAGAAGTATCTCTAAGCAGCGCTGCAGGCAGCAACCTGCTTTCAGCTCACACACCTCGTGCTGTTAGAGGGGCTGAAGTTTAGAGGGGATTCTTGGCCACCCAGCCCACCTACCACTAACTGCAGACACTCCCCTGTATAATCTCTTCCATAAACTGATTAAGCTTCATTTTAGGGCAGCTAAACTGCCTCCACTTTTCCCTGGGGAGGCTGATGCCAAATGTCATTTTTGTCGTAGTTTGGAATCATCTTTTAAAAGTAACGAAATCCTTTTGTGGATGAAGTTTAACAGTGAAACTGGTGAAAATGGAACAAAGCTGCTTTACTCTCATCAAGGGACAAACTTCAGGAGCATCCCCGCAGGAGCATCCCCGCAGGAGCCTGACAGTCTTTAACATGGGGCGGTCTCCAATTTTTGGTGCAGAAGTTCTGTAGCACAAGTTGCAGCAAAGCCTCTCACAGCCAAATTCCTCTTTCCACCATAAGGAACCCATGCCAAAGAGAGCAGACCCGGAGAGCGAGGGACTTCAGAAATAGCTTTTCTACTGTGCTCAGAGCCTGCGCCTTTTGTTCTGCAGCCCATTGAGTGGTTATCTCCTCACCATGCTGCTTGAGCCTGCGCTCCTGCTGGCATCAGCTCCACTGCTTCATAGGTGAAGCTCCCAGCTGCTCCAGGGGAACTTTCCATCCCCAGGGAGAAGTCACTGCTCAGACTTGTGGTGCTGCCTCGGTCTCTCTGCTCTAGAGAAAACAAAACAGAGCTACCTGAAGACCATCTCGATCTTGCTCACTTTCTCTTCCTTTAAGCAATACACTTCCCACGTGCCCTGGGGCCGCATTCTTGTGAGGCCCCAAGGAAAGCATACCCATTTGTAGTCACCTGATGCTGGGAACCCAAGCCCCCAAGCGATCAACCATTACCAGCACCCAGGGGTGCTGATGCTCGGCAGCAGCACTCACTGAGCATGCAGATCTCTTCCAGGGTGAAGCCAGGTGGCAAACTCTTCCTTCTGGGGAAGGAAAGACAAAGTTACCTCAGCCACGCTTCAGGGCTGCGTGGAAGCTGGCCATAGCCAGATCTCTGTAGCACCCAGCAGATCAGAGTGGTGGGGAAGTTAGCTGTGGAGGGGCAGAGGGGAGGGGATGGGGCTGGTGTGCAGTATCCGACCCTCCTAACAGTCCCAGCCCACACACCCTGTGCTTTGAGAGGGTGGCAACAGGCTGCCGGCAGACATGTGCTTATTCAGAGCCTCCAGGGTGAGCTTTGTTTCTTTCTGACCCTCCTGAAACAGGAAGGGGTTAATGCTTAGCGGTCTGTTAAAAACCAGCCACCCCCGCTCCCCCCAGCAGTGCCTCACGGAGCTTGCTGCACAGCCTGCTTGAGCCAGAGCACACATCTCTGGGTTCATCCGTGCTACAGCAGCCACGGACAGTCATTAAGCAGAAAGCATGTTTCAGCATGGACAGTTTTTCAGAGCACAATGTGGCACCTCGCAAGCCTTGGCCCCATTTTGCAGCCTTCAGAGTTGCAGAATAAATTAAAGAAAACTGGGCTAGGACACCAGGGCTTCTGTCTCCCCAAAGGAACAGCACTAACAAGCTCCCGGGCTCTGCAGCCCATGCAGCAGCAGGCACAGGCTCCTTACCTCTGTGACTTCACAGCAGAGAACTCTTCAGAGGTGATGTGCTTCAGAAAATTGAAGCAGAAAAAGAAAATCTGAGCAAAGGGAGAGAGAAGAGCGGTTCAGGAATGAACCCGAGGCTCCATGCAGCCTCTTATCTTGCTGGGGAGGTGCTGGCAGGAAGGAGATAGCAAGAAATCTGCAGCTACCAGCCTCCAACGCGCCATGGGCTGCCACCATCCCATCCTGGGCCTTCTCTTACACGTTAAACTGACCCTCTGTTCCCTGTCACGGGGAGGCCCGGAAAGGAAGGTGTATGACAAGTCTCCTTATCAATGCCTTGCACACATGCCGCAAGCACACGGCAGGTACTTATGCCATCAGTGCAGAAGGGAAAAGAGATGGCCCCCAGCAGCTGCTTATACACCCAGGCAAGCAGCAGACCCAGCAGGACTAGCAGGGTTAGAGCTGCATGCTCCACAGCTGTATCACACCTGGAAGCATGCGGTACCTGCAGCGTCCGTGGTTCCAAGCTCGTGCCCTGCCACGCACCAGTCTGCTCTGCGGCATTCACCCTGCTGTGCCTCTGCCACCCCATCTACCTGCACAGAGCTGAGCCCTTCTCCTCCTGCAGAGGGGAGCAGGGAGTGCTAGAGGCAGCCATGCACCCCCTCTCCTGTTGGAGCTACCGACTCCGCCCTTGGCCAAGCAGGCACCAGAGCAGAGCAGAGCTGCCAGGCTCGAGCCAGCAGAGCTCTGGGAAAGGAATGAATGGGAGGAACGATACTAACAGAGGGGCCCTGGACCCCTGAAAGATGGAAGATAGGCCAGGGTCCCGGCTCTGCTCTTCAGAGGCAGGGGATTCCCTAGAGAGGTTAGAGTCTGAGGAGCAGGGGATTAGCAACAGGGTTAGACATACTCCCCACCTCTTGATTTCTATCCAAAAATGATATTGCAGTGTACTGCAACTATAGTCAGAGCAATCATTTTTTGCTGTTAAACAATGAAAGATTTGAATAGAATTAGTTCCACTTATCTTAACTGCCTCCCAGACCCATCTGTGCACCCACAGATACACCCTGCAAATACACACACTGGAACCAGCACAAGCCATGAGCCTGCAATGACATGCAAGCCACATGCAGCTGCAGCACCCAGGCAGGAGGGCTGGCACCCAGGGCAAGCACACAAGACTGTACAGCTTTATTTCCACGCTCCCAGGAGTCACGCGCCTTAAGCACCCCTTCTCATTGCTGAGCTGAATAGCAAGTCCTAGCACCCTTTCACCAGGGGCCTGAACACTAACGGCACAGCAGGGGAACTGGCAGGACTGACACCCACCAATCAAACTGTAGCCTGACAGAAAAGCATTCCTACACCTTATGCATCAGGAAGTGATGGGGCAAGGCTCCTACCTCATGTTTCCAGCACCTGAACAATCTTTTTAGAGCCCAGCCAGACCACTGATAGTACCAGAAGCAGGCAGTGAATGCTGCCACCGTAAACAAGTACCCTGAGAACAAAAAGCAGTGCTCAGCCACTGCCCCAGACCAG
The DNA here is from genome assembly GCF_000699145.1 of Aptenodytes forsteri. Lineage (NCBI taxonomy): Eukaryota > Metazoa > Chordata > Aves > Sphenisciformes > Spheniscidae > Aptenodytes > Aptenodytes forsteri. The sequence continues at coordinate 8,765,043 of NW_008795909.1, forward strand.
ACACTCACCTCTTCTCCTTTACTGAGTCGATCGACTAACATGTGCCTGGAAAGAGAGCAAGGGAAGCTCAGTCACAAGCTGGAAGCCAGAATCAGCAGAAGAGCACGAGCTGTCAAGAATGGTCAGATGCCTGAGCCTCCAGGTAAAAAAAGGCATCAGCCCCTCTTGTCACAGCTCATTGGGAGCTGCCCCAACATCCACCTTTGGTTGTGAGCAAACATCAAAGATGACCCCCTGAAGGCTTCTCCCCTGCTGCGCAGGGATGCATATGCAAGTAAAACTTAGTGTGCCTACCCAAAGAGAAACCAGTCATAGGCCACTGTCAGGTAGAGAATCTCAGATGGCTCCAAGGACGCGTGGATCAGCCCATCCTGCAAAGCAAATGAGAACAGCCTTCAGGCAGCAGCCCTGGGGATCAGGACTTGGGAATTCATGGTCTACTGAAAACTGTCATGGTGATCCATGGTGAGCATCTCGCTCTACCTGCCTGTGATACCGTGTCTGATGGCAGGACAGCATGTTGGGCTCCACATCAAAGCCAATCCACACCCTCTCTGAAGCCAAGATAGTCAAAAGGAACGTTAACTGTTCCGCCACCACTTCCTGGTGACACAGTCACTCACCCTCCAAGCAATCACCCCCAGAAGCAGAGCAGGTCAGCCAGGTACTCACAGCCCATAAGGAGAGGCGCAATAAGGAGATGAAGAGAGGAGTTCGATCCCAGCCGGATATACAGTGCACCAGGAGCCCGCTGTCATCTGTTCCAGGCAGGGGTAGGAAGGAGAAGGAAAAAAAGGATGTTGCAACAAGAGCAATGACTTTTCTTTATGGTAAATCTGTAGAGACAAGCTACCCTCCATCCCCACAGCCCAGGCTCAAGAGCAGAGCTCAGCCACCAAGCCAGAACATTTTGTCTTGAATAGAGCAGCCAACAAATTGCTCAGTGTCCTGGGTTGTCAGCAGCCCCAGCTGATGTGCTGTCCTGGTCCTGACACCTGCTCAGGACATGAAGTCACTAGGTATGAACATCACTTTGCTACCCAGAAGATATACCTACCCAGTTGCAACCCACTATCACAATCTATCCCCACATCAGAGAGAAACCTGCTCCAACTGAACACTTTTTCAGTCTCACTGACCTTCCTACTGATACACATTGAGCAGAGGCACGCACAGGGCACAACTCCTGTGCTCTCCAGAAAATTCGCAGTGTGTCCCAACACAACTACTGCAGCAGAGTCTGTAGTTGGCCGTGCTGGCGGGGCCAGCCACCGCGTTTGTCTG
>NW_008795909.1:8766685-8781215 GCF_000699145.1 Aptenodytes forsteri
GAGCCAGCCACGGCTCTGTCTGTCCAACAGTGCTAGGTACAAAGTCACAGTGCTCAGAGGGAACAGGGTGCCAACATAAAGCAATACACCCCCTTCAAGGAGCTGGCGTGGCTGTGATGACAGAGGGTGAAAGGGGCTCTTAAATAGGCACCTAATGAGACCCTGGGTTGGGGGCACAAAACACAGATGTCCAGTAAAATAAGAGCAAGAGTCAACAAGCAGAGGAACAAATGTTTCTTCTCTTCAGCTTTAAAGCAGTAAAACTTTAGGTAAAGTGTTCAGACATCCCTCCACTCTTGGGAAGAGAGGGTCTTCAAGGGATCAGCAAGTCCCTCTCTAAGAGGGGAGCTGGAGCCCTGAGATGCTAGGACCATCACCCTGTTTTGAAGGGAGAGAAGTGAAGCTCTCTACAAAGAGTGGCACTAATACCATCAGCTGTTCTTCTGGAGACAGCGACTGCTCCAGTTAGACCACTGGGAGCCAGGAGTTTGCCTTACCATCACTATTGATGATGGAGATCAGCAGCTTCAAGTAGTTCTGTGTCTGTTGCACAAGGTCCCAGCTCTGCAGAAAGAGAAATGTTGATGGTAAGGGTCTGCCCACAGCAAAAGGCTGCTCTGCAGTTTAGAGCCCACCATGCTCTTGGCTTCGCTATCCAGAACAAGAGCAAAGCAGAAATAACCCTGTGGCCATTCCTCAGAGTGACAGACTCCCTTGGTGCTCTAATCAATCCCCCCATCCCCTACAAAAGGCACTCTGGGACAAGAGACCAAGCAGGGGGAAAAAAAGTTTTTTATATATATATATAAAAGGCCATCTCTCCTGCTGCCTGGCTGGCACAAAACCTGCTTGCCTGCAGCCCCAAAGCTCCTAGCAGACCATGCTCAGAGAGACTAACGTGAGCCAGCAAACACCTGCGGAGCACTGACCCAGTTCTGCAGCCCCCCCCGCATGCATGCACTTTACCAAACGGCTCAGCAGCCATCTTACAGCTGTGTACGTGATGCAAGTAGCATGATGGGGTGAGCAGGCCAAGGTCAGCAGCCTGTTCCCACAACCCAAGCACTTTGCTCAAAACTCTCTGGCCCTTGTAAATGGCCCCAGCAGGCTGCCTGCAGAGGGTTGACCCGCTCCCAGCTGCTCCAGACAGGCACTGGGCTTCTGCAGTAAGGCCCAAGTAGCAGCAGCACCACAGAAGGGCTCTGAACTCAGAAACCTCCAGCACTACAAGAGATGCAGGTGAAAAACATCAGAACAAGCTCAAGCGTGTCACTCTTGACCACTGCGTCCTGAGAAGATGCAGGGAATTTCAGCGATCCGATCAGAGCCAGAACTAGCTCAAGGAAAACAGGATAGCACTGGCAAGGAAAAGGCAAGGAGAGGGACACACGTTTCATTGTGACAGTGTTAGTGGTATAAGTGACATCTGACCACCAGCAATAGAACCCTTGCTGTGTGCTTGCATGTGTGCACATGTGCATGTAACCACACTTAAGACTACTGTCAGACAAAGAACATACTGCTCTGCTGTGAAGCCTGCACAGCAACAAAAAAGTAGGGAAATGGGGAACACACTCAGCCTGGGGCAGAAAAACACATAATTCCAAAGCCTTTTATCTGCCCAATTCAACCCAATCTTGTGCTTATGCCAGAAGGAATTGACTAATCATCCAGTCTGATCTCTCTATACCACAAACCAGGAAGTTTTGTTCAGTTGCCCCAAATACAGCCTGAAGCTCGCACTTGGCAACATCTCTGCCCAGAAAAACACCTCAACTAGGGGTGACAGTTCATCGCTCCTTTAGCAGCATGTTCCAACAGATCATCCTCAAAAATAACAGGCAAGACTGCTTTTCCTTATTTGACGGTCTGATTTCAGACTGCAGATATTGCTTCCTGTGCAGCTTTTCTTCCCCAGATCCAAGAGTGCTTTAGAATTAGTATTTTCTCCCTGCAAATGTACTTACACATTAATCAAGTCAACCCTCCATCACCTTTGTGATTAGCTAAACGGACTGAGAACTTCAGCTTTAAGTGAAGCACCTTCTCCAGTCCTCAGATCATTTCTGCATCTATTTATTACACCCTCTTCAATTTTTAATATCCTATTTAAAATACTGGCTGCTCAGTATTCTAGTGAACAAGTCTCTAGCCATAAACAAGCTGTGGTCCCATTAGTTCTGCTTCAACACTGCAAGCTACTTTCCGTGATTCTGCTTATGCTGGCACTTAAACATTATTTACATCACTGACTGACAAACACTGGCCCAGCACGGGGAGCTCTGCTAGTTCTGTGGTGCTTCCAGCCACAGAGCATAGGAGCGTGACACGCTCCAGCACAGTCAATCATCACAAAACCTGGGGGGATTGGTAGGGCCACTGATGTGTGAAATGGAGCACGCTAATCAGCAGTATAAGGTGGTGCTCCCTGGTATGAACAGACAGAGGTAAACCTTGAAGCTTGGGCAAACATAAGAGTTCAATTATCATTTGTGATGCTGTCACAGTAATAAGGAATGGAGACATGCTACGGTCAGTTATGATTTTCTTCTCTCACAGGACAGGTACCTTGCACACCCATGAAGAAGGTGCCTAGTCACTTGGCTACTGCTCACATAAGGGAAGGCTGATCTCTCTCAAGACCCTCCACAGCCAAGGAAGTCTACCCACTGCAGGGACATGCCTAGCTAAGATTGTGAACAAGTAATACCGCTTTCCGTTTGCTGGCATGTTCCTTACCTTTGTTACTGACATATCTCCCTAATGGATTGCAAGCTTTACGCAAGCTACAGAAAAAGATTTGCTGTTAGTCAGCTGCCTTGGGACACACCAAGCCAGGAAGCTTTTGGGTAGCGCATTTCCACTGCTATTCTGAACAATCAAGTCTGCAGCCCCACTCCCAGTGGGGTGGTATGAAGTGAGCCAGATTACTGCAACAGGAGCAAGTCAGACTTCAAATCTTTACTGATCCTTCCTGACTGAATCTCTGACCTCCCACAGAGAGGGAGGTTTGCTCACCTGGTACTCGCTCCAATCAATATTCAGAGACTGGGTCAGAGAGACTGGGATACTTAATGGAGCATCTACATAATCCTGAAAAAAACCCCAAACACAATTGGTCAGAGAAAAGCCATGACTTGAAGGCAGCGAGTTCCAGAAAAAAACAAAACAACAAATGCCAAATGGTGCATCTAGAAGAAAGCACCTCAGAAAAGCATCTTTGAATGCAAAAACCTGCAGTGGTAAGAATTAACTCATAGCCTCTTAGAAGGACTAATGGACAAGAGGAGCTTTTCTGTGCTCCCAACAGTGAAAGCCAGGGACAAGGCATGTTAGTTTCTGAACTCCTGTAGGGCTGCTCCACTCAACCATCTCCCTCAGCAGGAGACAGAATACAAAGACAGAACTGAGAACAGAGGCTATCAATAAGATATCAAATTCAAAAACAGGAGCAACCCATACCTCCCATGAGAGGCCAAGCATCCTGGACTTCAGGATAACGATTCATTTATTTTACATATGAATTTTACAATGAATGAGTAATTTAGTACATTCACTATCTGCTTTGTTTGTCCTGTTGGTTTCCTCCCTGTGATCAGAAATAAGCACATGACATACACACCATCGCTCAGGAACTCTGAGGCAAGAATTAAGCCCAGTAAAGCCCACAGCTCTCCATTTTGTAACATCCATGTACCTGTTTCCAGTTAAATATGAGACCCTCAGCTGTATAATCCCGGTCTTTGTACTCCTTAAAAAACTCACAGCCTGCAAGAAAAAGAAATAATGAACAACCGTTCAGCTAACTGATATCTAACAACTGAAGTGCCTTGTGGGACTGGAAGTGCTGGCAGCTCTGGGCTCCAGAGCACCAAACCAATCAAAACTGCTGCCTGTGGGAAGAGAAGAGCAGTAATCATCAGTACAGTGTGCAGCACAGCCTCTCAGCAGCAACAACCCAGAGCACTCAGCAGTGAACACACTCACACAGCAAAGGGCAAACTCCAAACACACAGCAAATGTGGAGTTTGAGGGACTGATTTCATTCTATCCCAAACAAGAGGTTTCACCAAGGAGCTACGCTTTCCAGGGCCACTGGCTTTTGCGCAGATCTAAGGCATCAGCCTGGCACACTAAGTGAGAAGGAACCAGCAAAAGGAGCTGTTGGCAGAGCCCTGGGGAAAGCCAACTTTCACAGGGCATCTGCTGCAGGTAACAAGAAAGGGCTCTGTCAGAGGCGGCTGTGATTTCTCTCACATTTAAGTCTCCTCTTTCAAACACACGAATTGCCCTATCTGAAGGAAGCAGATACATAACCACTTCCAAGGTTTCCCCCCAAGCCTTCCCATCCAAAAGTTTGTCCTTTGGCTCTGTTCTTCTCAAACAACTATTTGAAGTCTCTGCAGCAAACTGCAGTCACTTAGTCACAGCTGAGCACCACCATTAGCACTGCGGCTGCCTGCAGGCTACAGGGAACAGCCCTCCCAATGTACTGTGTATGCCCCAGCAGCGCCAGGGCACCCACATTACGAAGACACCCCTGTGCCGGGCACTGAACACAGGCACCGATTCCTGCCCTGAAAGTCACAAGTAACTCCAATGGCAAAAAAAAAAAAAAAAAAAAAAAAAAAAAATCTTTGTGCAAAGACAGGACTAGCCCTCAAAAACACAGAGTCAGGAAGCAATCTGTCAGTTGAGATTTAACTCCAATTAAACAACGGCTTAAAGCAAAGAATGGGGGATTATGGCAGTAAGTATTGGCATCTACAAACGCCAACTACCAGTCAAATGGAAAAAAAGGTTTTTCTGCACTGAAGGGCACAAAAGCTTCTGCAGATACCCCGTTTTAACCCAAGTCTTTCACCCTAGACAGTCATGTCTGGACACTGCCTCGCTCACCTAAGACAACAGGATCCCAGAATAACTTTAGAGACAAATTACAAACCAGAAATTCTTTCAACGCAAACCTGGAAACATCAATAAGAATGTATCACGGCATTTGGCCAGTCACTAGAGGGGCTGCTGATCCTTAGATGTGTATGCCTTAGATTTACTAGAATGACAACATTCCCCTGTGGACCAGCGCTGCTGAAATCAGACAACAGCTGCAGGGAGAATTTCCCGTTTTGTAAGGTTTACCTCTAGCGTGGTAAAACTCTCACTAGAGTGAAGAGCTGCTAAAAGAAAGCAGCTGTCCCAGATGGCAGAAGAGGAAGGACCATCACTGAATATTGCACACAATATGCAGATCCCCATACAGTAACAACTCTACAGCTTAGCTCTATAGCATCACTTCTTCCTCATTCTTTACAAACCCTACAAAAGACCTGTGTACACTGCCTCTCTCATGTTCTAAGTTTGGTGAGGCATATGGCAGCAGCATATACCTGTGCCATGTGCTACAGAAACCAGTAATACTCTTATTTCTGTACACCTCGGCAATCTCCATGGCAAACTTGATAGAAATCTTCATGCAGCTTCTCTGAATTATCACTAATTTATCTATGAAAGGAAATACACCCTTTAAAAAAAAAAAAAAGAAAGAAAATATGTTTAAGGGCAACAACTAGTAATCAAGGAAAAATTTGGGTTTGGATCATCCACAGTTTTGTTAGTTTTTGTTTTGGTTTTTTTTTCCTCCTCTCCCTTTCTTTGTACACAAGGGAGAAAGAAAAGTCCCTTTTTGCAGACAGAGCTCAAGCACAGCAGTCTCACATCCAATGCTGTCACCGAGCCTGACATCAGCAGGCAGGCAGCAATATTCAGCTCATCTTTAAGAGTGCAGCAAGTGACCCAGCAGTGGTTGCTAGGCACAGGGACTAATATAGCCAGGGAGACGGGCTGGAGTGGTCTGCATCTCAGCCGTACATTGCAGGCTCAGGTTAAGTTCTGCCTAGCACTGAGGATATCTTACAGTGGTGCTCTGGAACACTAGGACGAGAAAATACTCTTAAGAATTGGGGTTTTACATAACACAGAGCAAGACATATATTTAGCATCAAGTAGTAGTTTGGAGTTGCAGGGGTGTCAAAGGCCATCTTAACCCCAGCTCCACCTCTGGGACTTTTTCTCTGCGCTTGAATTAATTAGAACTGCTGAGAAATTATTTTACCACCTCAAAGAGTGCCTAATGCTGACTCATACCGCCAGAGCATCCAGATTCGTTGAATTGTTCTCAGTTTAAAAGAGCTTCTCTCCAGAGGGAGCATAGGAAACATTCAGCAAGCCACAGTCATTTCACCACACACACACACACACACAGAGGTAGTTCCCAGTCCCCAGAAACGGATTGTCACCTGTCCCTTGGGAGTCCCTCTGGACATCAGTCCTGTACCTGGATATGGGATGGAGAGAAGCGTGAAATCAGCATAACGTTGAGCTTTGTCCACCTTCTCAGAAGACGTCACACTGCACGGGACAAGAGGAAAACAGCACACATTTGTAGAGTATTTTTCACAGAGATACTAGCACTCAGAAAGCTACCTGTCACATCTCCCTGCACAATGACTTGACTCAGTAGTGAGCAGGGGCACAACTTACTCAACACATCCAAATAAACAGTATAGCCCCAAACCACTAAAGCTTTCCTCTGAGAGAAATCCCAGGAGAAACATCTCCCTCTGTTCCTATACGCAAGCAGAGGGCTCCTTTACTCTCCCTTTCTGAAGGGGTGACTGTCACATCACTGCAAGCTCTACAGAGAAAACCTACTCAGGGTGCAGAAGACAGATGAAAGCAGCTGTCTTGCCCATTGATACAGCTTTCTCTGGCCTAAAACCTTGGGGTTCTCTGTACAACATCGACTAACGGATCCTGCTGTAGGACTCTTCCAGGGACTGCTCCCAGGTTGCTGAATCATAGAATCATTAAGGTTGGAAAAGACCTCTAAGATCATCGAGTCCAACCGTCACCCCAACACCACCATGTCCACTAAACCATGTCCCTAAGCGCCTCATCTACACCTAATTAAATACTTCCAGGGATGGTGACTCAACCACTTCCCTGGGCAGCCTGTTCCAATGTTTAACCACTCTTTCAGTAAAGAAATTTTGTAATTTCAGTAAAGAAGTTTTTTTGCAGTAAAAAATGCATGCCTGATAACAATTCACGTGTAATGGCTACACTAGCTGCAATCCAAAGCCTGCAGAAAAACAAATGAACCCAGACTCACTTCAAGCCAAACTTCACCTTCTTGTTTTCCACCATCAGGTCACAGATATATCGGACAGACAGGTATCGAAGCAGCTTGATGTCGTGCCCTCTGACCTTGTCAAACAGCTGGGAGTCTGCATTTCTGCAAGACAGAACAAGACAAAGCAAGATGAGCATGGAAGACTGGCCACGTTTAGTCTGATTCTCTGTGCAATACTGCCACAGTTCTTCCCCGAACCACTTCTGGAGACAGCACGAGCCTTGTCTCCACAGGTCAGAGTCAGACTCTGCAATGAACTGATACCACAAACTTCATGCTTAGGGTGCCTCTCCACGTCTCACTCTGTGTTGCAACAAGCACGTAAGACACAGACCAACTTCTCCAGCCTGGAGATGTACTTTTTGATGAAGTAAACACGTCTGTGTAATTCAAACACCTTTTTAAATGGCTCTATATATTCCTGTCTCCAGCCCTTCCCTCTGGCAAGAGATTAGCAGGCTTCAGTTACGCTGGGTTCAGCCAGCCATTAGTATTCAAGACTCTTTTTCAAAAGCAAGGAAAGTAAGACTCCGACCTTGGTGAGGGTCTCAAGCCTGTACCCAAAGCCCAGCCTAGGAAAGAGCAGAACTGAGTGGCTGAGCCAGTCAGCTTTGGTCCAAACTCCCTTTTCCCCACCCCAGTGATGCATAATACAAACCTAAGTGCAGAATCTTCCTCTGAAATGTCTTCTGCATCTGCCCAAGCATCATCAGAACCTCCTGCAAGGAAGGCATTAAGAACTGAAGCTTGTGTAAACCAACTGAATCCCCAATCCGACAAGACATGCACACGCCCAAGAAGGTCATGGTTTGGCGCCCTCTCTCCACTCGTAAGTGCTCTCAGTTGTTCCCCACATTTCCCCTTCCTGGAAAGCCCGTTTTCTAATATAGCCCACTCTTCCCTTGTCATTGCAAAGGACCTAGGCAGGTCAAACCCATTACTGACAGACAGAAGGACACCCTGACAGTGCTACACAGTGCTTTGTTAAGCCAAGCCTCAGCTCCCACACTACAGACACCCAATGCTCTCCTGAAGAGCTTTCCCTAGAGTTCACTATATCTCACCATTAGCAGGATTTGATTCCCAACGATTAGCCAAGCTACAGCAAGTTCTTATCCTCTTTCTTCCATTATTCCCCACCCCCGACGTTTGGGAATCAGTACCCTGAATCCTTTGGGCTGCCTTACTTGCCTACATGCTTCCCCTAACTCACTCTTCAGCCTCAAGTTCTTTTGTCACTGCTTCTTATGACCTATGGCACTCTGTGCTGGTGCTTGGAAACGGGCAGGAGATTTCAGTCTTTGCTCTATTATGCAAGGCCTGATGCAAGCAGGTCCATGCTAGAGCGCTGCATCGGCTCTCAGGAAGAGCTTGCTCTCGTGTGTAGGTCACTGTCCCAGCACTGACCAGCCTTACCAGGCAGACAGCGACAAATGGCTCCTCACTCACCTGAGAAGATATAGTTGTAGCCAGTGCGCCCATAGAGCTCTCCCCAGCCAGCCAGCGTTGCTGATCTGCAAATATGCTGAAGGAAGATTTTATTATTAACCACGCGTGCTCCAGGAGTCTTTCCCTTATCAGGTCTTTGGCCTATTTGCTGTCACGTTACACAGAAATGGTTGGTACCTACAGCTACTGCCTCTCAGCAGTCTCCCCTGCAACCCTGGTCCAGATCAAGTTCTCCAAACACATCAAACTCCCAAGTAGCTAGTCTTTGAATCACATTTTCATCTCCAGTTCTCCAATTCACTAATACAGTCAATTCCTGCCAAGTTAGCAACATCCATGCTCCATTAATACCCTGCTTGAGCCTTATTTCCACATTCCTGTGGATGAGATTATGGATGGTCCCAGTACGACTCCGGGCAGTTCGCTCCTGTGGAAAAAGGTCAGCAGGTTCAGCCCACGATGGCTTCAGTCAAGCTAGATTAAAATTGTCACAGGTACGATTTTGCTATTCATACAGTCTTCCTAAATTGAACTAAGAAAGCTGAATTAAGCCACTTAAATTCTAAATGAGACTACTCCTACAGGGCTTCAATACAGTTTAAGTAATCCACATAAAAATTAATCTAATTTCACCTTCTTACAGATCCCCTTGCAGATAAGCCCACACATTCATAAGACCATTTATGCAATCTTGCCTCCCCAGGGAACAGACAAGGGAAACTTCTCTTTAGAGAGAGAAGTTATTCAAAGGGAGCTCACTGCTGGGAAGAGTAAGGGGCAGAAAGTGACAATAGTTGTCTTTCCCCTCTCAAAGACCAAATATCTCTGGTCCTTCAGAAGGGACATACATATGGAGAAAATGTTAGCTCTTTGGTGCAATGCTCATGACATGGCGGGGTAAAATAGCCCAAAGTCCCCAGAGATGATTTATGCAGCCTAGACAGCAAATGCTACCTACTACTACAGGCTGCCTGCTTGTACCTAAGAACAGATTTTTACAGCATTCAGAAGGTGACAACCAACTGAAGATGTGGCTGCACAGTTCAAACGGCAGGGAGAAAGGTCATTTTCTAAGTTAAGACAGGTAACCCATGAAGCTTTACCTTTCCCTTGTACAGAATGACCGGGCAAACAAATCGTCCTCTACACCTCGCCATCTTACTTCGGTTGATAAGGTCCTGCAGTTTGCCAACCTGCACAGTGCTCTCAAACCTAGTGGACAGAGATTCGGTTCAGTACACAGAGCATCTTCTCACACGTCTTTCAGCGAAGCTGCTACAGACACCCTGGGCCGTAATCCCCATCCCTTTTGCCTAGAAGCCAGCTCTGAAGTTAGCGAGCAAGAGGACACTTCTTTAAGAACCGCTTCCGCTGCTATACAACATGTATGGACGCTTTTCTGTCTCCTTTTCTTTATTTTGAAAGACCAGCTGCACAGTACATGACAGCAAACATCTTCAGGGGCTGGCAATATGAGTACCGTCAGAATGGTCTGCTACAGACTAACGTTGGATTACTAATGAAGGACTACCAGAGTAAGCCAGTGTCTACAAAAATATATGTTCTGCCTTCCTCCCCACCACCTTTCCATCAAAAAGAAGCTCAGCACTACCATTGAATTCGCTATCAGAGTGACAATTTTGCAAGGAAAAATAAATAAAATAGAGAATCAAAGCTTGAACGCTCAATGAACCTTAGTTCTGGTCACTTGAGCATTTGTGTTGCCAGGTAATTAGACAACTGCCTGTAAATCAGCTAGTGGGTTGAGCCGGGTAGTTAGATTAATGTCAGCTGCATCTGCATAACTAAATTTCGTTTGGTTTTCTGGTTGAAGTTAAAACAGAAATGTGTTCCAAGTTGGAGACATTTTGGAAACAAGTTAAAATTGCTGCAATTTGTCCGAGTACCAGTCTACATTTGATAGGAATCCAAACTGACTTCTGAACTACACAGACCTTCAGGAGGAACCATCAACGCAGGGAGGACTAGAGTTTCCACAAGGAATTGGAGAAGCACCCAGGCTGACATAATAGAAACTAGATGAAGTCTGGACACACAAAACTGCATGGCCATGCACTTAGAGATGATTAACAAGAATTTCCAGTTAGCCCTTTCCAGTAGTGGAGCTCAGCAGAAGAGCCTAGATGAACTGGTTGATCGCCGGATGCTCGTACGTTATCAACACAGTAAGTCTTGAAAAAGGGACAAGTAAGATCACGGGAAACTCTCCAGTGGGATGGAGAAGAACCAGCATTACTGTGCAGAGCACAAGATCTCAGCTGAGATAAGGCATCTGATGCTAGTGATCTACCCACGCCTGAAGAGGCACAGCAAGATGATTAGGATGGCCAGGGGACAGCCTACGCTGCAAGAGAAACCACCACGGACTGATCGGCAGAGCAGATGAAGATGAAGTGAGGACACAACAATATATGCATTAGGGTGAAGGAGAGAACTTACGGCGGGGGGGGGAGAAGAACTCAAAGGTGAAGGACAATGCTGGCCTAAGAACAAATTAATACCCTTATGCTGGAAGTTAAAAGAAAGTCGCTAAGCTTCAGAATCAGCGAGAGTGTGGAGCAACCTACATGCAGCTGCCATTCTGGGAAGGATTAAAAAAAATTAATCTATTAACAACATGGAAATTGATCTGTTTATGGAAAAGATTATACAAGGTGGTGCCAGCGGAAGCAGGGAAACAGCAAACGAGACCTTCAAATCCTACATTTTTTTTTTAAAAAAAGGATTCAATTCTCAGAATTCATAGTGGAGGCTTAAGATTTTTTACGTGTTTCCCTACACACACAACTATTTTGGCTGTCCAGCTCCAAAGAGCTTTGACATATACCAGAATTTAAAGAACAAGAACCCAAGCTAATCTTCTTTAAACGCTGCGGACATGAGGGGGCTAAGTGCAAAGACAGGAAAATGCTAACACAATATACTTTACACGGGAGTATGTGAGACTGCGTGCAGGCAAGAGAAGCACGCGCCTGATCAACGCAACCCAAACTCCGCTCATCGCTGTCACTGCAAACAGCCAAGAGCTCCGCTCCGCAATCTGCTTCCCTCCTCAGAGAGCATGTGAATAACACACACCGCAGGAACGGCCTGTGAGCAGTTTGAGAAGAGATGCCTTCATGTATAATTCCCAATACTAAACTATTTTGAAACTTTGAGAGATTCTGACGTACAGATTTGGTTGTGGGTTTGTTTTTAAATGAATGCACGCAATTAAGGGACACGTCCTGCACTGTGCTCCAGCTGTCTTTACGTTTCCTTTGCAAAAGCAAATACAGAGGGAAACAAGAACTTTAATACGGTGTTACCAGAACAGCTCCGTGGCACCGCTTCTAAGTCCAGAAGATGGGATTCAGCAAAAAACAAAGGCCTGGAAGATCAGAAATTCTAAGAGAAGCACCTCCCCAGGAGCTGAGACAAGACAACAGGTTTCACCTCTCAGCACACGAACTCGCTTCCCCAGAGAGGCATCACAGCACTGGGGAATGAGTCTGAGCAGCTCGGCAGGGACCTGGGACACAGGGCAAGCAGGAAGCCCAGTGCCCCACACGGAAGGATGAGCCCCTCTCCCAGGCTCCCGTGCCTGTTCCCTGGGAAGCCTGCACACGCACTGAAGAGACCCGCTCTGCTATCCATCACGGCTGTGCCACAAACAGGGCTCTCGGACCTTCTCGTCTCAAGAGCCATCATCAGTAAAGCTAGAGATAAACATGAGCTAGAGATAAACACGGTTAAGTCGTACCGAGACTACTGTAGTGAGGGGCACGGCTGCTCTGAAGAACGGGTGCAACGCTCTTAAAGGGACAAGTGATTAAATGCAGCACAGGTAGGAGTTAAATCTACTGAAAAAGGTTCAGAAAACAGAGTGCTCTTCAACAGCAGCGTGAAAGAACATCATTCAGGCTGCTTGGGACAAGGTAGAGAACGAGGTGGAAGGAATAACGTGTATCTTAACTCTTTAATTTTTTGGACTTTCGGGTGTTTGGGGTTTTTTTTTCTTCAGAACTTTGTTTTCCAGAACATACTGCTGGGCAACCTTACTTCTGTATTAATTCCCCGCCCACCTTCCCCCCAAAATCAGACCCCAAACCTGAATTCATCTTTTTAAACACAAGGGAAACATTTCCTGTAAGAGCAAGCAACTGTTTTGGCAACGTTATATTTTATGCTGGCCTGAAGCAGCGATGCTTCTCTTTGGGTAGCCATAACACCATTGGAACCAAAGCATTCCTCTCACATCGTTAGACTACGTGCAGCTGTGATCATATTTGCTTGGAGTGCAGACACGTAACAGGATCGTCAGGTGAAACCAAAGACGTGGCCCGTGTCTGAGATCTGGATATTTTCAGTAAGCGCAGTCACAGTAACCCTAAGACAGCAAGTAAAGAACCTCCGTTTCCATTCCCTGCAGCACCTGCCCACTCCTTCTGGGGGGACGTCAGAGTTCTCCAAGCACAGGGAAGGTGCTCCTGGCTGTCAGACGCACTCTGATACTTTCTGTGGCTCCTCGCAAGCAGCACCCGACCAAGGGGCGTACAGCTACCTTGGTTGATAGCCAAAAACACACAGCAAATTCCTCCCGCAACCTCCTGCACCTGCCTGGATTTGAGAGTACTGTTAGCAAAGTTTGATGAAGCAACATCCTTTCTTCCCCCAGCTGCCCAGCCACAGAATGAACAAGATCAGGAAACCGATGATCTGGGTTAAAAATATCCATTTTTTGCTGGTTCCCCGCACGGCTTCAGAAGCAGCTGTACCAGCAGAACCGATGGGGCAGCGCAGAGTTTGCGTAAGCGAGAACTGCTTCCAAAAAACCCTGGTATTCTCAGAGGTGTGAAGTGTCCTGCGCACTTCAAGGAGATCTTACCAGCTGATTTAAGAACATTACAAAGATGAAAGGCAGCCAAAGACACCCGGTCCTAGAGGGAGTGTCCCATTCCCTGGAAGAGGTTCTTGCGTTCTGTAACACAAGAAGCGCGACAGTCTCTATTTCATAAGTATTCCATAGAGTACAACGGCGCAACTAAAAACGGGATTCGTGTAAAAATTATTTAGCGGCTTTTACAGAGATTATCACCCAGAAATCAGGGGGAGGGGGATGAAGAAGGGTAGTCTCTTTCCGTGACTCCCTGGGAGAGCAAATCAAGACCTGGAAAGAATCAGTATTTAAAATGTTAATTGCCACTGCCTGCTTGCAAAAGTCCTGGAAGAAGACGGGGCACCGAGTGTAAGTACACTTGTTTTGAATACTCATCAGAAAAATTAAGCATTCCTTGCTCTTACAAGAACAGGAAAAGCCGAAGCATTTGGTTTCTCTTCCCTAAAGACACTCCTAGTTACATTTACAGCTTCAGACTTCAGTTTCCCTTTTTTTGCAGCGAGGGGTTTAATCTTTTCTGATCTGATCTAACCTTCGAGCAGAAATTCTCCCACCCGACAATCAGTTGTGGCTGTTTTCCAAAGACCCCCTCCTACAGCACCCGGCCCACGTGCCAGCATGGCAGCTGACCGTTTGCCTTCCTCAGGCAAAGCAGCTGGACACGTCACAGCCACGAGGGGAACACGGTGACCACCGTCCTTTTGAACGTGTTACTCTTGTCATGGACACAGTTAAGACTGCAAAATTGCTTTATCTTTTGTTGGAGGAGAAAAAAAACACGAGAGGCTGTCGCTAGAGCCGCAGGGAGCGGCTAACGCTCAGCCAGAAGCGAGACCAACACGATTCTGAGCTTGTGGGTCAAAGTCCAGAAACGCGTTGGCTTAGACTTGCACTGAACTGCAAGCCAGCGTTTCCCGTTAACTCACTAAACCTCAGCGCCCACTCACCCGCGTACCATGGCGGGATTATTTCTGTCGAGGTTGCGTTGC
>NW_008795909.1:8781225-8781486 GCF_000699145.1 Aptenodytes forsteri
TTGCCCCGTCGGTCCAGCCCCTATCAGCCCCCCCCCACCCCCGCCCCCGACGTGCTTTCCAGACTAAAATTCCTCTAATCGGAGGCCTTCCAGCAAGACCACAGGCACTCCATCAAGGCAGGGAGAGCATCGTGCAGGCCTGCTCCCAGCCACGAGCTCTTTGAGTCTCTGGGCGGGCTGCAGCGCAGCAACCGTTAGGGTCCGACGCTGTGCCCAGGTGCACTCGAGGACGGGGTGCAGCGGAGCTGGCGCCGCCCCGGC
>NW_008795909.1:8783968-8795408 GCF_000699145.1 Aptenodytes forsteri
GGGGGCAGCGGGCGCTGGCGCCCGGGGAGACCCAGGCACCGGTAGCAGGGCCCCCGGCCACAGGGAACACCGAGGTTGCCCAAGGAAGCTGGGCTGGGTCCAAGCGCTGCGGGGCCGTGGTTCCAGGAACCAGCCCCAGGGCTTCCTGGGGCGCCCAGGCCAGGCGCTAGCGCTGACGGAGCATCAGGAATGGGCACCAGCTCGGGGCACTGGCACCCAGGGCTAACCCCAGGCACTGGTATCGGGGCCCCTGGCCACAAGGAACACCAGGGTTGCCCGAAAAAGCTGGGCTGGGTACAAGTACTGTGGATCCATAGGACGTCCCAGCCGGGAACCGGCCCCAGGACACCCCAGGGCTTCCTGGGACACCCAGGCCAGGCACTAGCACTGACAGAGCACAAGGAACAGGTGCCGGCTCTAGGCACCGGCACCCGAGGCTCCGCGGGCAGAGGTTGGCCACAGGGAACACCAGGGTTGCTCAAGGAAGCTGGGCAGGGTACAAGCACTGCAGGGCCATGGGGCATCCCAGCCAAGAACCGTCCCCAGGGCACTCCAGGGCTTCCTGGGACACCCAAGGCCAGGCACTAGCGCTGACAGAGTACCAGGAATGGGCACCTGTTCTGGGCACTGGCACTGGGGGCTCCCCAGGCAAGATCTGACCCCAGGGAACCACAGGGATCCCTGGGGCACAGTGTGAAAGCGGGATCAGGGACCCACCTCAGGGGATCCCAGAACAGGCACCAGCCCTGGGGCACCTGGACAGCCTGGAGCACCCCAGGACAGCCAGGCCGGGCGCTGGCCTTGGAGCACCCCAGGACACCCTGGGGCAGGGACCAGCCTCGGGGCACCCCAGTACAACCCAGTCAGGGACCAGCTTTGGGACACCCTACAACAAGGACTGTCCCACAGAGCCAAGGACCAGCCCCAAGGATGCCCTAGGACACCTGGACCTGGGAACAGCCCCCTGGGGACCCAGACCCACCGGGGCACCCCACATCAGGGACTAGTCTCCCTGTCTACCCATCCCCAAGGGCATTCCTGAGCAAGCCTGCCCCCAGGGGATACCCACTTTAGGGGAACCCCCAGCCCCTGAAGGGACCCCATCACTGGCAGGAGCCCATGCATGGACCCCCCCCAGCCCTGTAAAAGCACCTGCGCACAGACAGACCCTCCAGCTCCCCCTTAAAGAGATGTTGTGCCCAGGACTCCTCCCTCCCTCCAGCATCATGAAAGGGCTGTGAGGACAGACCTTCCCCAGCTCTCTGCATAAAGAGACCCTGAGTACAGTGCTTCCCACAGAGGGACACCGTACACTTACCTTGATGTCTCCTCAGAAGTGACCACAGGCTCAAGCCCAGACATTCCCCCCAAAAGTGGCCCTGTCTATAGATCCTCCTTAGCTCCCTCCACAAAAGAAACCCTGCCATAGATGTACCCCAACACCCACATAGACTCACTGCTCAAAGGGACACCATACAATAACCCAAACTTTTCCCCAGAAGGGGACCTGATGCATCTATTGATAAGGATCCCAAGTATCCCCTTGTGCGCAGACCTCCAAGCTGTCCTCACACAGGGTCTGTCCTTTTGGGAGAAAGACCTTGAGAAGAGGTGCTGAGCTTCTCCCGGTAGTGGGACCCTTCACTTCCTTCTCTCTCCAGTTTTACCACGTGTGGAAAGACATTGTGTTACTCCCCACTGCGTACAAAGTGTGAATAGACCCAGAGCTTCTACCAGAAGGACCCAGAGCCCCCCATATTCCTAATGAAAGGACTCCTGTCCACCCTCCCTGGGAGAAGGGTCCGAGTTGTTGATGTGGGAGGATACAGCCCCCCCATGCTAGGGGCTCACAGCTAGCCTGGCTCTCTCCCTTGCAGCTGGCTTGCGCTGGAAAGCCTGACGTCTCTTCACCCAGCTCAGGACCGCAGCCAGACCTGGAGCTGCCTTGGCTTATCGGGAAATTCCTTCATCTTTAATTTTCCCTGTCCTGAAGATTTACCGGTTTAAGGCAAGCTCAGAGCCCAAATCCTACCAATTGTCAGCAGCTTAATCAAGTGGCTTGGAGCGCCTGGCCAGTGCTGCTGCTGCACAGGGAGCCGTGTGGTGGAGGGCGCTGCACCGAAGGCAGCCCCAGGCTTCCTCCCCGGTGCCGCCTGTCCTGCCCTGTCTCAGGCTTGGGTGGCCACGGCAGCACCCTGCAGCTGTCACCTCTAGGTGCCCCTCACCCTGCCCTAGGGCTTGTCCCTGCTCACACTTTGCACCTCGAGGCTACGCTTGTGTTGCTCACAACTGCGCTTGTGAAAACCCTGAGTGTGCGGCTTGCTGGGGCCATGGGCCAGCTCTCCCGGCCCCAGCTGGCCCAGGCTCGGCTCGGAGCTCTCCCAGAGCAGCATGGCTACACGGCCTTTCTGTGTCAGGGAAAGTCCAAGGCGGCATTAACAGAAACTGGCCATCCACCCTGCCCTGAGACGGGGCAGCACAAGAGAGCTTCTGTCCTGCAGGAGAGGCTAGTGTCACCATCAGGGAGGGCCAGGACGCAGAGGCAGTGGGGTGGTGCGTCCTGGCAAGAGGGAGCCTCCTCTGGGGGGGCCAGGCAGGGCTGAACTTTGCTGGGCATGTCAGAGGCAGCCGCAGGTGGCTGTGTTACCTTGTGCATGGAGAAGAAGCTGCTCTGACCCATGGAGAGGACACCGTGGGCCAAATCTCATGGGTAGGGCAGGGATGTGGCCTGATGCAGGTTCCAGCACAGCATGACGGCAAGCTTTGGAGATTCACCTGCCTGGGAGGTCGGAGGGTCGTGCCAGAGCAGAGGGCTTGGAGGGGCAGAGAAGGGAAAGGCATTCCTCCTGCCTCAGTGAGGTTTTAGCTGAAGGAAGACTTGCACCACTACGGCAGAAGCAACAGCGAGGCCCAAAGTTTCATGGCCTCACTGGTGAAAACCAGGTAAACAAGGTGAGAGGCAGAGAGATGGGGCAGAGGTGGGTCCACCCCGTCCCTACGGGATGGCTGGTGCAGAATACAGGGCTGCTGAACGAGGGCATGAATGGGCTCTTCAGAGGAGAAAAATCAAGAGCAGGAAGGTGGGGAAGGAGGAGAGGAGGAGGAGGATCAGGAATTCGGTATCTCTTTCAGAAAAAAAAAAGTTTAAATCGTCAATGTCTAATTAGTGGATGACAATCAAGGAAGGGTTTAATTAGAGCTTCACAGAAAGCTCCAGCTCAAAAGCCACTGCCCCCCTAGGAGGAAACTGGATCTAATTAAGAGGAAAGACTCTGCTTTATCGCAAATAGAAATGTAGCCATCTGCCCTGTTCGAAATCCCAGTAATGCAAAACTGGAGATTTTGCTAAATCCTTCTGTTATAAAACCAGAAATGGGCCTTTAACATGCGCACGTCAACAACTGGATGACTGACAGCACCCTGATGCCACCCCAGTCCTCAAAACTAGCAGAGGAGCTCCTTCAGAAAGTCCCATGGGATGATGCCTACTTGAAGAGAAATGGGCTGCGTGGGTGAGCCCTCTCGTCCACCCTCCATGGAGGGGAGGTACAGGAGCGAGATGAAGGCAGCTGGGCTGATTTTGTGGATGCCTCAGTTCCAGCGACCACACAGCAGTCATCTGCCGGAGACCAGAGCACAGGAATACACCACCACTACCACGCACTGAGGAGGCTGCCCAGGAGCCTGAGCATTTCCTCCGATGCCCTGATTCTCTGCTGTAACGTAAGACGCGGTCACCCTGTGAGTTGACTCTGAGCTTTGAACAAAGTTGTCCTGGTGTCCGGCACTAATGCCGGAGCAAGAGACCCCAGCCACCTCTGCGTGGCACCACACCCACACGCCTCCCATGAGGACGATCACTCTGAGCGGGTCCGGGGCTCTGTTTTCAGGGGAGCTTTGGTTTTGTACTTACAGTCTACTGAGGGTCAAAAGAGGCAGCCAAGCTGAGCACACAGCCCCTCTTGCGCGGAGGAGGTGACTGGCCACGTTTGAAGGCGTTTCCCCGTGCTTCAAGTCCGGCAGTCAGTGTGGTGAGACCTTCCAGCTCCCTTAGGCCAGGCACAAGCACAACACATGGGGTGCCTTTCTACCCGGGGCCGTGTCGTTGGCCATGGGGCTGGGGTTTGTCTTTATCAGTGGCACTTTGGAGTTAATTATGCCATGTCCGGGCACCTTGCCCGATGGAGCATGTGATAATACATATCCATCTCAGCCCTTTTCTCCTTTGAGAGACCCTCTTCGGAGCTACACTCACCTCTCAGATGGGCCCTTCCCACCCACCAGCGCGTGAACCGGGACCAGAGGCAGAGCCTTGACCAGCGGCTTCATCTTCTGCACCTGAGCTGCGTTTGCCACCGTCTGAGTTGGGACCCCTCACACGGCGCAGCTGCACGGCGTCGTTTTGGCGCGTCCGTGGAGAGGGGTGGTTAGGAAGCCCGTTGCCAACTGCCACGGCTGAGCTGCGTGGCGTGGTGGTGTGGCTGCAGCCTTAAGGGAGAGCAGGATCTGGCCCGAGCGAACGCCGCAGTCCCGAAACGCTCCCTGGTGCTGGCGGCGATGCGGTGGCTCTGCTGAGCCATGCCAGGATGGGCTCGTCTTCCTGACTGGGACTTGCTGGAGAGCCAGCTCCTCTCGGAGAGGGTTTGAGGTTTCAAAAAAATTGTTTTGGTGGATACAAAAGTAATTTGTTGAAATTCTTAATGAAAAAATGAGAGACAGATACCACTGCTCCAAAGCAGCTAGGAGCGTAACTGGGATAGCTGCTGGGAATGAGGATGAAGTAGCCTCGAGCCCTTTCTCTGCCCAGGGGAGAAATATTGCCAATATACGATCTTCCAGGTGAACTGCTTCCACCTGCCGACCTAGCAGCAAAAAGAAGACATCACTGCAAAAAAAACTTTGCATTTGCTGAATTACCAGCTTCTGCCCGCCCCCCCAAAAAAACTTTCCTGAAGATTTCCCCTCTCTTCCCCCTGCCACTCCTGCCGTGCAGCAGGGACAGGAGCAGCGACGCAGCGCAGACCTTGCATCCATCCAGCGCCTTGTGCTCGGCAGCAGCCAGCCCCGGGCTTTGGAAGGCAGCGTAACCCTCCCGTAGTAGCTGTTAATGGGCCTGTGGACCCGCAGGGAGGGGCTGAGCCAGGCGTTTCGGAGCCGCTTGTGTCCTGGAGCTTACATCCCTTAAGTGTTGTTCCAGATAAAGCAACTGTCAGTTCTGATTCATACAAACTCGTAACTCTATTCTGAATCCCGCTGATTTTCTGGCTCAGAAAGAGCCTGTGGAGCAAAATGCCATAAGGGAGCTCCTGTCTGTGTAAATGGCTGGTGCTTGCTGTCCCGAGCATGCTGCCTTTAATTTTCATTTATTTTTGAGGGATTTCTATTTTTAGGAGAGGGGGGCTGTGTTTGTTCCCTTTCCTTTCGGTGCTCAGCTCTCAGGAGGTTTCCTAATAAGAAGCAGCCACTGCAGACCCCAAAGGCATCTCACAGCCCCTGTTCCCCTGGGGGTTCGGGGCTGGTGTGCAGTGCCCGGGGGGACCATGTTGGGGATCATAGAATCATAGAATCATAGAATCATTGAGGTTGGAAAAGACCTCTAAGATCATCGAGTCCAACCATCAACCCAACACCACCATGTCCACTAAACCATGTCCCTAAGTGCCTCATCTACTCGTCTTTTAAATACCTCCAGGGATGGGGACTCAACCACTTCCCTGGGCAGCCTGTTCCAATGTTTCACCACTCTTTCAGTAAAGAAATTTTTCCTCACATCCAATCTAAACCTCCCCTGGCGCAACTTGAGGCCATTTCCTCTCGTCCTATCGCTTGTTACTTGGGAGAAGAGACCGACACCCACCTCGCTACAACCTCCTTTCAGGTAGTTGTAGAGAGCGATGAGGTCTCCCCTCAGCCTCCTTTTCTCCAGGCTAAACAACCCCAGTTCCCTCAGCCGCTCCTCATAAGACTTGTTCTCCAGACCCCTCACCAGCCTCGTTGCCCTTCTCTGGACACGCTCCAGCACCTCAACGTCCTTCTTGTAGTGAGGGGCCCAAAACTGAACACAGTATTCGAGGTGCAGCCTCACCAGGGCCGAGTACAGGGGCACGATCACTTCCCTACTCCTACTGGCCACACTAGTTCTGATACAGGCCAGGATGCCATTGGCCTTCTTGGCCACCTGGGCACACTGCCGGCTCATGTTCAGCCGGCTGTCGACCAGCACCCCCAGGTCCTTCTCTGCCGGGCAGCTTTCCAGCCACTCTTCCCCAAGCCTGTAGCACTGCATGGGGTTGTTGTGGCCGAAGTGCAGGACCCGGCACTTGGCCTTGTTGAACCTCATACAATTGGTCTGGGCCCATCGATCCAGCCTGTCCAGGTCCCTCTGCAGAGCCTTCCTACCCTCGAGCAGATCAACACTCCAAATTGCCGGTGGGGACCCTGATGTGCCATCAGCGTCACGGCGAGTGGCCGTGGGCACAGCAGAGGATACTAGAGCTTCCTCCCCTTCAGCACAAGGTAGATAGCAGGGGCCAGGGGGGTCATTGAAGTACTCCTGGCAGAGAGGCACGTCTGCGATGAAGGTGGGAGTGATGTGCATGAGAGCAGGGGACAGCCAGCTCGCTGAACCCGAGGGAGGGCGAGCCGCTGCCCACAGGGCCAAACGCCTCGCTATCCCCAAGCCGGGTTTAACAAGCCCCTTTGGGACCCAGCAGTTGCTGGTTTTCCCCCCCGTTACCTCCACATTTTCCAGTTTTCAGTCCTTCCTGTGTCCTGTGGCAGTGCGATGCTCTGCCTGGCCGTGCTCAGGGGGAGGCCACGTCTCTCAGCTGCAGGGCATGGCCTTAACCCCTTCCACCTGCAGCAGGTGAGAGCAGTAAAAGCCAGTCTTCACCCAAACCTGCAGACTAAACTAGACAGCAAAAGTGATTAAAAAAAATCAGATTTGAATCCTGCAGGCACGACTGCACGGGACTGGGGCGGCACTGGGATAACCCTGGTACTTGACAAACACACGGGTTACTCAGACGGTCCAAATTAGCTAAATGCACTTTCTACCGGGGGATGTTATCCTGCCGGGGGGAGCCTCCTCATCTCCCTCTGCTAAAATCTCGCTCTGGTGTTGCAGCCTGAGTCGTAACATTGAAGTCCCTTCAATTAATTTCTTTTGCGAGGATATCAAAAGCCCTTGAGATGCCCATTTCATTTCTAGGGGACCGTGACAAGGGAGCGCCGAGGAGTGGGAAGCCATGAACCGGCTGCAAAACCAAGCCGAGAAACGCTGGTTTTCCCCGGGGCCAGAGCCCCAGCCCCAGCAGGATCCCGTGGGCAGTCCTGCAAACTGCAGCTGGTTCATCTTCCTTCCACGTACACCCTGCCCTGGTGATCACCGAAATGCCTGTCTCAAATCCGTCTGTCCAACTGGGAAAACTCTGGAAGAGGGAGTTGGAGTCCAGGGCCTGGGGGAGGGATGGCAGCTGTGGGGTGTGATGAAGCGACCAGCTGTCCTCGGTGCCACCGGCAGTGGGGACTGACACCACACCCTCAGAAGAACGGGAATTAAAACCAAAGTGGATGGGAGTTGGGTTATTTTTTTCCTTTTTAATAGCGGCTCTTGTAGGAGTCATCACTTGGTGTTTTTCATGCGGTTGCAAGGTGTAGAAATAGGCTGTTTTAAACAAAACCCAACCTTTTTCTGCAGGTCTGCGAGGGACCTCGGGGCGTTTGGAGGCAGGTGCTGGCAGAACAGTGCTGCGGGCAGAGGGACGGGCAGGCAGAGCCCCGTCCTCGTACCCCTCAGACCTGCTGCGAGGGGCTTGTTGAAAAGGGCAGGGCCGAGGCCCGTTGACCGTGTGGGGATCCCCTCCTTGTTCTCGCTCTGCACTTCCATGTTGCTCCTTGCTGCAGGCACAGGAAGGTGTTTCCAGGACGTCAGGCGGCCTGGGGACACGCAGGAAAGGGAATTGCTTGTGACAGAGCAGAGGACTCGGCTTGCTTACGGGAACACGTAGGACAGACGGGAAGAGGAGAGCGCTGCGCTGCTCTTCGCTGAGGAGAGGACCTGCCTTCGGTGGCAGGGCCCCGCCACGGCCACTTCCCGGGGAGCTGCACAGCAGCGAGGGGCTCATGGGAAGAGGCCGGTCGCCCTCGGGCAGAGGCGTTTGGGTACACACGGTGGCTCAGGAGCGCTCCTTTGCCCTGGTAGTAAATTTGTAGCTTAATTCTCTCTGGCAAATAGGGGCTGTGAGATCTCAGGCAGAGCTCCTGGAGCTGCTCCGCAGGCCAGGGCACAGGCTCCCCTTGCCCCGGTGCCAGTGCAGAGCGGGCACGTGGGGAGAGGAGGACGAGGGCAGGCAGGTGCAGGCTAGAGCCAGCACCGGTGGTCCTGGCAGTGGCCATCGCTGCCTGTCCCCCATGGCTGTGTTGTGACAACCCGCTGCACCAGTGGCTCACGTGCTGTGTGTTTTTCCCGTACCTTTTTGAGCCCCTCCCTGCTTTCACCTTAAACCCTGTCTCTCGTGTCCTCCATGAGTGCCGTAGCCCTCCAGCACGTTAATCCACTGCCTCCTGCGTCACTGCCCCGTCCTGCCGTGTTTGGGACCTGCAGATGTCCTGGAGGACCCTCACCCGTGCAGCTGTGGTGTTTGCAGAGCGGCGAACTCTCGGCGAGCTCCTGCTTTACCCGGGCAGCCGGATCCACCCGGAGCCCAAATGAATGCCCAGAAATGCAGAGGAAATACTGATGCTTGCAGGGAAAGACCCAGGGGCTGCTGTTCCGCTCCTGCAAAGGGCTGACCGAGGGCCATGCACAAAAGCCGGGAGCCCACCCGAGCCCCTGCTGGTGCGGGTAAAATTGGCATCCGATTTTTGTTTTTCTTTTTTTACTTAAATTTGCCTTCTCCTACAGCCCTGTTCTCTTCTGGGCTGAGGGGCTGTCACTGAGGGCTTGCTGCCCACCCCGGCAGCTGGAGCGCCTGCCTCACCCCTTGCTGTGCTTTCCTCTGTCCTCACCACGCTCTTTTCTCCTCCTCACCAGTTTTGGCAGAGCTGTTACAGCCGTGCCCGTTTCCAGGCTGGGTCATGTCAGCCTGACCAGCGCTGCGGGGGCAAAACCACCCCCTCACCAGGGATGGCCACAGAGCACCTTCGTATTTTTCGCAGCTGCACTGCACGGGGAACTCAGCGGGGTCCTAAAATCCTCTCGGCATCTCTGCTTTCTCGAGGAGAGTCCCTGGCACAGGTCTGCCGCTCCCCCTTGCCTTTAATTCAGGCACTCAGCTGAATTAAATGGCATCTGGCTCAAAGGTGCCCAGGTTAGCAGGCAGGCCAGCTTGCTGCTCATCATTTACTGTGCAGCACACAGTGTCAGCGCCGATTATATGTTTCCTTCCAGAGGGGATGGTTTTGGGATGGTCTGGTCCCAGTGGACAAGGAGTTCCCCCAGACTCAGCCGTGCTTGGCTGGGAGTCCCTGGCGATGGCGTGCTGGAGACACCAGCTTGCCGGCTCCTCACGCGCGCACCACGCTGTGCAGGCACACGGTGCTGGGGTAGCACCAGGGCTGTGTGCGGTGGTAAATGTAAATCAGCTTGCAGGGCTTGCCTCTGCCTGCAAAGAGTCTTTTACCAAGCAGGTTTGTAACGTGGACAGAGGAGGCAGAGACCAGGCAGCAGCTGGTATTATGTGCTGGTGCATGGGCTGCTGAGGGTGACTCGCCTCGGCGTCCCTGCCCTTTCCCGGGGAGAGCGGTCGGTGTAGCTAATTGGGATGAAAGGGCCGTGCCGAGTCCTGGTGCGATGCCCTGCGCCAGCCCTGCGCTCGCTTTCCCCCCCTTTCCTGGGATTTCTCTTCCCTACCGAGAGCAGTTAAAAGCACACATCAGCACGCTGAGAGCTCGCCAGCCAGACCGCCAGCTGCCCGTCCTCCGGGGCTGCCGCGGCGGTAGCACTCGGGCCTGGCAGGGTGTTTGCTGTCCCTCCAGCGATAAGGGACGGGGAGGTACCTTGTCACTCGTGAGGGCACAAGCCTCTCAGTTCTTTCCTAGCCCAGGACAAAAATACTCACAGCACAGCGCACCCCAGCCACTCTCCAACACCACTAATATTTTTAGTCTTCCCAGCTGACACGGGGTGAGGAGCTTTTGTACTGGCTGTACTTCGAAAACCTGTTGCCTCCTTACCTTGACAGTCGCGGGCTTTGTCTCGACATTTCCCTTCCTGTTCATCCTGGTGCTCCCTGACGTCTCCCTGCTCGGCACGGAGCGTGCGGGGGGACGGAGGTGCGCTGAGCGAGCAAGCCCACTGGGAGCCATGCTTGCAGGGGTGCAAGGTGGCTGGATGTGGGTGCTCCTGGGGACGATGACACTCTTGGCGGGCAGCATCCCTGCCTGCAGCGCGCCCGTAGCTCCTGCCCACACACAGAGGGAGCCTGCGGCGATGAGGAAAGCCGGTGGGGAACCACTGATCCTGTGGCTGATGCTGGAAGAAGCCAAAACCCTGATGTCCCCGTTTGTGCTGGGGCCGGCACGTGCAAACGCAGTCCCCTGGGGCTGCCGGGGCAGTGGTGGCTGTCACCTGCCATGCTGCCCGGCTGTCGCGGAGCCAAGGCAGGCACAGGCTGCACTCTTGCACCAACCGGGGGGCTCAGCACCCGGCACTGCCACCCCCGTGTCCCCTCTGACGCTCCCCCCTCCTCTCCCCCTCCCTGCAGCGCTCTGCCTGGTGCTGGGCTGCATGATCTTTCCCGACGGCTGGGATGCAGAGACCATACGGGACATGTGTGGGGAGAAGACGGGGAAGTACTCCCTGGGCGACTGCTCCGTGCGCTGGGCTTACATCCTGGCCATCATCGGCATCCTCAACGCCCTCATCCTTTCCTTCCTGGCCTTTGTCCTCGGCAACCGGCAGAACGACCTGCTGCACGAGGAGCTCAAGACAGAGAGCAAAGGTGAGCGCCGTGCTGCCAGGGGTCCCAGGGCCCTGCACCACGGCCCTGGGAGGGATCCCGGGTGGGAATAGCCCGGGGGACTCGGCCCCTCCGGCAGCCTGCAGCCGGGCGAGGGTCCCGCAGGCTTAACTGCCACCTGCAAAGCGAGGCAGGCCGGGCAGGGTGGGGGCGGGCTGCTGAGCCCCCGCCCTGCCTCTGATACCCTCTCTTCTGTTTCCACAGATTTTGTCGGCACTGCGGTAAGTCCTGAGTGTCACTGTCCCGTCCCCTAGCCCTGACCGTGCGGTGTGTCTGGGTGTGACCGTGCTGGGCAGTCCCGTGTGGGACGAGGGGGCCCCCGGCTGTGCAGGGCAGTGGGGCTGGGGGCAGTGGGGACAAGGGAGCAATGGGGAAGGGAGGCAGCAGGAACAGGGGTCAGCGGGGGGGGGACAGGCATGCGTGTGGCACATGCTGGTGGCACAATGGTGCAGCCGGGCCTGCCCTATGCCGGCCCCGGC
>NW_008795909.1:8796280-8867440 GCF_000699145.1 Aptenodytes forsteri
CCCACGCACCCTGCCAGCTCCGCACCCCCCACCGCCCGTGGGCCGCCGCCGGGGGAGGATGCCCCAAACCCGCTTCGTTCAAGAACAGCGTCCAACTGCAGTTTTGTTTCAAGGAAAAAACAGTCTCAGAGTTTTTAACAGATTTATACATCCCCAGGACTCCTGACCCACCACCTCCCACCCGAACGCGCGCCCGGTGACGCCCTGCGCCAGCTGCTCCCGGCCCCGGCCCCCTCCCCGCTCCTATTTTGTACAGCTCCGAGATCCTGTCTCCACAGCCGGGGGACCTGGCGGCCAGGACAGGGCCCAACCCCTACTTTTACGTGTAAATTCGTATTCTCTAAACAGGGTAAAGTGACTTGAGCCCCCTTGCCCCCTGCCCCGGGAGCCCGGCCCCAGGACATGGTGTTTCCTGGTGCGTGGCCGGGGCCGCAGGCTGCCGCTCGCTCCCCCCGCAGCATGGGGACCACAGGGGCCTCGCTGCCACCGGCCACTGGGACACCCAACTTGCGCCGCCGCTGAATGTAAGCCCTGGTAAGTGGGAGCAGCTGAACATGCAAAACCCCCTGGGTGGGCACAGGAAGAACCCCCGCCAGCCCCCTCCCTGAACCGGCCACGGGCTGTTGCCAAACGCCTTCCCTCCCCATCCCCATACGGTGCTTTATCTCCACTGGTGACGGCAAGGCTCTCCCTGCCACACGGTGTGGCTGGGGGGACCTGGGCACTGCTGTGCCCACCCCGGCACCCGGCATCCTGGCCGTGTCCCCTGGCTGCACCTCGCTGGCACATGGTGATGGCCCGCAGGGAGCTGGCGGCAGCTTCCCGGGTCAGTGCTAAGCCCGGGGCAGCCGCCGAGCACGACCCAGCCTCAATCCCACACACACAGCACCCAACACCGACACCCCCGGCACCCGGCACCCCCGGCACAGGCGGCCACGGCCTGGCTGCAGCTCTGCTGGCCAGACCAGTGCGTGTGGGCTTCCCCGGGTCCCGGCCGCGGGGGGGCTCGGGTCGCCGCAGCCCTTGCAATGCAATAAAGTCCTCAGCACTGGCCGTGTCTCAGTGCGAGTAGCCGGGGGCTGTTTGCAGGGCCCCCAGCTCCCCGGGGAGCGACAGGCCAGGGGCTCGCGGGGGCCCCGGCAGGGCTGGACCTGGGCGCTGGGCAAGGCCTGGGAGCGGGGCCGAGCCGGGCACAGGGAGCAGAGCGGGACCATGGCCTCAGGATGGGGCAGCCCAGGGCAGGGGAGCCGCTGCCCATCCACAGGCAACCGGGCAGGGCCACGGCGCGTGGAGGCTGCTGGGGGACGGTAATGAAGGGCTCTGCAGGAACCACCACCCAGCCCGGTGAGCTGGGGTGCCCGGGGCTGGTGGGAGCCGGTAAGTCGTGCCCTGAGGCCCTGCGGTGAGGGACAGAGCCCTGCCGAAACACCTGCCGGGAGCCAAAGTCACCCAGGACGGTGTGGGTGCTGGCACTCCTGTCAACGTCCTCTGCCGGCCACAAGCCCGGCAGCACCTGCATCCCTCCGGCAGCCCCCGCCCCGGAGCGGGGCCGGCAGGAGCCAAAACCCCCCAGCAGCGCCCGGGTCTTGCCAGCTTGTGAGTGCTGTTGCTGGCTGAATTGGAAAAACAAAGGAAGAAAAATCAGTGGAGAAAGGAATACAGTAGCTGTAATATATCTGTATTTTAGTACAAAGTTTGATACAGTGTTTCACAAAACCTTATTGAAAAATATAATTCAAACCAGACGAGCTCGGAGCCCTGTGGTGTGGGGGGGCTGGGACGGGCTCCTCCGGGCACTGCTGATAAAGGTGAGATGGTTTGCATGGAGGTTGTCGAAGGACCCTGTGCGGGCACCAGCCACGGCACGGCTACGTGGGGTGGGGAGAGCGGCCGGGTGGGTGTCAGGGCCGTGGCGGGGAAAGGAGGGTGGGGAGCCCGCCCCGCGCCCCGTAGGGCTGAGCCTCCGTCCACGCAGGCTGGCACACGAGGGGGGCACTGGCCAGAGCGAGTCCCCAGGGAAAGGGTCTGTCCCACCCCACGGCAGGCAGGAGGGGGGGTGGGGGTCCCATCTATCCCTAGTACTGTTTCAGCCCGCCCCTTCTGCCCGTCCACAGGTCCCCCCCAGGGCTGGGGGGCCACGGTGCATCACGGGCGGTCTGTTGGCTCATGGGCTGACGTGGGTCAGCAGGAACCTCCTGAAATTCAGCAAATTCCTGCATCTCAGAGAAAAAAAAACAACCCAAACTCACATGGCCCTTCAGTCCAACGGCGCGCTCTGGTAGAGGAGCGGGGACAGTGCCTTCTGGGCTGTGCGAGCGCGAGGGCAGCCTGGCAACCTCTTGACATCTGCAGAGCTTTGGCCGGCTCCGGCCTCCCCAGTACGGGACATGCCCATGGCCCGAGCGAGCCTGGTGCAGGCACACGGCATGGAGGGGAGGCCGAGGGATGGGCTTGCTCAGCCTCCAGGAGAGGAGGGGAGAGTTTGTCGCTGCCCACAGCCGCCTCGGGGGAAGGCGTGGAGGAGATGGAGCCAGACTCTTCTCGTGGACGCACAGGGACAGGACGGGCCACAACAGACACGGTCCCACGAGGTGTCGGGGGGGGAACGTTTTCACGGTGAGGGCGGTCGAACACCGGGGGCGTTGGGCACCTCGGGTGTGCCAGCTTCGAGGATCAGCACTTGGAGGCCCCACTCCAGGCTCAGCCCATCTCAGGCTTCCTAAGGAAAAGGCAAGCAGTATCAAAACTAAAAGCCCCAGGCACCAGCGCACCAGAAAACAGGTTTTTAAGCAGGTGTAGTAATGCAGGGGACATCCTCCACCCCATCTCCTCCTCAGATGAGCTTGGGCGAGAAGAGCAGCAGCCCAGCCACAACCTCACAACCCCAGCCAGGAAGCTCGGGGAATTTCCCTGTCCTCAGGAACTGCAGCCCCCGGAGCAGCCCTTGGCTTCACCCGAAATGCTGGCAAAAGGGCAGGATCCGCAGGGCTGCTCCTGCAAGGTTTCATTCACCCTGCAGGGACAGGGAAGAGACCCCAACATGCACCCCCCCTCGCCCCGCGACCTGGGCACCAGCGCTGAAGGTGGTAAGGAAACAGAAAGGGACTTCCACAAATACTGGTTTTCAAGTTAAGTATTTTTATTATCAAAATTATTACATCTCTTGTGAAAGTTCAAATGTTACAGCATGGTGTAAAAACTCCACTAGAGTAAGAAGCTACAGCCCCCACCTTTCCAAGAGCTTTCCAGGGTCCCTCCCTCCTGCCCCCCTGCTGCGCCCAAAGGTGCCGGCGCCTCTGCGCAGGGCCCCCCCCGGCCCCCTCCTGCCACGGCAGGGCAGAGCCCGCCTGCCCCCCGTGCTGTTCAGAGCACCCGCAGGGCTAAGCCGAGTGAAGTTTACACCTATTTTATACAGTATACAGACACCCAACTGCGGGGTGACAAGTTCCATCCCAACACGCTCACAGCCAGACAGTGTGAGAAAGTTACTCTTTGTTTCAATATTTTAAAAGTCTCCCCTAGGTTGAACAAACACCTGATTTCAATTGTGAATTAGAGAAACCTGTAACAGTCCTAAAAAAGGAAGAAGACTGTGCATCTGAAAAGACAGGGGAGACAGACTCACAGCATTATGTTATCCAAGAGAAAGGAGAAGTTCCACTGCAGCACCAGGGATGACACCTGTCGTATATTAGCTAACCTACTATGGTTATAACTGAATATAAAATTAGATAAATAAAAACACGCCCGATATTACAGTAAACAAGTGAGAAAAAAGCTGGCAATTGTATGGAATTGAACAGACAGCGCACTGTGTCTGGGCTGGCTCTGCTGCCACGCTCGGCGGGTGACGGCGGCTGGGAAAGACATCCCGCGCAGCGCTGCACGGAGAGCGCCTGGCTCAGCACAGACCGGGGTCCCCACCAAACACCTAACCACCACCTCTCTGCAGCCCCCCTGCTCCTCGGCCAGGCAGACCCCCGCACGCCGCAGCACCACTTTGCGTATCAGGCCCCCGGTCACCCCCCCAGCGTGTCTGCGCACCGGCAGCCCCCCGGCGCGGGGGCACGGGGGAGCCCCGCCCCCGCCACCGCCCCCGCTCCCGTTCACAGACCTGCGACGGACGCGGCGATCGCGCGCCGTCAGAGCGGCACGCGACAGTGCCTCCCAGATCCTTTGCAGCGACAGGCACACACACTCCAACCCTCCCCGTGCTAGTTCACATTGTGGAGACTCTGCTGTCCTGGAAAAAGCTCCGACCGCGGCAGTCATGACCCAGGCCCAAAGGCAGCCGTGTGCGCTCGTCTGCTTGTGACTGGAATGATCGTAACGGATTAAAGCCCTCCCCAGAACACACTGAGAACCTGACCTATAAAGAGAGCTTTGGGATTGGAGTTCAACTTCCCCCAAGTTTTCCTTAAACTGCTTTCGTATTCAAAAAGATGTCCGTACTGCATGAGTGACTATGGCCATGGGCACGGACAAGAGACAGAGGCTGCACCACAGTCATTGCACTTGAACCATTTGCTTTTTTTTTTTTGCCTTTTTTTTTTTTTTTGCAATGTACAGAGGCCAACACAAACCTCACCCGTGCATTTCAGACCTCAGCCTCTGACCTCTGACCCCCCAGCATTTTGTTGCAATGTACCCACGCGTCAGGGAACAGCTTTGCTACAGTCTCTGCCCCAGAGAAATCTGCGTTCTCCTACAAGGCCAGAGGCCAATACTGCTCACAAACCTCACCCGTGCATTTCAGACCTCAGCCTCTGACCCCTGGCACCCCAGCATCAGGTGCAAGCTCCCAACACTGGCCCAGGAGCCACTTCCAGAGGTGACTGGAAGGAGCTATGGGCAGTTTTGTCCTCCTGGAGTCCAGGCAGCCCTAGGAAAGTCCTGTCTGAGTCTTTACTCCAGAACCTTGAAGCTGCTGAAGTCTGTACTGATGGACACTGCTTCCCCCGCGGTGCGGATAGTGTTGTGCATTGGAAATCACTGCCCCCCGGGAGCCCTGGTAGAGAACAGACTGCCCAGAATTCGGTAGACTGATAGTCCGCAAGTCTGACTGTAGTGACCTAGCACTTTGGGGAGCAGAGGTGGAGCCCGACGTGCCTGTGCAGGGCTGGGAGCCCGACTCGGAGGAAAGAGAGTCCACAGCCGTCTGCTGTGCTGGGCTGGCAGCAGCAGGGCAGCTCTTCTTCAGGAGGCTGCCGCTGACGCTGCCAGAGTGCTGCTGGCTGCTGTAATACCCCGAATTCCCTGCAAACAGGGCAGAGGAGTCTGTGGAGACCGAGTGGGCAGGGCTGGAGTACGAGGTGGAGGAGAGGGATGTTTCCGAGGAACCATGAGAGAGGCTGTGTCCTGTCCTCTGTGCTGCTGCTCGATAGCTGTACCCAGGAGATGGAGTAAGGTGTCCTCTGTAGGGGGAGGAACTCTGCTGGAGAAGGGTCTGCGATTCTGCCTGGGGACTGTCAGACTGCAGGAGCTGAACAAGTCAGTGGGGAAATAAAACAAAAGGCACGTCAGACTGACTTTCCCGTTTCCTACTTCCCTCTCGTGCCAAAGGTGCTTAGTGCAGCAGGATTGGGAATAATTAGCAGCCAAACGCAGTTTCCCCCCTAATCCTGTTAAAAGCTTTATTTCAGAATGGGCAGATAATATATGAAAGAATTTACCTGGTAGCTGTATCGAGAAGGACTGTAAACTGCTGGTCCTTTGTGGGCTTCTGGAGTGTCTCCTTCTGCTGTGTCTGCAATGTACAGGCAAGATATTAAACCTCACCCTCTGGACTGAGGCCACAGCAGTTCCCTCTCAAATGACACCTGCACGCACCCCAGCCGTCTCGTTCTGCATCCAGCTACAGCTGAGACAAGAGCAGCTTCTCCAGCCATCAGCAGTTCAGAAGCTGAAGAACCCTAGCAAAAGGCAACTGGAAAACCTTAACATGCACAAATCAGCCACACACATTAGGAACTGCTGCTTCCCTTA
This sequence comes from Aptenodytes forsteri, assembly GCF_000699145.1. Taxonomy (NCBI): domain Eukaryota; kingdom Metazoa; phylum Chordata; class Aves; order Sphenisciformes; family Spheniscidae; genus Aptenodytes; species Aptenodytes forsteri. Next base: position 8,802,266 of record NW_008795909.1, read on the forward strand.
CCCCAGCTCTCTCCGGTTTAGCACAAAGCTCACCTGCCTTGGACCAGCCTATCTGAACGGCTGCACCCGGTGACACCACACAGACAGCTTGTGCCCCCTTGGCTTTCCAGAAGGGTATGAGAGGCAGAAGGCAGTTTCTAAGGACTCAGCAATTCCCCACTCAGCCTTGGTCACAGGAATCCACACCGGCTACAGTTACAGCTGGGGAGATAGAACTGTCCCTTCTTAGATGGTCGTCAGCAGGATCCCGCTGCAGGTTTTCCTCAAAGGCAGATCCAGACACTGCCGAAGACTGAAGTCCCGTGCTGCCAAGGCTGACGGCACCGCTGCTGCTGTTTTGGGGGTTATGCTTTACAAGTCAATTGAGCTGCTCCAAACGGAGTCGCTCTTAGACCTCAGAAACGCCAATTTCAGAAACAGGGCAAGATGATGAAAATGCTTTGAAGTTTGAGGGGTAACAGCAGCACAGTACACACTGATCCGCCTTAGCTATGTGAGAGATCAAGAGGAATAAGCGGCTTCTTGACAGAGCAAGCCTTTCTAGCACTCGATCTTAAGACGGTGGGTGAGCTTCTTGTCCTACCAAATAACTGAACCTGAACGGGGGTAGGCAAGAAGTAACTACTGCAAGTGACCCAGCCACTTTGCCACGTGTTTTTCAGTTGCCAGTACTGTAACACGGGGTTACAGTTTCTTTAGGAGGGAGTGAAACTGGTGGGACTAGAAGATTTCACATCAGAGTTATGTTGCAGTCTAATGAGACAGAGCTGTTTATCTGCAGCACCTCAGGGATTCTCAGCAGCTGCGTTTGAAATGCCTTGGTGAAATAGTGTTAGTATTAGTATCAAATTTATATGACAGATGTGTCTCAGTCATGAAACAGGACATGCTGCCTTAGCCTGCTCTGTACTTCTGCCAGACAGGTCTGGCTTTGCACCAGATGCACTGGCACGAGCATCAGTGTCAGCAGTGCCCATGGCTTTGCTGTGGTTATCCTCTCTGTGCTACATCACGGTTGCTGGCTTAGCTAAACGGGAACCTGGATGGAGTTGTCTTGTCTGCTGTTGAGGTTCAGAAGCCTTCTTCCTCAAGGCACAGAGACTGGGGCATGAAGCTTCCAGCACGTGTCCTGTGCCGCCTTCCATTTTCTGAAACTACATCTGATGCATCAAGTAGCTGTTTGCTGTGGGTCACATTCCAAGTGCTGCACTGCAGAGAGGCAAAACTTGAAGTTTGGGGCATGTTTTGTTAAGCAGTCATGCACAGAAGAGACTAACTGTTCAATCCAGGAGATTGTTGTGATTAACGGGAGTGTGAAAATCAGAAGAAATCTAAAGACTTCTGGAAGAAATTGTTTCTTAAAAGGCCAGGCACACCAGCAGGGCTGCACAACTTACTGGCAGTGACTGTTCACAGAAAAAACCTTGACAAGTTAAAGACTATCAAAAGACTCTAAATTACAAAGGGTGAATAAACTATAACCTTTCTGAATTTGCTTTATGTAAACTTAAAAGATAAAGCCAACATTTCCCTCCCCCGCTTCTTAATACCTGCACAAGGAAGGACATAAAGAAGAACTGCTTTTCTTGGCAGTACTGGCCTGTGTCAACCTAAAGCATATATGAACTGACAGCTTTAACTGAGAGCAGCTGCGATTCTCACAAGTGTGGCACACACACCAATTCCATTTCATTCCTATATGCCCCATCAGCAAACCATCCACGTTTGGGGTTTTTAGTTCCCCTCATATTGTCATCCGTTGCAGCATCAAGTAATTGTGTATCTTCACAACTCCTACAGGTGATACCAAGAATGACAGGGACTCAGCCACTCATTTGTTTCGCTAAGAAGCAGACCAGCAACTGGGGGAGGGAACGTGGCTCGCAGAATCTGAACAAGCTACTGAAGAAATTGCCAGAATATACAAAAGAAGAAAAAAATATTTTGCTGTGCTAGGATGAAAGAGACAAAAGGACTTTTGTCAGCTACAGCATTAAGTTTTCACAACCTGGAGTGGGATGGGTTTTATGTAACAAGGAAGAAGAACAGATTGATGTAGCTGAAAGTCGAACTCAAGCTTAAGTCTTGGGTGACACTGAAGAGCCAGAGCCGTACGGATTACAGTGGGCAAAAGGCCTGTTGCGAGTCTGGATTTTGCCTCCCCTTCTAAAAAATAACCACCGAGACAGCCATTTCCACTGGTATGAGAAAGACAGGAGACAGGCTCCTAGCAGAGTCCCATGAAACCAGTGAAATTTTTGATAGGGTAGAGCATTCCCTCTCAAGACTACATGAAGAAAAGGCGTTGAGATGTGCTTAGGAATACAAAGATAGCGAAACCCCAGGTGAGAGGCCAGTTTTCAGAAAGTGCTCCCAAATACACCTTACTGCAACCGGGGAAAAAGTCTGACTTGGAATGAAGTGAATACCTACTCGCCCTAAAATGCTCAGAAATGAGATACCCCAAAGGCAAAAGTTGCTGTTGCTGCTGAATTACCCAAAGAGCGCTCTGTGCTAGCCTGGGTTAGAGGCTCTAGTCTTTCCACGTCTAAAATACCACACGACTAGGTTCTGGCTTCCAGAGAGATTCAGATCCCTGCTACAGATCATCAGCAAGCTGTAACTGTATCAGCCAGGAGTCTCTAACAACAGTTCTCAGCTATGAGGAAGCAGGGGCTGATGGCAACACACAGACTAAGTTATTTAAATATGATGATCCATCCCTCTAAGTCCCAAGTGCCATCAGGGTTCTGAGGGCACTATCTGTTAGAGAAAAACAATCATGTTCAACAGAGACTGCAAAATAAATGAAAGAAAAATAACTCCATTTCACAGCTGAGAAATTAGGCAATGATGAAGTGATCTGTCCATCTCACAGCAAGCCACATCTCATCTTTAGACCACAGATCGGTAAAAGAGGGGCATAATTTCAGCTCAAATTACAAACACTCACTGATCCTGCATGCTACTTGGTGAGGACAACGCTTTATTCGGAGAAGAAAGGAACATCAACACAGAACTGAATTCGTCTCAGTAAGGAGGTGCATTTCACAAAACTGACAAATATCATAACTCAGGGAATCAAGTAACTTCAAAAAGAGCTGAAGTAAGGCTTGGAAGCTAAATTAGTTCTTAGCACTGCCTAAAGCCTACACCTGCATTTTAGTGTGGTAATACATTTATCTGGATGTTCAGCCAACTAGAATTATTAAGTGATAGCACTTTCATTCCCAGGACACAGGGGCAATTGAGGCAGTGCTGCTTAACTCATCTGTCCAAGGACAAAGAAGCTGTCCCTGCCAGAGCCAAGATGCAGGTAGTCTTGAATCCAAACCCTGGAGAAATCTGGAGCTCTTCCAGGTCTACCAGAAGAGGGGTATAGGCTCAGGCAGTATCTGAACAACAATAAAGCATGGTTTGCAGAAGGCTCTCATAAAGCATTGATAATGTTAAAGATGAAGGTACAACTAACTTCATAGACAAGTTTGCAAAGTTATCTGAGCCCATCATTTCCCACCAACCAAGTGTTCAAAAGTTTCATCTTCCTACCTGCATCTCTCTCAACAGCACTGTCACAGGTAGGTGAGGACTCATTTCTCTGGGATACCTTTGCACCACTTCGCAGCACCTTCTCAAGTATGCCTTGGCCCTCTCGAAGCCTCTCCACTGACGTTGGGACCATCCTGCAACAAAAACCCAGTAACAGCTGAGGATTGCTATTACGCAGCCAAGAGCAACGTGACCAACGCACAAGGGGGCTGTGGGGTCCTCGGTATAATCACAGGACAAGTTTAAGTTTCTGCTTAAATTCACTGGTATGATGTTAGTGCAAATGCAAACCCCTACCACAGAAGGGAGGGATCAGAGACCACCAGCTCTCTAGACAGATGAGGAATAAACTTCTGAACTGCTTTTGCAATGCAAATAGCCTCCTGTGGGATCTTACACTGCCAGTCACCGGCTACCGTGATAGCGCTGCTCTCAGAAATACAAAATCTTTACTCTTATCAAAAACGTGGTATAAACATCCACTTCAGTAGATCACCTGATTACAAGGACACCTTCTCCCAGAAAAATTGTTTTGAGATTCAACAGCATTTTGAAAATCCTGGTATTGTTTTCAAATTAGATGCAGCTATTTTGCATAGGTTACTTTTATTCAAACTAAAAAGAAGCAAACCCAATACCTTTATGATAATACAGTGTCAAGATAGTACAGTCAGGTAATGCAACGTTCCTGGAGCAGAGCTACGTTGGCCATTAATGCTACTTTATCCCATTTATTCTGTAATGTGAAAACTCTCCGCTCAAGATTAGTGCTAGATCTTGTTTCATTATACAGTACAAGTGTCTAGTCTGAGGGTGAAAAAACAGAGGTGAAGTGGCTTTCCTAAAGCCAATCTGTAGAAGAAAAACAGCCACAGACAAACTCCAGACCCTTGGGTCAATATTCAATCTACCATGCACAGGACCATCCAAATCTCTTTAGAAATATGTGTTTTAACCTATAAGATAGTAGCACCTTGATCGGGGATTCACAATGCCTTTACCCTAGACACTGAAGAACACGCGCCTTAAAAATGCCTGAATTTAAATATTTAGTATAATATTAAATGCACTGCATATCATGTAAGCACGCAGCTTAACACCGTATTAACAGATTTCTGTATTTAATTTTTTTCTTTTTTGAAGATATATTAAAAACTGTGCTTTGCATTAGCTTTTTTCCTTTTTAAAAAAAAAAAAAAAAAAAAAAATAGCCCAGACATTGAAGTTCACCCCTCACTGAAGCAGAAGGGAGAAGGGGCCAGAGTTCACACCTCATGGAGGTGAATGGGGTGAGGGGGTGAATTCACACCTTCGTTGCTGCTATTGTTTTGCTGGAGACAGTTTTCTGCAAGGCTGGGTTTACTGGGCAGCAGCACATCTGTTTACATTGTGATGGCTGTATCTTGGCAACTGAAAGAGACAGAAACTTAATTTTTTTTAAATGAAAGCTATTGGCAAATATTGTAGAATTCAGCAAAAATCTGGACAACTCTAAAAATTAAGGCACGTAATTTTAGTTCCCACCATTTTCTTCTGTCCCTAATATTATATCATTGTGAATATTTGGAAATGTATCTGAAATGTAAGCACTCAGAGTTAAAGGTGAAATTGGGTCACAACTTTAACTCAGTAACATGCAGTTTCTAATATATTTTTTAAAAGTAGAAGGGGACTGTACGTTTGTTAGTCTTGCCCACTAAAACACAGAAGAACAAGAATTTAAAAGGCAGCAAATCTGCTTAATCCCATTTCAAAATGTATCAGCACAGTTTCAACTTTATATCCAGTGTCCCATAACAATATGATCTTTATTCCCACACAATACTTACTCATGAAACTGTGTGGGAAACTGAATCCAGAGCACTTGCTGAGAAGCAGCAGGTGAAGCTCACAGAATACAAAACATCGTACTAGAGCAAGGTTGCCACACTGACACCTCACCCCGAACTATTTTTTTTTTTCTTTTCAATCAGCTAGGTTTTTCTTTTACCCTTTTGCAGGCAGAAGGAAGTGGCACAGGAGGAGAAGGGCATGGGATATCAACACTCGCACAGAATAATATTTGATTATAAAATAATGATTATAAACTAATCATCAGCTGACGGTCTCAGCTGTGGCCAGTCCCAACATCTGGCAAAAGGTCACCTGGCAGACAGAGTACTGTCAGAGAGGTACAAGACAAATTATTTCTATAAATTTCCACTTGAAGGGTAATGGAAGATTGGAAAAGGGAAGGAAACAGATCTTATTACTCCTGCAAATTCACCCAAAACAATGTTTCTCAAGCACTTTCAACACAGACTTCATACTTCTCACTACCTTCAGCATTGCTTAGCATCTCTTCCCTTGCCATCCCCCTGCCATTACATGAGCAGTGACACAGCTGCGTACGTGGTGAATCAGCATTAAGAAAGGTATGCCTTTTTCATTGTGGTGTCCAAGAACAGAACTTGAATACAAAGCAGCAGAGCCAGTGTACTACATAGCTCCCATCAGCAGAACACCCTAACCATCACTGCGCTGACACTGTAATGCAACACTCCGCATTTCAGTGCTGCAGTACTTTATTTTTTGGACCAGACATTACTATCAGGTTCAAAGTTTTTGAAGACCAGCCTTTCCCCTTATCAAACCTTCTCATGGTAACACGATAAAGGTGTTTTTTCCAGGCCTTTGGCAAGCCACCGACTGCAGTCTGGTAACTGCTCTTCAAGCTATATGTGCAAGGCATTAGAGAAGCTGGAGTTGTTTCACTGTCCCTGCTTCTCACATGCAAAGTTGCAGAGGGCTCTGTTAGAGCTTTCCTTCTGAATAGATTTGACTTAGTCACACATGTCCAAACAGAGTGGAGGCTCACCGAGAAAAGACCTGGATTAAATTCTCATCGCAAGAGTAAGACCTTGAAACCTGAGACCTTAAAAGGAAACTGGTGGAAGAGATAGACAACTGTTTAACTTCGTATCTTTCGGGACAGATTTTTGGTATCTAAACCAAGAACTAAAGGGCAGGCTGAGAAGGCTGCTGGTATCATTCATGGTTGTTTAGCGATTACAAAAGAGAACAAAAAAAATCCATCCAACTGCACTTATTGTTGTGGAAATGCCCCCTAGAGAGTTTGGTCCTTCTCTGTGGAGCAATCTCAGGCTTGCTTGGAAGGATAACACTCACCACCTACTGCTGATGTTCTCCTGGGATTTGCTGAGAGATGTTGAGGAACTAGCCCCCCTCGAGTCTGGTGGGCTGATGTCCTCTACATGAGGCAGGGAGGGATGAGAAGGGGAGAAGCCACTTTGTGGGGAGGACGGGGTTCGTACTACGGAGCCCAGCAGGCTGTTGCCATCTGTGTCAGTCACAGAACTGCTGCTGCCCTGTCGGGTAGGAGTCCCTGTACATCGCACTGAATCGCCTCCCTCCTTGGCTTCTTGTTTCCGCTTGCGATATTCTAGTAGAGATACCTGGGAGAGAAAAATACAGCCATGAGTCAGGGAACGCAACGGACTAGGACAGGGAGAGGAACATGCCCACGCACCATTTTTAAAATCTATTTCTCTGGGTTTGCAGATAAAACTTTAAAAGGTATATTGGGATTATAAAATCTTCCTGAATCTGCAGGCACTCTGGAAAAAGAGCTAAATGGTACAAATTTGGATCACTCATCAACTGCCATGCTCACCCACATTTTACTATTTATGACCAATACTTCAGCGGAAATATCCAGCTAGTTTGCTTCTCCAACAATCTGGAATTTCACATCAGTATATGCTCACATATTCAAGTGTCAAGCCTCTGTATCCTCCTCTCAACACCCTTCACTCCCTCTCTCTGGTTTGTGACATTATATAAAATGTGTATCAGTATCTGTACATCTCAAAACCAGAGAATAAGAACCTCCTTCACAGAACTGGTATCTTCAGAGAGTCCTGTTCACCTGTACTAGTTCAGCCACATTAATGCTAAAAACTTGGTAAGGCCTCACACAGAATTTTAACCTGCTTAGAGCAGGTTCCTGCTATGGTGGTTCAGCAGCCAGTATTGCAACCTTCCAGCACTATCACCTAAATAAATTACTTTTAGAAAAGGTATCATGTATTTTGTGCAAAGCAGTCTCAAATTTGTCAAAGGCACAGATCAAAAGGTCCCAGATAATGCAGTCTCGTAACACAGGGACAGCAGAACCAAAAACACACAAGTATTTCCAGCTGAGCGCTTACCTTTCACTGTACCTTCCCTTAAGAGTTATTATGAGGCACAGACACCATAAAGCACTCGCAGAAGGCAGCTCTGCTGAAGAATTCATCAACTATGATTCAATGCCTGTATAGAAGGCTTTGAACAGGATATTTCCAAAAGTAACTCAACATATGAAGGTTTTAAGATAAGTGTAACTTTAAAAGAAAACCAAAGGAAAAAATCAAAGCCCTCCAGAAATGGAATGGAAATAAGATATTCCATCCAGCTGGACACTTATACAAGTGACCTGAGTTACCACACTTGCAGTTAAAAAAAAAAAAAAATCCAAGTACAGGAAAAGGCACCGATACACATCTCCACAAGTGTATGTTTATTTGTCCCATGAGTACCCATTTTTATCATAGCAACGCCTCATTTGTCTTTTTCACTCAGTTTTAGTCCCATGAGGGTCACTGGCCTGCTTTAGAACACGCCATTTCGTGTTCTAAAGCCAACATGCATTTGCTTTCTTTAGACAATATACCTGCGGTTTTAGTTTCAAAGAGCTAAAATTTAAGTAACAACCTTCACCTACTGTTCTGGCAATGTTACTATGTTTCTATATTAATGGAACTGTTCTAATAGCTTCTAATAAACAGCCTGTGGTTTGTTTTTTGTTTTCGGTTTTTTTTTTTAAACATTAGACCCTCTTTCCTAGTAAGGACCCTTTTCATCCTGGTAAGTAACACCTCCACCAACTAGTACAGTTGCACTGTGTTACTGTTCTGGGTCACGTCTCAGTTTAACATCTGTTTATGAAAGCTGCGAGCATCACGCTCTCCTTTCTGTGCTTTCAGAAGAGGTATTTTCATTGTGGTCCTTTTCTTCCACCTCTCACATCAAAGTCTTGCCTAAAGGGTAGCTCGCTCTCTTTTAACAACTTCTAGACTGTTTTCATCCAGGCACTGTTGCCCAGCCTACATTTTAGTTGTATTCTGCTCTCTTTGTTCTCCCTGTAAGTCTTTCCCATGGTGCCGACTGTTCCTGCTCAGATTCCTGCAATCTTAAGAGTTTCTTTTACAAGAATACTTGCCTTCTTCCTTTGTGGCGGATTCTGGGGAGCAGATCTGACGCCTTCACAAGCCTTCTCGCCGCAGGGAGATATGGATCCATGCACTGTCTCTTTAAGCAGCCCTGACTCGTGTCTGCTGAAATATCCTTCAGCAGGAGAGCTACAGCATCCCGCTTCCGAATTCATTGGCTTCCTCTCTCCCAAAGGAGCAGATCCCCGCAACAACCCATCTACACGTGGCATAGCGTTCAATGGGGAGAAGGCATACATTAAATTAAACTCTGTCCGAAAAGCCTGATCAGAGCTTCGTAGCAGCATCTGTGCTTCCCCACTTTTCCCTGGGAAGTTCATCTCTGAAGTAGAGTTTATGGAGGGTTGTGGAGTCAGATCAGAGGATCCGAAGCTGAGCAGCGATGGTCGTTCTGGGCAGGTGTTTGCACCGGAATCCACATACCCACCCTTCAAATCCAGGTCGGATCGGAGGCAGAGCTGGAAAATCCAAGAAGGATATAGGAGGGGGGTGGGAAGTCAGGAAAAGGGTCAGGCAAGGGTAGGGAGAGAAACTTAGTCAGGAAGTACTCCGTACAATGCTAGCTTACTGCTTTCCTGTTCCTTTCTGATCACCCCTTTGGCCCTTTCCTGCACTGTTCTGCTCATTCTACAGGGGAATGACTAAGACCGAATAATAATCAGTTTAGCTGTCCAATACGAGATGCCCCTTCCCCTTTAGCAGTCTTACTGCAGCAAGAGGATAAGGCTCAGCACTATCCCCGGGCAGTCAATGAAGAAAAACCAGCATTTTCAATTGCCTCATATGTCCCAAAGTTGATGTTAACACATAGTACTAGCTAGGTTCATTATGGGGAGAGAACAGAAAAGATCTGCTGTCCATTTGCTGGTTTTATTAGCCAAGTTCTTGACTGTCCCACATCAGCCACTACTAACTTCCTAACAATAAAACGCCCAGGACCTCCAAGCCATTTGTTTTCACTTATTGTGAGCTTTGGAAATCTCTAACAATAGTACATTCATTTAATTTATACTGCATTTCTACATTTTACATTCTCTAACAAAATCATAATGGCATCATCTTTGCACTGTCACAGTTTCTGAAGCACTAGGCACTGACACAATGGTATATCCATTTATCTACTTTAAGTGCCAAAAAACCTCCAGGGCAACGGCATAATCGTCTCCTTCACCATGTTAATATGTCAGGATCTCAGACAATGAGCATAACTGACACGATTTCATCCTCTTTGCAGGACTACAGTGCTTAGGGAAAAACACAGCAGCGCCAGGCACCAGCTCTGCCCTACTGCTGCTGCTGAGAATGTTTCTTCTGCTGTATTACAGCTCCAACTAACCTACCACATTGGAGATGAGTGCGTATTTTCTGTTATGAAACAGTCTCTGAGCAAGGTACTTCCACTCATAGTTTACAATAGGCCAGCAGGCAAACAAAGCACTACTTTCTGGTATCTCCTCAACATTTTAAGTCTGCAAGTGAACAGGTGATAAATCAAGGCTGAAGAGAGCAGGTCAGGTGCCCCACTGTGTCCTCGCAAGTCAAAACTCATAGCGAATGCTTTCCCTTTTCTTCCCCCGTAGTCATTTTGCTGCTTCTGAGTAAATATCACACACCACTTATCTGCTGGGCCGTGGCTGAAGTTGATTATGGTATTTCAAACCCCAGTCCTCTTGCATTCAACTCAGGAGCTGAGACATACCAAGTCTTCACACTGCTTGTTTCCCACCAGTGTCAACAAGTGAATAAAAAATTCCAGTCTTCAATTTGTTTGCTCTCTTGTGATAACCCTGAAAACTCTCCTCAGCCTTATTGTGACTGATGCTCCACCTTTATTCCCACTTGCCCCCGCACCTCTCATCCCTCCCCTCCCACCATGGCCTCAAATGCACACACAAGCACACATGCTCCCGACCTCAGATGCAATTGAGACGGTGTGATAACTACCTCGGGTGACATGGACTCAGGCCTATGCGCAGGGGAACTCTCAGGGGAAGATACGTTCTAGAGGAGGGAAAAGCATCTTGTTATTCATCTACTTAAAAAGTCAAGAAGCAAAATAAAATCAATTAAAAAACAAGCAGAGGGGTTAGCAATGGCTATTCTAAAAAAAAAAAAAAAAGCAACCCACAAAAAACAAAACGACTATCCCATGAACTGGCCCCAGCCTGGATGGCAACTCCCTCGGTTAAGTAGTTTCTAAAGCTTCCTGGAAGCACAGAGACAGGACTGGGTTACTGTGTTTCATGCTGTAACTTAGTACCCAAAACAGAGCACATAAATGTTAAGAAATGAAGCATCTTATTCTTTATATTCCTGATGCTGTCAGATGGAGTTTGCACCTTGAAATACAGAGACAGCCATTTATGGTGTTTAGTCTGAGAACACGGGAGAGATGGAAAGCCTGGTTTTGCCGAAAAGGTAAACTAAGATCCCCCAAACACTATAGTGAACTTTCACAAACTTTATACTAGAAAACAAAAATGTCTCCTTCAATCCACTGTGGGCCACCTTTCCAGCTAAAGTCAAGAGAAGAGGTGTGAATGGACAGCTTTATGAAATGTCGTAACATATCATCTGAGCACCTATCAGTGGAAGGCAGCGTTCGCACGTGATGGCATGGTTAAGGCCTCCTTCCCAAGCACTTTCCTTTCCATGCTACTGAGCAGGCCTAAAACAGAATCAGAAAGGAAGAAGGTTTCCCAGAGGTACGTTGCCATCAGAGAAATATGGCAGGAGTCACTGTCCTCTGCAAAGCAGAAACACTCAGAAAACTGAGGAATCTCAGAAACTTCTTCGCTAAAAAAGCTTCTGACAAACTCCACAGAAAAGGTAGATGCGTGTCATCACGCTTCTAGTCGCTCCTATGAATATAGGAGGGGCTAAGCATCCTCCAATTTGTTTCCAATCTGAAGTCCCAAAACAGTCTGAAAAAACTCAGTCTGTAAAAGCCCGACCAACCAGAGCTTCAGAAGCTTATGATACAAGCTCCTCAGAGAGCAGCTAGAAAATTAACCAAGAAGGAAGTTTCTTAAAAGCCAGAGCTTTCAAAAATGTGTTCCTTGGCAAGCCAAGATGTCAAGCGACATCTTCCGCTCGCTTGAGGAAGCTTGGGAACTGATGGAAGAATCTTTCTGTTGTTCTCTTCCCACAGTGCCATAGGACTGAAGTATAAAGCTTTATACGTGGGGAGATGCATTCACTCAAGGTGGAATTGATGGTAGCTAAATGAAACAGGCATGACATTAAAATAGCAGTATTATGAATGAGCTGCATTGAGAGAAATAAAAAATTCTGAACACAGAAGCCTATGGTCTACTGAGCTGTTAGACTCTTTTCAGGGGGAAAAAAGGTAAAAGGGGCAAGTAAGGTATAGATGCCCAGTGAAATCCAGACTTCCCACGTCTTACACATGGCAACGAAAATAACTAACGCTAACGTGGGACAGGAAATCAGTGACTGGACTGTGAAGGTCCATGGCAACACTGCCCTGATCTGCCACCTCAATCAGAGCAAAGGTAAGGATCATTTCCAATCAAGCTCTGTGCCTGAAACAGTCTTTCATCTCTCTCCTCAATGCTCCACAATCTTCCTTGCTAACCTCTACAGATCTGCCTCAGACAGCTTAGAAGAAAGGGCTGTCAAAGAAAATAATCAAAGCACACTAAGCTAAAAATACCACAAAGGACTGTTTGCCCTGTTGCAAAACAGATGAGGGATTCCTGCAAAACAGTCCCTAGTATGGAGCAGTCTGTCACTGCACAATTTTTTTTTTTAATGGTTTTAACTGGCAGAGTGTAAGCAGCCAGCCTGAAGAGTTCAATTTTTTTTAAATGAAAATATGCAATACTAGAAAATAAAACTAAAACTGCAAACAGCATGATCCTTATTCACAGGCACAGAGCAGCAACACAAAGTGGAAGGTCCTAGCTGGATGGATGCTGTTAACTCTCCCATAGAGTTTAGAGCAAGGGAAACTACCTACACAGCCTGCTCAGCACTTCTGCAGATTTTTGCAAAAAGGAAACTATCAAGAAATCAAAGGTATAAGGTATTTTCCTTCTACCCAATCAAGGGAAAGGAAAAACAAAGGATATAGTGGAAGCTGATGTAAAGTATTTCTACCATACTTGGGGTTACTGAAAGCTGTTTAGGGAAAGAGGAGCCAAGGATGTCAGACAGCCTTTGAGAAGTGGAGCACTGTTGCACCCTTTGGAAGAGGCAGGGATTGGAAGCCACATTGGCACAGAGATCTGAAGTGGGGAAGATGACTAAAGAACACTGAAAAGTCTGCAAAATTTGGGAGCTACTGTGCAGAAATGGAGAAAAGAATTAGACTAATGTTACTGATAGCTACAAAGTGAGGGGAGGCTGGGCTGCAGCAAGGTTTAACATTTAATAGAGCAGGAGATTTGGCCAGAAGTGGAGTAGAGGAGAAAGGCAGTAGTGCTTGAGTCTGACATGCTGCTGCTGCTCAGGAATATAGCCACATACTCAAAAAGGAAGGTGTCCTTAGTGCTACCTCTGCTGCAAATATTCTAGTTCCTCTCTTCTTAGCACTCCCAGTCCCTGGTCAGATTTACCTCAAACTGTAGTGGAGTATTGCAGCGACTAGCAGCCAGAGAAGGAATTGGTGAGAACATCATGCCATAACCATTGCGACTCTCCTCCTCTCCTGGCAGCGATGAGCAGGGTGTAGTCAGCTGTGGGCTCACTGAGCCAGGAACTGAAGGGATGGGAGGTGGAGGGGTGACGGGAGACAGTGGCCTCAGCAACTTCTTAACATTCTGCTCCATCAAGTAGCGAGACTTCCATTTCTTCAGGGGACTCAGCAAGTCTGAAAAACAAACTGAGCTGAGGATGGGGCTGAACCACTAACTTTAACCATGTGCAAATCACATGCTGTCTCCTTCCCCCTATTCCCAGCCCAAATGGAGCCCATGAGTCTCCAACATGACTACGAAAGATTCCTAAAAATGAAGTAGCACTGAAGTACTTCTACACCAGTCTTGAGACATATCTAGATACTGGTAACAGAACAATACATAATCAGGAATGTACAATGAAAGGAAATATTTCAACTAGAAGAAAGTAAGCACAAGAGGGAGCTAGGGGAAAGGGAGCCAGGAAGGGATAAAACAAGGAGAGGAGAGGGATCAGAAGGGCATGTCACTGTCACTGCTATGAACAAACCACAGACAGCTCAGTTTTTATTACCTGCGCCTAATAGTTCCCTGTAGGCTACATCAATACAGCCCAAACACATTTCACTCCCACAAAGGATCAATGTCTTTCCCTCAGGCCTACCCCTATTCAAAATATCTTTTTTTGATGCTCAGTTTAAAATAATAATAAAAAAAGTATTCAGTAAATTCTGCAGTTCAGTTGTTTGCTTCTTCAGGTCTTGCTCGGGGACATGCATTTATTGGTTCTGGCACTCTGTTCATTTCTTATTCATCTAACTTTTCAATAATCAATTCTGTATTATGTGTGTGTTGTCTAGCTTCCTGTCTGTCGTCCTTGGAAAACTGATCCCTGACTGGGCAGATCTTCACCCTCTTTCTCTGTAGAAAGATTCAGACACAATATTTAACCATTCTGCTGCTTTACTCACAGATTTTAACTTCTCCATCTTTGAGACTTACTTAATCATTCGCTTATTACATACGTGCCTGTGAGACTTTGCTATATCTTCCTATAGTCAGCAGATATTTAGTTGTCCATCTAACAGCATCCTGCTGAAAAGAGATGATATTGTACTCTTTTTTTCCCCCCTATTGGACAAATGATCACACAGCACTGAGGTTGATGATGCAAGATAAAGTGATTATCTTTTCACAGGAAAATACTGAGAAGCTTTACACATGCTCAAGCTAGAATGGGTCTGCAGAAATTTGAATGAATGGCAAAGCAACATTCTCACCTGCCATAAAGCTGTGCCATCAAGCAGCAGTACACATTAAGACGTCATCCTGTGCAGCTGCCTTTGTTATTCAGCAGATTCCCCAGTTTCACTCAAGCGCCCACGCTGCCCTGATGGTGCTGAGCACTCACCTGTGTCATCTTTGCAGATGCTGGAAGAACTGCTGTTCTCATTACTTTGGTATAGACATTGGGTTCTGTTCTCTTGCGGAGCTGGTGAGGTCTGAGTCATCCCCTCTTCCAGGGCTTGTTTGATCCAGCGCTGAAACAGAACGAGACTACATAAACGTGCAACCCCTCCGGTAATTTCCATGTAATCTTGCCGGATGTACTCAAACTCCTACACTTCTGTGCAGCAGGGCAGACTGCTCAGAACACTGATATTACCTCCTTCGCGTGCGCTCAGACAGGAACCCGTTAGAACACAGCTGTTAGCACTGTGTAGTTAACACCTACTATGATGGGGATGACTATGTGCTCTTGATGAGATGTATTCTGGGGATCAGCAGTCTTCAGCAATAATACAAAGATAAGCAAAGAGCAAATTATAAATAGATAAAATGCAAAACTCTGGCTTAAAAGCAATCTTAATTAAAAGAAAAGGGAGATAAATATGATGAACTATTTTAAAACCCTGATTTTTGCAAAAAAGCTGTCTCCTGCCCAGGAGCACAAACACTGTCCCCCTGCTCCACTAAGGCATATTAGAGCTTAACATAGATTCTGCTCTAATAATTCCAGCAGAGACATGGCTGAGTTTAATCACGTAACAATTCTTCCAGGACTGTGCTTTGCTGCCAGAGACAAAGAGCAAAAAAATCTGATAAAATGCAAGCAGCAGTTTTCAAGAGGGCTAAACAAAGAAGAGAATAATAAAGGCAAACCTTTTCTTCAGCTACTAATAAAAGAGAGAAAAGTCACAGTGGTCTTCTGAACACAGACAATAAAGAATGTTTCACATCTCAGTGCAAATGAACATGAATTGAAGTCTCAGCAAATCAGCTACTGCAGTGGGTATGCTAGCCCTGTATTTTGATACAAACTGACTCCTGATGGCAGGCAGGAAACCTTTGCTTACTTTACTATAAAAAAACAACTCCCACAATATAAGGGAAAACACCCAGGTGATTCAGTAAAATGACAGCAAACTGCTGAAAAAAAAACAAACAGTAATTTGCATTTGCGTAGTTTACCCAAGGGACTCACTTTACCAGCCTTTTCTTCTCCCACAGAGGTTTAAAATCCTAAGTTTACTTTTCAGTAACCCACAGTTCATCTGCATGCCAGCAATATGTATCCTATTAGAGATACACGTACATGCCTTACAATGCCTCAAAGCTATCATGAAAGTGCATCAGAAACCCAGTGACCACAATCCTCAAAGTGAAAACTTCAATGCGAGGATGAGGAGTAGGTGACAAGATCTATTTTGATGGCTTTCACTACTGTACAGCAAATGCTTCTTCTCTGTTCAAATTTAACTCAATGGATTCTGCTGCGGCCACCAGGAAAAGTGAGAAGTGCCAGCCAGTCTGGAGCACTGCTACCTCAAATGTGGCATCCGATCTGACAGCCAAGTCACTGTACAACGTGTGATTAATGTGAGCAGGTTACATAGTTCAGTTTCCCTGCGAGGTTCAGACATTGGCATGCTTTGGATGCAAACTGAGATCACAGCTGAGGTTTTTTGGCACAGTCCTCAGTAGTTTAAGGAAGAGGCCTGCTGACAATCCAAGAAAATATGTGATCTATTTCAACAGCCTTTATAAATCAACCTTCCTGACTGAGTAGTCAGAAGCAGACAAGACAGAAAGATCAGGTCTTGAGAGAGCAATGTCATCAAGTTCTGGACCATTTCTAGACCTCAGCTGGCTGAAAAGGAGGTCTTCCCTGTCAGAGTTTTCTAAACATTCCTGAACATGAAAAGCAGACGACTTCTACATCTCCAGACTGTTAGTGATAAAAACACTGGATGCTACCAAGCATTTTCCATGAAAAAGCTGGGGAACTCCTACAAAGTGGATGAAACCCCTTACTAGAACAGTTATCGATTATTTACTTTCAAAAAGTAGATATCTAACAAATTACTTTCTGCAACATCTGTTCTGGACACAGAAGCTTTCAGTATTTTATTAATTATTTAGATAATGGAACAGGCAGTGTACTTAAGTTTGCAGATGATGCCAACCTGGAAGAAACAAGAACATGCTAGAAGACAGTATTCAAGATTTTCCTACTAAATTGGGAAATGGATGGGGAAAAATAGAACACAGCTCAGCACAGGCTAGAACAAAGTACCATATAAAGCCAGAAACAATCACTTCTAAAATTACAGGCTAGAAAACTAATGGGTTGTTCTAACAAACATAGTAAATCACGAACTGAACACGAGTCTAAATCAACCTGTCAAAGAAAACTCAGTCATCATACTGGGATGCACAAAACGGGTATAGGCTACAAGACACAGAGCAACTTTCTGCTTTGAAAATGCCCCAGCTGCAACGCAACATCCAGTTTTGGACACTCAGCTTCAGGGAAGACGTGGACTAAATGGAAGTCATCCATAGTCCATTCCCTCTCCAGCAGTGAAAATTATCATATGACTAGAAAATAGCCAAATGTAGCAAGAGATTGGAAGACTTGTTCCATGACAACAGTTTTCGCTGAATTGTGAGCTTGCTGGCTAGTTGTACAGCAAATGCACCAAGCAGAGAACTCGAAATAACTCTGCCAGTTTTGCTCTGGATGCTTCTCTCTTCCCTGAGGCTCAAAGACACTGTTAAGGTTCAAAAAAGCACTTTGAACCTTGCAGTTCTCATCTTAAAGATGCATGGGGAGATTGCCCAGGCACATGGAAACGAACATGGTTTTGTTCATATGAGTATATGCGAACCATAAAGAGCTTTACCTATGAAAGAAATACCCAAGAGAGACCTTAGCTTCTTTTTGTAGGTGCCTGTTAGGGCATGACAACAAATTGGCTGAAGGCGGAAACAGTAAAGTCCAAAGCTTCTCTCTAGAAAAACTCCCTCAAAGGAAGGGAAGAAGAAGCCAGGACATGGTACCTGACCTTGAAAGCTACCAAGACTGGAAGATCAGAAAGGATTTCCATAAAATTGTTCTCAGGTAATCGCAAAGGAACTGGAAGAACCTCTGAGCAAAGCTGACAGGCGATAGGCAAGATGGATTCTGATAGAAATCTGACTGAGCAAACTAACCTGAACTACTGTTTCCCTGTGGATGGGTAAATGCTAGCATTTCCTGGCCACATATCATCTCTGGAGGAATGAAGTCCTCAGCTGGGTTCAGTTCAGGCTTCCTGCACGGCCACAAGTATCTGCTGTAGATAGACAGTCTATGATCCCAAACAAAGAGCTGTGGGCTTGCTCTTGTAAACAGGCAAACTCAAAGCTTTGCTAAACAACAAAGGCTCTCCAAAGACAATGGATCTTGACTGAGGCACTGTATTCTTGAGGTCTTTTGCAACACTGTCCTATCCTCACAATGCCAACCATCCCCTGACTGTGAAAGTAGTAACATAAAACATTCTAAGGGCAACAATTAAAACTCCTTGAATCACATATGCTGGATAACAAACAGCCACTGCAGATTTGAAAGTACATGTTTCTAAGAGGAGTCACAGAACAGTTGTTCTACCATGGTAAAAGGCAAGGATGAAGACTGAACCCCGGCTAGGAGAGGGTCAGCAGACATAGCTTGGAGACTGCATCGACACACCAGGCAAGGCCAGCTCAGCAGGAATACATGGAAATAGGCTCAAAGAGAACACAACAACTTTACAAGGTGGCAGTAAGAGCTTGATGAGTACATAGCCCCTGAATGTAAGACATGAGCAAACATACCTTTTTACAGGAGCTGTAAATTCCATCCAACAGAAAGGGCCTTCGACGTCTCTCGGGGTTGAAAGGTGAACCAAAACGAATGTAGTGTTTAGGTGTAGTACAAATTAGCGGGGAGTGGATGAGACCTGGCAACATATTTAGGGTAGTTGCCAAAACTGTTGGGTCTGTAGTAATGCGCAAAGGGCATTCAATAGGGCACTCCTGCTTTTCTGCCTTGTCATTCAGCCATTCGGTAACAAGATACTGAAGGAGAAAACACACATGTCAACGCAACTAGCACAGGTGAAGAAGAAAGGCAATATGGCACAAAGGTGTATGGGGAAGCAATGCTCAGGTCAGCCCGCATGCTAAAACCTCCCTCCTCCTCAACAGGAAGGAACACAGCCAGGGCTTCCTGCGTCAAACCCAATTCTCATCTGTTGCAGGCACAACAGGTAATCCAGTTTTACAGAAGTAGCTCAATTTTATGCTCCATTGATCTTATTAGAAGGTTCTCCCAAAACTTGATCACCTTGTTCAAAACTAGTTTCTAGCTGCAAACCTAAACGTATTAATGGCTAATTTATGCCCAGTATGTGGCAGCTGCCGCTAGCTTCTGCAATTTTTCCTCCTTTCCCTTACAAGTCTCTCCCAGCTTGTACATTATAGTCCGCAGTCACATTCCCTCTTGGTCTTCAATTCTAAGCTGAAAGCTAACCTCTTATACTTTGTCCTAAACAAACACGCCGCAGCCTGCCATCCCACCCCATCCCAGAAAGATACCGCCACTGATTGCCACACCAAACACATTTTTATGCCATTCTAAATTTATTTTTAAATTTCAGCTGATCTTTACTACATAATGGCTCCACTTTTCTCTCTTTGTTCTCTTGCTGGTATACACAAGAGAACCTTTGTTTTACTATCCTTCACAAGATGCAACACCCTGGTTATTTCAAGGTGGTTTTGGTTTTTTTAAGCAAGTCTCGCTACACCTCTATGCTGCTTGATTTAGGGTAACTTTCTTGGTTGACAGTCCTTTTTCTCCTTGCTCCTAAGACACTGGGATTACGCAGAAAACTTCTTGAGATTGTATGCATCCAAGCTTTTCTAATAAACAACCTTTCTTTTGGGCCCAAAAGCTAGTGCTCTTTTCCAAACTATCAGCGTCTAGTTTTTAAATGCCAGCTACCCCATCAGAGTTGTAACAACCACTTTTGCATGCTGCCGCCAAAAGCTTTTGCTAGCTTACGGTGCATAGATCCAAACACATCAGCTCTCCCCATCTTTCTACTGGTACCTTGTTCCCCTGCAGGAACACCACAAACAGCTTGTTGTCCTCATGGCCTTTGCCAGCCATCTCCCAAGCCTCTCACTGCCCTCCACACCAGTATTGAAACATCTGCTTTTTGCTTCCCTCACCCAGGGCTCAGCCTCCACCACCCAATTCCTTATGTTGCCAAGCCCCTCCGACCCTTCTCTCCCAGAGCCCCTCAAGCTGGAAACAGTTTCTTCCCTGCATACACAAAGCTGTGTAATTTGCCTCTTTCTAGACTCTTTGCCATACCCAAAAGTGAGACCCTTCCTGTTGCAGCTGTACCACCCTGTCGATATCTAAGGTCTATGTAGACTTGTTGTAAAGATCAGCTAATTTCTTTTTCTGATCTTTGTATGTACAGGGCTGAGCAGCCAGGTTCTGAACCACGATGAGGGCTCTTAGCCACTACAGAACAAATAATACAGTAAATATAAAGTCACACAATTCCAACTATTTTGAAGAACTGTTTCCCCTGAGCCAACTTTTCCCCAAAGGCCACACAAAACCTCTTTTTTCCCCTCTCCAGTTTGAGCACTCGATCATATTTACCTTTTTAGTTTTGGGGTACTTTACTGCAGCTCGATTAGACTGAGATCCTGCAGCCAGGATAGCAGTTGGGTCAGATCCCGTCAACTGTCTGCCTTCTCCTGGACCTTCTACATTGCTGACATCTGTTGCGGTTACCAAGCTGGCAGTGCTTCCTTCCTCTGGGACAGCCTGTGCGAGTTCAGCTTGCTGGGAACTGGCTTGTTTCTGCCTTCTCAGTCTTTGTGCTGAACTGGTCCGGTATCGAGAGAAGCGACTTTTTGGTCGGGGCCTGGAGGGTTTTGCTGGAGCTGGCTTAGTAATTGTTTTTTCAGGGACAGCATCCTACAATATAAACTGTCATTAGTCCGAGCACCTCCAAGAGTATTCCTTTTCTCTGCATACAGGATCAAGGATTGAGATTTATTTATTGACACTACCTGACTCATAAAATCTGGTTGGACCCTGTTTGTATTGGCTCATAAGATGGCTTTGGGGACCCTTCTAAAACACTGGCACGTTATCGTTTTGTCTGCTGTGTTCTTAAAGGGGTCAACCAGAACATTGGTCTTAAGGAAGAAAGCAGCAGTATGAAACTTGTACCTTGTCTCAAGGTAACTGCTCTTAATCCTGATCTGAGCTGACATGTATCATTCCAGGCAAGTATCTGGGCCCTGCCATATAATGGGAACACATGCATCCAAAGCAGACCAGGCCAAAAAACAAAGAAAAAGCGAAGGAAATCACTGCAGTTATGCATCCAACGTAAGCTCACCCCTGCCATGTAATGGGAACACATGCATCCGAAGTAGACCAGGCCAAAAAACAAAGAAAAAGCAAAGGAATTCCTCAATCACTGCAGTTATGCATCCAACGTAAGCTCACACCAGTACAGAAGGGGCCCACTCGGTGAAGGAGCTGGGCTCGTTCAGCCCAGAGAAGACTTAGGGGGACCTAATAGCAGTCTTCCTACATCCAGACTGAAGCCACCAAGAAGATGCAGTGGTGCATCAATGTACATACACTGAAATGAGAGGTTCAGACCAGATATAAGGCAAAATTTTTTCACCGTGAGAACGGTCATGAATTGGAAGAGGTTTCCCAGAGGGGCTGTGCAATCTCCATCCTTGGAGGTATTCAAGACAAGACTGGGTAAAACCCTGGCCACCCCCGTCTGACCTCAGAGCTGACGCTGCCTGACGCAGAATGGATTAGAGACCCCACGAAGCTCCTCCCAACCTGCATGATCTTATGATCAGATATGCTGCATCTGAGCTTCTTACAAGCTATTAAACAGTCCTATCTTTGTCTTACCACTACTTGTGAAGACCGTCGTGTGTTCACCCCAGTACTGCTGTTACTGTTAGAAACATTTGGAGCAGCAGCACTCAGTGCTGAACTTCCGTCTTCAGTTTCAGGAGCCTCTGTTTTTATTTCCTCCAGCTCAGGAGCTTCAGAATTGATGTTGATTTCAGCATCAGTGCTGTTACGGTCTGACGGTTGCTCTCGCCTCCTCTTTCTCTTTTCCAAGTTTTCAAACATGTGCATGATGGCTTCTACCTTTCTGTCTTCCCGGGACTAGAACACAAGAGTAAATTTAAGTCAGCACTGCAAATTATGCAAATAGGAAGAGGCAAGAATAGATACGGGATGCAGCACAGGAAGGAGAACAACTGCCAAATAGCAGTGACAAGAGCCAGAAAGGGGACAGAGAGAAGCAGTTCTTTTCAGATATTTGCATTTTTCAACATGGCAAATTTCCCAGAACAACAACAACATAATCATGTGTTCATAGAGTAACTAGAAGAACTAGACTTTATTCTTAAATAGGAGCACTTGGATACTACTGAGTTATATTTATAAAATATCCACAAGGAAACGCATAATTTTTAAGAACTAAAAACCAAAAGAAAGAATAAATAGAGTGAAGAGACGACTTGGAAACAAATAGAGCTACTTGCTAATAACTAAACATTAGAAGCAAACAGAAGCCAGAGGCAACAGAAGCAAGTGAATCAGTAATTTGCAGCAAGTATAACACACCACACAAACTGACTAAAATGATCCAGATTCATTCCTTCCCTGATGTCAGGAGATCACCCAGCTCAAAACCAAAAACTTTTGTCTAAGCAGCTTACATAGTGGCTAAGAAAAGCAGAACATGAGAGGACAGAGAGGCAAGACAAAGGTATTTATTAGGTAAACAGAAAGGACAAGAAATCTTTATCACCTAGCTGTGTCAGAAATAATTGGTAATTATGCATGTAAAAGGCCCAGTACAATAATGCTGCAGTGACTGGCAAAACCCAGGCTGAATCAAGTGAATTTTAAGAAGTGGGGTCAAGTGCCTTCCGAGACTTTTTATGGAGGAGAAAGTATCTTGAAGCACACAGCAATACTCAGTCACAGCAGTCTGGCCTTTACAGTTTTCTGTTAAAAAATATTCGATACGCAAAAAAAAATTAGAAACTGGGGAAACTATAGATACAGGTATTTACCTGGCACCAAGTATAGAAAACTGAATCTCATTAAAAGAGATTAACTGGTGCAACGTACAGGAACAGGGCTTACAGGCTCATGGGAAACTAACAGTTCACTTAGTCTTCTTGAACTATACTGTCCCAGAAAGAGATCAGCTTCCCTGCATTAAAGTGAAATCTTTCCTCCAAGCTTAAGGCCAGTCTGATGGAAGACTGCTCTTCTTCAATTTTCAATAGAAACTGACTGCTTTATCTTGCCTGTTATAAAAAAATCCATGAGGTAATCCAAGGATCTTTCCACTGGATGGCCCTGAGCTCTGCAATTTGCTGCACTATCTTAACATCTAAAGCATTCTCAGGAAATTTACACATGGAAGATCTATATCCAATTAGAGAAAGACGGGTGTTTGAGATATTTGGTGAACAAATGAAAAACAGGGAACTCCTAGCTCCAGTACATTTGTTGGCTGGTAGAGGGATGGGAGCAGTTTTTCTTTTTTTCTTCCTTGGGTTTTTGGTTGGTTGGTTGTTTTGTGGGTTTTTTTTGTTGTTTTTTGTTTGCTTTGGAATTTTTTTTTTTAATTAATGAATTAAGTAGAGCCTCCATTCACATGCATAAAACATTCTAATCCAGGGAGCAATCCCAGGTGCCATAAGAAGCACAAGAAAAAAACCCAGCTCCACTCAGTACAGAAGAAGGCTGAGAAGGGACTGTGTTATCAAAGATCCAAGAGCACTAAGAAATATTTTGATCAAGACGACTGATTAAGACGATTTGGGAGCACAAAGGGATTTCCTAATAAAGACCACAGCAAATTTTGTTGACTTGTGCCAATAGTGCTGTTGGTCGTCTACGCCTCTTACTAACTTTTGCCACTTGATCCTACCCTTTTCCCACATGGCAACATGTTTATGAACCCGTACAGGGAACAGATACATGTTAACAAACCTAACCCAGCAAAAGGGGTCAAGTTTTAACAAAGATCAGGTTCTGGTTCATCATATGATCTAGTTGAAGATGTCTCTGCTCATTGCAGGGAGGGTTGGATGAGATGACCTTTAGAGGTCCCTTCCAACCCAAACTATTCTACGATCCTATGATTCTTGTACTGGCATTAAGGAAGGGAAGCAGGAACATAAAAAGGGTGCAATTACCTTTTTTTAATCTGTTGCTGATTGTCTTGTTAATGGTATGTTTTAGACTATAGAATAGCCCTGAAAGTAACAGTTAAACCTTTCAATCAGGAAACAAATCTGTCACATACCTTCTAATCTGCAGTACCCTAACAGAAATTCTGGGATGTGAAGTCAACCTGGGTGTTTTTTGTTGTCGCTGTTTTTGTTTGTTTTGTTTTAAAAATCAAATTACTGAAGACCACTGACAGTTGGAATTTGTGTTGAAATAAGTGAAATAACCAACCGGACCTACTGGTCACTGCACGAAGCAAGTCCTAAGGAGGATGATACCCAGACTGAGAAAGGTACTTGCCCGTCGGCTGTGGACCAAGGCTCCCTGTTCATCTACAGGCTCCTCTTTCTCCCCTTCTTGTTTCTCCTCCTTCTCTGCCACCTGAAAGAGAAGCGCAGCCTTAGCACGTCAAACAAAATCCGGTACTGTTTTAAAGTTATCACGATTCCTGTGGTTATCTAAGGTGCTAAAGGTTTAAAAAAGGCCCCCTGCAGTTTCTGTTCTGAAGATCCCAGTGCTGTATTGGATCAGATTCCACACCACTGAATGATAAAAATATATGTAAGTGTCAAGGGTTTTACCTCATTGTCACTGGCTGCTGCAGGTCCCTCAGGAACTTCCTCCGTTTGTTGACTGCTGTTCTCATCCGATGCAATGCCCTGCTGTTCCATTTCTAGTTCCTTTCGACGGGCTTTTCGCCGGCGTGTTTCTGCCCCAATCAGTGTGCCTAAAACAGGTGGAGGTAGGTGTTCTGCAGCATTTGGGCTACGTTTCTGCACAGGGCAATTCCGGTTCCCCTTGTGACACGCACAGTCCACTTTATAGTTGCTGCTCCAAAACACAAACATAATTCGTGTCACTCTTCATTTCTCAACCCTTGTACAGAGACATTCAATGCATCTCCTACTAAACATCTCACCACGTGCCAAAGCAAGGACAGCAGGCTACCTTATGGCCTCTATTGTAGAATATGCCAGCAGAACTGGACAGAATAGCCGGAAAATGCAATTCAGTAGAAAACGGAGCAAAATGTAGAATGCGAGGAAAGGGCTGGAGGAAGATGTCCAGTCCAGGAGGGCAGTGGAGAGCTCCTGGGCGAGGTGAAGGACTCACCAGATGTTGTACTCATAGTCAAAGGCGATGGTAACCTCTGTGTCCTTGGCAATGGTGGCAACAGCATAGATACACAGGTGGATCATCCCATCAGCAATCACATGACGAACCTTGTTAAACAAAGTAGAGAGAAACTAACATCTCCACAAGTTGCACTTCTTACTTCCAAGAGGGAAGCCTCCTTCTGCAAAGTAGCTCTTATCTATTCCATGAATAATTATCCCAAATTCTCCATAGGGAAAAGCCTGCTTCACTGCTCTTGTCTCATCCTGTGCTTTTCCACTTAAACTTACTACCACCTGCTTACCCTATCATTCTGCAGCCAAAGCAAAGCCATAAAAGAAACCTTTTCCTTCCAAAGAAAAAACTCATGTTCCCAAACTTTCTCATCTTCCAAGTATAAACCACCAAACAAGCAAGAGATTTACCCCATTTACTGCATTTTAAGTTTGAATATTTATAAAAAGGGAATGCATTAAGCCTGTGTAAAACATGTATTTGCAATTACAGTGATGGTGAAGTGAGAATTTACCTCTGCATTTGGAGTGCAGGAACGCCTGATGAACCTGGCATCATTACCAAAGGTGCGGGCATCAACACACATTTCAACGCCATTAAACTTGGAGTAGAACAGCACAAAGGGATATGGCCTGGAGAAGTAACAGAATGTCTCAATCCCAAAATACCCAATTCCCATGGCACTTATAACAGGTATCCCTCACTTCACTGGAAGCAGCGCTTCCATCAGTGCTATTGCTCTGGATGCTTATGCACTTCCATCATCACAGTTCAACAAATCTACTTCAGAGGGTTTTAGTCCATAAGCAGAGCATCAAGCTGAGGTTGTATATTTGATTTCACGTTTCTATGGATGGCACAGCTGACAAGGGCCCTGTAAGCGTGCATTATCCCATAGAGACACTAGTCTCTCCGTGCCATGATGCTCTCATACTAATCACTTCATAGTACTCTTACTTTTTGAAGAAATGCCCATTGACCTCGAATTGCTGTCGTAACATAACCTTCCCTCGATACTCAATTATAAGGGTATCTAGTGCCAAGTCTCTTGCTGCCCTCAGGATCTTCCGGTGCTTCTGAACCCGAGTCACTCTTCCCAGCTGCAGCTGTAACAAAAACCAGAGCAAAATATGAGAATTTAAACCAAAGACCTCTAACTCATGAAGAATATTTTACCTACATGAAAAGAAAAATTACTCTAGTAGCAACACACAGAAACTCTGCCAGGAGAATATACTGTTTATTCTGTAACATTTTAGTAATGACCAATGACCTTGATAATATTTATCAAAAGAAAAGAGTACTTAATTCCTTTCCTTCAACAGTAAGTCTTACAAATGTATCAGACCAAGTATTTCAGTCTTGCAGCTAGGAGGCATAACCAGACCTGTCAGTTGCTGCTAACGGGGAACTGCTCTGCAGTTATGGCCACTTTCACAGCCAGAATAACTCAAATCTTCCCTAAATTGTGGGTTGTCACATATTCAGAGGAAAAACCACAAGCTTTTCCTTCTGCAGAGGATGGTAAAACCTAGCTAACAGGCCAAAGACTTAAGCTGGCAATTTCTATCTCCATCCAGAATCTTCTCTTCATCTGCCTGCTCAACTAGTGCTGTGGATTTTCTTTTTTTAACATGAAGAAATACATTTTTAACTAAGTAGTGACAGTTTGCTGAATCTTCTTTATGTTAAAAGTCTACAGCTCTATTACAATGGATTTTCACAACAATGTGTCTTGACAGTATGAAACCACAACGTTCTTTAAGCACAGACATCCAAATACGACACATTTTATGGAATAATGGAAGGGATATTATAAGCACTAGGGCATCGGAAAGACCTCTTCCATAAAAACAAAATACTCTTCTTGCTTAACAGATTGAACCTCTCTGCGACTAAAAATTATGTGAAGATGGCTGGCTGCCTCACCACAAGAGCTGCGCGCTGCTCTTTCCTAAGCATGCTATTCACTGCTCATAAGGACCTGGTTTTGATACTTTTCCGGAGTGAATTGAGGCATAAGTGTTCTTACTTCAGTAATAATGACAGTCATCTATCTAAATTAGAAGTAAACCACAAGATTTTATTAAAAGCAAGCTCCCAACTTTTCCCGATAAAACTCTCTTGTTAGAAACAGCTACTGAGCAGTCTGCTCAAATGGATAAAAATCACATTAGCTTAAGAAGGGGCTCAGTCTGGACAATGACAGAACGCATGACATTCTAACCTTGTGAAAATAAAGTTAATGCCTTAAGGTAGCACTCAGCACTGGGAACCAAACAAAATCCTCCGTACTGACCATATGAAAGTATTGAACCACAGATTTTTTTTTTTTTTTGGTAGCAATCTTGTATGTGCTCTGAATTAAACCTCTTTGGGAAGACGATGACTTTCGTTGTTTTAATGTGACATTATACTGTGCGATCTTGGATCAGCCAGTAAAGTAACATCTATTTGTTGACTTCTCTCACTCAGGTCCAGGATAAAGATAGCTTTATAAAAATATTAATTTGAAACCTATGCAGATGGGAGTAATGGTCTTGCTGTTCCAGATCTCCTCTTTAAGATATATCCAGTGCTACATTTATCATGCCTATGGGGTATATCTCTTTTTCATACCACTGTATCTGCCGGCAATTGGAAAAACCTGCATGTATGGAGACTCTGAAAAGCCTTGCAGAGTGTCATTCATCTCTTCATATCTCAGGTCCTGATAGGAGCTCACAGAGGATTCCCCAAGTCCACTGAACTGGCATAAAAGAAACAT
The DNA here is from genome assembly GCF_000699145.1 of Aptenodytes forsteri. Classification (NCBI taxonomy): domain Eukaryota; kingdom Metazoa; phylum Chordata; class Aves; order Sphenisciformes; family Spheniscidae; genus Aptenodytes; species Aptenodytes forsteri. Next base: position 8,830,259 of record NW_008795909.1, read on the forward strand.
GTTATTTCCACACTAAGAAGCCACACTGCTGGCCCTGATTTCTGATCGACAACCCCATGACACAAGTGAACTGTAGGATAAGACTGTTTACACTGCCGAGAATAGTGGCTAAATTATTTTGAAAACATTGGATACACTTTGTACTATCCAGCTGTGGTAACAGAGAACAAATAAATGGGACTAGATTTGTTAGTGTGTGACAGAAGGAGATAAGGAAAAAGTATCTGAAGTTAGTAGACAAATTAGGACTGAGACATAAGTGCATATCCAGTTGAATAATTTTGTTTCTACTACCACTTGTTTGCTGTTATAATCAATTTCTCATCTAAGCTGGCCCTACGCAGGAGGGTTGGACCAGATGACCTTCAGTGGTTCCTCCCAACCTAAATTATTCTACTACTCTATCAAATTCTCTTCATATCTTTCAGAGATGCAAGTTAATGTCTGGTAGCCTTCACTCTCAACTTTTGGCCCATGACTGTCTTGTATTACAGTTCACCTGATGCTGGAAAACAGCTTTTGGTTTGTCAAGCATCTGGCAGTAGCCAGCACTAAGATGATTTTATTCATGACGCTGAACAGCTTCATATTTTCACAAGCTTCCCTTTGCATCATTAGGACAGTCGAGAATTGGTTTATCCAAAACATTCCAATGATCGAAATACCATATCCTGCATGTATAACGTCAACCCATCTTTCCCTACTCCTCCTGGCTTGGGGAAGCTTCCTCCTTCTATTTTTTTTTTTAAAAAAGTATACACTTGCATCATTGTTTACCCAAGTCAAACAACTCTCTCAACTGTGAGAGTATGCAGGGCATATAAAATATTTTATTTTTATTCCTTTCTCCTCTCTCCAGAGTCTTCATGGCCAAATAGAGCAGTTACGATAACCACCTTCTACACACAGCTGCTATCTGCATATTGGCACGACCCCCTTAACTTTTTTCCTAGCTCGAAGTACCTATTTCCTTATCTCCCAGAAAAGCTATTTTTACGTCCAGTAATGACATCTAGATAAAAGACAACTGATGCAAACCCAGAAGCCTTCTCAGTTTGTCTAACAAAGATGAGACAAATGAGTGGAACAAAAATATAAAGCCCAGGACGAGAGACCAGGCACGCCACACCTGTGCAGGCTATCCTTGCCACACTCCACAGCCATCTGCTGAGCAGAGAAAACAAGGATGTAAGGGCTGACAAGCAGCAGCCCGGGACAGCCACCTGGTCTTTCCTCAGCATCCAAGAAGAACTGCAGAGCCACTAAGTCCCTTTATACTATCCCAGCACGCGCAATGATAGGTACCTACCTACAGCTTGTTTAGAGTAACTGCAGCTCACTAGGAAGTTTTGCAACTTTCTATCTTTTTGTTTCTTTGGGATATATCGCATTTGGAGTCTTCTGATTTGGAATGCTGGCCACTTTTCCCTGTGGGAAAACCTATGTCTGTACAGGGAAGGGAGAGGGCAAGACAGCATGACAAGAACAAGCACATTTATGTATGGTATCTTTTATAATCATCTGTCCTGCTGTACTCTATGAAGGTGATAAAAAGAAAGAGCATATGTTTTATTACTTATTTCAGGACTTTTCCTAAAACTCATGTGAAGGAGACAGAAGAGTTTACATTTAGACTCAGAAAATATTAAGATTTCTAGAGAAGCAGAACTTTTTCTTCCCTACATTTCCCCAGTTGCTCTCTTTAGGAAGGCTACTCACATAGCCAAGTAGAAGTGTTTCTCCCCAACCCCCAGAAGTCTTATTATTGCAGAACTAGAGGCAAGAGTGGAAGGAAGTTGGGTCCAAAGTCCTCTTTCTGCACTCTCCCTTACTGGCAATATCTGTGCTCTGCCTGATGTGCTTCACCTACATGAAAGCAGAGAGAAAGATGGGAAGGAGCACATGAACTTCACAGAGTGGTGAGTCAGCTGATACAAACAAGAATGATTCAAGCACAAACATATACCTGATATTCAGGTTTCTGACTCTGCTCCGCTTCTACAGAAGAGGTGCCCCACATCTGTTTTGGAGCCCATCCTTTTCAGTTGCACCTATCTCCATTCTCCTGGACAAGGAAGCCCTATGTCCATTCTCCTGGACAAGGAAGCCCCACAAAGCCTGAACTGAGTGGGAATGCTGCTCTCTGTTCAATAAAGCACGGACCAGATGAAACATCAGCTGAGAAGAGTAGTGGGGAGGACATACAACACACAAACACATCCTCTTCCTGTTTCTCCTTGTCTACATGCACTCCATAAAGCTGGCAAGACAAGACACCAATCATTGCACATCTTGGAAGAGAAAAGTTAAGGAGGGACAGTTCCCTAAAATCAATTGTAGTTGTGCAGCATTTGAAAGTTACCAGAGTCCAAATAATCATCCAAAATATTGAAATAATGTTGAGAGGTTCTTTAAAATAGATTTCCACACAACATGAGCCAGGAAAAAAAGAAAAAAAAAAAAGACAGGAAAACTCAGCTGGAAAGCAGGAAATTTCCTATCTCCAGCAAGTGATAGATCTGGTTCTGCCTCAAGCCATTCAGCGACCAAAACTATTTATGGTAAAATACCTGTGAACCATGCCACAGAACTGTACAAAACATCCCCAACTTAGCAAGACTGGTTTGGTTGAATGCAAGTGTTTCTCAATCTGTCTTGGTACTGGCATCTCTTCTGTTCCCTTTTATATCAAATCTATGCCTATTGGTCCGAAATTATATGACCGGCTACGATATCGCTCACCCATGCCCACGCCTTACATCCAGAAACCAGAGGACCTGACCTACCCCACTTCTGTCACAATGGTTCTTACCTGCATCTGGGACCCAATAACAGTATTATTGCAGGCCAACTCTGTTTTGTTGATTGTGTCTAGCATAGCAGTTTTGCCCACATATTCTTTATTAGAGTTTAGATGACGCTCCAACAAGTTCTGTACATCAGCGCTGTACTGGTTAGTAAAGGCTTCTTCGTACTGATCTGTCCAGAGTCGTATTCGATTCTCCCACCCTTCAGCTGTGTTTTCATCCAAGGCATGCGCTTCAGAAGGGGAATTCTGCACCAAACAGCAAAGGGTGAATGGCTAGCACACAACGGGAAAAACCTATCCACAGTACTCTGAGCATACGAATATGCTACAAAAAAAGGGCAAATCTATTCCAAGCTAAGAAAGTGTCGGTTATGAGGACACATTTTTCAGAACCTGCATCCTCCAGAACACTGTACAACAGTGCCACTCAGGAATCTACGGAGAACTCTGTGCAGGACTAAGACCTCTTGAGAGTTGGTACTTGGCACTGCTACATACAAGAAAATTAAGCTAGTACATGGCCAGAAGTTTTTTAAGTCACATTGGAAAAATAATTAAGTAGATTAAAAAAGCAAAGGAACAGAACACTCAAAGGCAAATAAATCTCATGTAGGCTTGTCCTACAGTCAACCCACTCATGTCCAACATAATGCTAGATGATGCTGACTGCATTTCCATCTTTGCAGTGACTGATCCAAAAATACTTCTGAACCTTCTAGCTAAACGGTCATCAGGGTTTCAAGAAACTGAATGTAGAGCATAAGCTAATAACCAGAGAGTTAAAACTGCAAGTCCTAAGCAGTGTAAAGAAGAGAGGGCAAAATCAGGTAATCCGTTTATACCATCTTGTGAGGGAGGGGAAAAAAGAAGCTGGTAGGGGAGAGGAAAAAAAAAAAAAAAAAAAAAGCTTCATTCTTTACTTGACAATAGTTGAAGTAATTCAACAAATAATATTCCAGAGGTCAGTAACTCAACTGGCTTCATAAGGGACTGAGACATATGTGACACTGAGGTATTAGTGACAAGGACCACTGAAGAACAATCATTATTTTCATCATATATATTAAAAGCATTAAGAGTTTTCATGCATTTTTACCCTCTCAAGACACTTGTGTACTATGGAGATGGGTACACACAGACAGACACACCACAGGATTGTCCCATTTCCTCTGAGCCACCTGCCAGAAGCAACTGTCAGCTACAGTACTGGGGTCAGATGGAATTGAGTGAATTTTAAGGCACCTCTTGTATTTCTAGGAACATATTTAGGTCAAAGTGCAAGTCTACTTTTTTTGTCAAATAAACGTTCTATCAGATAGCCACACCTACCGGTACTGCAGAAAGTCAGAGATAAAAATATCATCCCATCCATCCCTAGTAAGAGGATGTGGAGAGAAACAAGGCAACACTGCTAGGGACTCCCAACATCAAACTTGTGTACTACTTTGATGCCCAAGCTTAAAATAGCTTTGATGCAACCAAATGATAACTGACCTCACAGAAGAGTGGCCACAACCAGTTCTACATCCCTTACATCAAACACCCCACTCCCAAGTGTCATGAATCAGTCATATCTCTTGGAACTGGATGACATTACCTTACAGAAAGCTATCTGAAGCAAAAGCAAGGTTCAAGGGGCAATTCCTGTGATACCCTTTTGAATAGGCCTGCTTGTGGTGCACGGTAAGGCTTGAGATTATTCTAAGGCTGGTCCCACAATCAGAAATTCCCCAGGCAAACCAAGAGAGGCACAAAATACGGGACAAAAAACCCACCACCATCACAGAGGGTTCTCAGTTCTACTCACCTTCATCCTCAGAGACTTTCGTGAGCCCTCTCGAAAGGCCTGTCCCCCGAACAAGGAGAGAGGGAGGGAGAGAGAGAGAGAGAAAACCCAAAGTATTATATATTTCCTCAGAATTAGCGTCCCAGAACCACACTAGATTTTACTCCAACAGACCAACCCTTAACAAAAGATGGCAAGAATTACAGGAAGACCTACACAAGCAGCAATGGACTTGAACAAAAAGACTCTGCAATGCAAATCCAGTGGAAACTGCTGAAAAGCTTGACGGCCAGGATTTCTGAACTAAAAAGGCCTGCTTCGTAATTAGTAAAAATCTCAAGATCAAAACCAAAACTGTCCCAACGAACCCCACTTGCTTTGACAGAAGAAAAGGGCCAGCAACAGAGTCAAGGTGGTTCACAACAAAAAACCTGAAGACCTCACATGGCTCCTGCTCCCAGTCTTTTATTTAATCAGTGCCTACCAGAAGAACTTCAAGGGAAACCTAACCTGGGGAAAATCATGATAAAGCTAGCAGATGATGGGAAAGAACCAGCTGCTCACACACTTGCATTCCAATATAAGCAATCCAAAATAATTTCAGTCCCCAAACCCTCACAAACCAGACAGTAAAGTCATCCCTCAACAAATGTTCATCACTACCTACATAGTTTTCCACACAGGCACTATCTCTGTCCCTGAAGAACAGTGCCAAGAAGCTCTGCAGCCCAGATTCCTTAACATAGCCTGCTAAGAAATGCCATGCTCCCTTCATTTTTCATTTCATTCACAGACTGCCCCTTTGCTACAAACAGACAGACTCCAAAAGCTATTTCCCCAAATCCTAATAGAGCAGAAGGGTAAATATGTAATCGAATCCAAGCTCCGAGCATGAACGGACAGTGTTGGGAAATAAGGGTGGAGTTCCAGTAAGGTAATTTTAAACCAACAGCCATGTACTCTAGCAGGTCACAAATACAAGGCATCACACTATTACACCAGAAAGAGCAATTCCTGACAGGACGAAAGTTTCTTGTCTACTGCCAGCTTGTCAACCTGCTCTCAACAACACTCCACAAAACATTTGGTAGGAACTGCAGCAATCTTGTCACACTCGACATACCTTGATCTTTTTTGCCTTTGGAGCAGTGCGAGCTTTTTCTGTACTCCTCTTCCTCTTCTTAGGTTTGCTTCTACGGACGCGGTTGACGGTCAGCGTGATGCTTGTAGGGGTGTGCTGCGTAGCTGTGTACAGCACTGTAGAGGGAGATAGTTCTTCATCCCAGCTCTCAGTTGCACTGCTGTCCCCACCTATAGAGAGAAGTGCTTCATAAGCAATGTTTTTATTAATCCCAAAGAGAGCAGCTTACCCTTATGTCCATTTTCATCAAGACAACTTGATGACCCTGCATAGCTCTTCCCTGAGAAAACTATACCACCTCAGTTTTCCCACCCAAACTGGGAACAGGTCTCCCAAACTTCTGATATCTCACAGAATGGCACTGATGAACATTTCCCTTCCCTGTTCACAAGATAATCTGATTTTCCCCAAGAGCTAACTGAGGTGAGGCAGAAGGAGAGGAGAAAATCCCAGTGGTTGGGAGGCAAAGAACATTAGTGGGCAAAAGACAAAGGACTTGCAGAAAGAAAGCAAAAGTCACTATTATCAGAATTACAACCTCAAGCTCACCTGACACGTTGTCCTGCTTCCGCCGGCGGAGTCTGATCACCTTCCCCCTGCTCATTCCTCTGCCAAAGGAGAATGCACAATTGAAGCTGGTTTGTAGGAGTAAAGTCACTTGAAATTCAACAGGATGTCACAAGATGCGTGCCCTCAGTGGGGCCCAGGATGATAAGAACATCGATTTAACATCCTCATCTCCACTCCTGGTGCCACCAACACTTGTCAGGCTGACAACGCAAAGGAGGAGGGTCAATACTGGGTAAAGCACTGGAAAGAACGCTCCAGTTAGCAAAAGGAAGTCCGTCCCACAGCCCAAAGGTGACACGGTTCAGTATGAGAAGTCAACACAAGGAGCAGTCCGGATCTGCACTGCACCAAAGCTTACCTGCACTTTTCACACTTGAGGAGGAAACCATCTTGGGAGACACTGCAGTGGCACCAAGTGGGAATTGATTCTCCTTCTGAGGAGCTTTCACTGTCCCCGGAGTTCTCCTCATCAGGCGAGTGCAGGCCGTTCAGTTCTGCACGAGGTATAATGGTCTGAACAGGAGGAGAGGCTGGCGGCGTTGGAGGAGGAGGGGCTCCATAATTATGATCCTGAAAATGAGTATTTGCAGTACTACTTTTAACGTGAAGATATGATGCCTAGAAACCGAAGTCCCAAATCCACAGTTCCCAGGTTATTACTTAACAAGAATTATTTAAAACAGTAGTCTGAATTCCTCAATCTACCAAGAAGGTAAAGCAATAGCTCTGAAAGATGTGAACGGTTTTCCTCTGCACCAATGAATTAAATTCAAAACCTATGAAAACAGCTAGGCTATTTCGAAATTAACTGTTGTACTGCTAATAATCCCAGATGACATCAGTGGTCAAACACTGGAACTGGTTGCCCAGAGACGTTGTGGAGTTTCCGTCTGTTGAGATATTCAAAACCCAACTGGACACGGTCCTGGGCAACCTGTTCAAGCAGAGTCAGCTTGAGCAGGGGCGTTGGATTACGTGATCTCAAGAGGCCCCTTCCAACCTCAATGATTCTGTGACATCCTGTTCATCTCATAGTTTCAAGCCATGTTCCCACTCTTCCTGACTGTTCCTTGTTTCTCATAGTTGTAAGTTACCGATACGAAAATCTGCACAGTTGAAACAAGTAGTGCACAGTAAACCAAACAGGGCATAAAATTACCACCAGGAAAATATTATATATTCACATATATTCACACTTCATTCATATACTTCATTCAGTTAAAAATCTATCACCTAATAAAGCTTGCTATAGAGTATGCAAGACTTCACAAACAATAAACACACAAATGCAAAATGTATGGCAGAACTCAGCTGTAACTCAGTGTTCCCTAATAAATAAGCCAAAACTCCTAAGGATTAACAGGCAAAGAACTATGGAACAAGGAGAAAAGAGTAAAGTAGACAGTAAAGAGCTGATTCACTGCAGAGAGAGTACTCACTGCGTAAGGCAGCCCGCGATAGCTGTGTTTCTGGGTGGCCCCATAGCCGTGGCTGGAGTACACATTCTTCTCACTGACAGCTGGACTAGCTTCCACAGACTCTGGGCTGCAGAAAGGGCCAGAAGTAAAACCCATCAATACAACATCATTTTTTTAGTGCCAGTATTTCACTGCTCTTTTCTATTCAACACATGAGCTCAAAATGAAGAAACTTCATGAAATCGAGGTGTTACTATGTGCTTCACCTGGCATCATGTGTGCAGAAGTCGTACAGGATGAACCTGCTTTCAGAAGGAAGGAACTGAGCAAGGGCCACCCCGGATAACTCATTAAACTGGGTCTCAATCTGGCAAGTTAAAAAGATAATTAGCATGTAAGCAGCTTGGTTTCCTTATAGTTGAGGAAGTTGGGTCTAGTTCAGGATTCACATCTGAACTCAGCCAGCCTAATCTCAAAGCCACTGACTGAACAGTACTGCCATGTTATCTCTGCAACAGCTTATTTCAAATAGCAGCTAAGCAGCTTTCCTGCATCCGCGCTTGTTTCTCTCTCCCTCAGATACTAATTGTTAGCTGAGTCCAACGTCCTGTGATAAAGTCTGCATGAAACCTGTAGCTGTCCCGACAGCAACTACCAGGAGTTGGAGATTCCTGTTACAAAGAGGCAACAAAATTCATGACCTGGACAGACACTGGCCACAGACAAATCAGATTCGCCCTGTGCTTTCTATACAGCAACATGGAGTGCAGTGTACTGAACGGGAAATTTGCTGCTGAGGTACGATGCACTCTTCCACCACATGGTGGTGGAAAAAACAGCTAAAAATGAAAGGTATATCCTTAGCAGAAAGCTGCAGAAACCCTACTCAGAGAAGGGACAGCTGCAATTCAATGCAGGGAATATTAGATAATGAGGCTACAGACAGAATACTAGCAAGGAAACACTGTCTGTCACAAGCAGAAGATACAAGTCAGCTAACCTCTGCACAGATCAGAAGTAGGGCCCATATCAGAATACAGCAGAATATTACTGAATCATGTCTGCAGGTGAAATCATCTTCAAAATTACAGCATGGAGCTGAGCAAGCAGGAAAGAAAAATACAGGAAAGGAAAACTTTACCTTGGACCTCTGCTGCTCTGGTGAGATCTCGCAGGATTCTCAGTGGGTCCTACATTGTCAGTGTGAATCGGGCAGTACTCAGACAACAATGGCCAGCGGTCACGCGTGGGGCAGTGTTTAGACACCACCCAGGAACACTAACCCCTGTGCCCTTTGGACTTCCTATTAGCTTTTGAAATCTCTGCTGCACTGAAGTTTGCCCCACCCTGCCACTAAACCCGATATACTCTCCAACGCATGAACCTTCTAAGCTTCTGGCTTATTCTGGAGTAAGGTGGATCTGTCTTTGCAACATAAAGGAGCAATAGTTTATTGTACAAGGAACTGCAGAAAGCGGAAGACCTTAAACCTATGCAAACTGCACTTCTGTAGCTCAGGATTTAGGAGCATGACATGATAAATTCAGTTGGTTTTCAATGTAACTACAGTCAGCTAAATTGTCAAAAGCAGGAGATATAGGTGGCGATACCTCTCAGAGGATATGCTTCTTAATAAAAGACACCATGTAGAGCTTGCCACATAATCCAGCCTTGCTGGATCTTTGCAGCAGTCCTTCAGGACTTCCGGATTGGTACAAAGTTAAATCCATTCAGGTTTAATCGTATTTTCAGAAACAATACTAGAAGGAAAAGAGCCTAAGCAGCAGATCCATCCTCTGTCCAAGTCACCCACATTCCTAACTACAGTCAGCCTGGAATACCAGCAATGCTGCCGCAAGCATTAGCAATAAAACTTCAGGATTGCTGGTGCAATGGTGTCCGGGGCAACAACGCTGGGCCCATGCTTCCTCAGCAGCAGCCCGCCAAGGAGCTTCAACAATGTCCAATATGTGGTCAGACTAACACAGCAAAGCTACTCTGCAGCCTCCATGTCACCCTCAGATGAACACAAACACTCTTCAGCATTTTGACCTCCCCTCTGTATCAGAGGCCAGGGGAAGATGCTAAAGCTCAGCCTGCAAAGAGGGCCAGCTAGTTTTACTTTTACCTTCCCACTGCCTTCATGATGCACATCTTTGAAATCAATCCCTTATAAGAGACAAGAAGCTCAGGTACCCCAGACTTTATGCATCAAACTAGTAGAGTTTCAAAGGAGAAGTGGAGGATAACCGTAACTTTGAACAGACTCATGAAGGGCACTTCAGCAGTAAGTAACAGCGCATCAATGCAAAGCCTGGAGAATAAAATCCTGGCATTCCTAGTTTTTAGAAAACAGAGAAACCAATTCAGAAATCTTCAAAAAGCCTTTTTTCAAATCACTCCAGCCTAGCCTCAAGTTGGACCTACAAATATCTTGCAGCCAGGGAAAAAGAAAATGCTTTGCAGAAGGTTTACAGACAGTCTTTTTGATATTTCAGTGTTACAAGGGACATGCGTAGATATATCTGGCTCTCCTCTCTACCATGCTCAGCTCTGAAAGCAAAGGGCCTAGTACATGAGTAAACTATTTAGCACTCTTTCTCCTGTCATAAACAGTTTAAAATTCCTGCATGTTGAGTCTTTAAAGTGCTGGTGTGGGAAAAGCATGGTGACAAGCAATACTGAATGTTAAATCTTGAAAAGTGAAGGATCATATACCCACTGCAGATGAGTGACTTACTAGATTCTGACTCTCTGTCTAAAAACAACATGTAAAAATATGGGCTTTAGGATGGAAATGAAGTATCACGAAGAAGAATGCCTAGAATGGGGCCAGTGCCAAGACAGACAAAAAAGAGCATTAGTAGTCTTGCAGAGAGTGCGACTGTGCAGTCAAACTCTGTGCGTAGTCAAATCAGGGCAAGGTGGAAGGGAAAAACAATGATTCATATCCTAGCCCACTGCTCTTACAGCTCAAAATTAATAGTCTGGAGCAGTATCTCTTCTACACTGATCAATCTGACATGCAGGTATTTGCACAGTAGGTGCCTTTAAATAATACATGGGGGAAATCTATCTCCAAAGTGCCCTTTGTAAATTTTTGTAAAGAGATGCTACAGTCTGTATTTCAAAGGAGGATGCAGGAAAGCAGGAGACAGAAGCACACAGAAATAACTTGAGCCCTCCCTCTCGCCCCCGACAAAAACATAGTACTCATCTGAGCTGACATCATTCTAACAAGGGTTTTAAGAAAAGATTGCAATGCAACGTTTTCTGGATTTGAAACGTTCCTGACTCCTGCAGAAGCAGAGTCTTTTAAAAGAAACGGTAAGTCCCCTCCAACAGGCCTCAGAGATAGGACTGCGGTGACAGCCCTGCACAGGGTCCTGTGGTGGGGACCCTGAAGGATTGCCCACTGAGGTGTGCTTCTTGGAACCTGCTCAGGGGCAGAAACAAAATAAAGTTGTCTACACAGGCTGACGCTGTATAGCATCTCTGCCCAAGCTCCAAAGGGGTCCAGAAATCAGTCATTTAAGATTGGTACTGAGTCTGAGATAGTAAGCTCTACTGAGAGGGAGGCTCAGCACACTGATCCCTCATATAACACAGCTTTTGGAAAAGGAGCTGGCTCGTACCTTGCCAACGTCAAGCATGGTTACAGCAAATGACTGCACTTGAGAACAGACTTACTAGCCAAGCTGATATAAAACCCATGGTTGAGTGCCTCATACGGTTGGAATTCTCCTTTTCCCTGTCTCCTGTGTCAAACTTGCCAATTTTCATAACACTGCATTTGTTAAACACTCAGAGTCTGTCTCTGCATTCACCTCTCACATAGCCAGTGGACCAGCACGCCCTTCCTCCCAGGTGGAGAAAGCACCGTCACTGATCCTGCAGCCCCACTCCAGGGCAGCCCTCTGACACCCTCCCCTTCTCCTCCTCCGTGGGGTAACACTCACTCCGATCCTGCAGCCATGTCGGAGTAGGACGTATCTGGTGTGGTGACTCCCAGAGGGATTGCAATGCTCATGACGCCCGTCGGGGATCACGGAGTCCAGAGGGCAGCGACTGGCCGCTCCGAGGGCGGAGAGGAGCCGCAGAGCCTCGGCCAACACGTCACGGACATGGGGAAACCTACCGGGGTAGAAACAAAGCATTGCATCTCCGTTACAGGATGAGGTCTCCCTGTATACCCCTAAAGAAGGCTTTCACAGCAAACGAAAAGCAGAAATAGATTTCCATCAGTGACATGCCACATCATTTTTACTTCATTTTCATATGTGAGGCCAGGGGAAAGGTAGATGGTAGTAGTTTGGTGGGGTTTTTTTTGTTTGTTTGGTTGTTTTTTTACAGTCTCGGATTGACATGCAGTGAGCTGCTCTGCCATAAAGCCGATAATGACAGTTTCCCCCCTCCCCCAACTAAACTTGGGACTAATTATCAGATAAGCAATCTATTAGCTCCTTCTGCATACAAGCAGCAGCTGTCACCTATCACCCACAGCCCTTCATCAGCATTTCCTAACTCCTTCCCCAAACAAGTTGCAGGCAAAGCCCCATCTGGGAGGACAATGAGACAGAGCCGAGGTGGACTGAGCTGAGACCTCTTGCTCGAGATCAGCTTGTATTTGCACTCACTGGGCGCACAGCATGGGCGAGCGCGACCGGCAGAGCGGCTATCCCCACGCCACTGATAGCCTCTCCTTGGCAAGCGAGGCCCGTCCTGGATTCTGCACCGATTACTCAGTCCGGCGAGCCCTGACGCAGCGGGCCCCAACTTTCCGAAATCCCAGCTGACACCTCCCTGTGGCAGAGCCACGTCAGATGTCTGGGCGCTCGCGCATAGGCCACTCTGACGAGAAACACGGCGGGGCCATTGGCTCGGCGCGGGGAGCCGGGGTGAGTCAAGGCAGCATCACGGGGCGCAGCCGCCGGCCGTGCTGGGGTCGGCAGGGAAGCCCGTGCCCAGGCTCCACCTTCCCTGCTGACTGCAGCGTTTTGCTAAGGCAGTGAGCGAAATCGCCGATAAATGCAAACTTCCAAGGGTCGGACGGCAGCCGGAGGTAAAATGGGATCAGCTCCTTGTTATGTAAATAACCTCAATAACACAGACGTTCATAAAGGAGCTATTATTCTACGCAGCTCTGAAGAAAACCCTCACGATACAGAGCAAGGCTGCATTTCAGCACATAGCAAAGGTAGCTCCAAAACCAAAGAAAAACGGTGACAATTTAGCCATCCTCTCTGCACATTAAACTTTAAGGGCAGCCTTGAATAACTTTCCGCAGTCTTCCCCCAGCTCCGGCAGCACGGATGAGCCAGCCTGCGCTCACAGCCGGCTGTCACATGCTCCCCGGCATCTCGGGGGCTCTGCCAGCAAACCTCCTGGGCTACAGAGAGGCGGTGAGCCAAGTTTTTCTGTGGGTAGTGAATTTCTCACAGGGAACTGCCTTTGGACACCATAGTCCAGCCATTGTTTAACACAAAAACCCCAGAAACACAAAAACACACACTCACTATGAGGGCAAATGAAGGAAGAGTGAGAGAGTCAAAAAGTTTAAATGCCACACACTATATTGCCTTTTCCTGTCTTGAAAGGCAGGCCACTTCTCTTAGCACAAGGAAATATTTTCCTCCTTCAGTATACATCCCTAAGAGAAATCTTTCTGATAGTATGACAGGCATACAGCGACTTACAGAAGTAGCACGTAAAGATTTTTAAGTGGTCTGTGGCAATTCCCTGTTATGCCCCAAAGCAACGGTCTCGCAGGGAGGTGGGAGATGAAAAAGAAAACAGGCAGGACTCAGCTCACAAGCAGCTCAAACCCAAGACAGCCCAGGTGTCCTTGAGTGTGTTTTTTTGAAAAATAAAAAGAAAAATAAAAGGACCTTTAGGAAGCATCTCATTTATCCTTTCTCATGCTTGTGACATTGACACCAGATGAGACAAACTGCTGCTAAAATACAGCTAAAAGCTACGGACATCAATCCCTGCTTCAACCCAAAGTCACATAAAACTCTGGCAAAAGGTTAAAAGAAACGGGACATGTTTCTCAGTGTCTGAAGCGCCCTTCCCCCTTTTAAGGGACATAGAAACCTTTTTTTTTTCCCCCAATAACATTTTTAAACACTTGCTTAGATTCCCCCCCCCCTTGATCTCTTGTCTTTGCCATGACCATACCCAGCTGGCAGCAGCCCGAGATTTCATCAGGACAAATTCCAGCCTCCTGCCTGCTCGTGACTCAGCAGAACCGGAGGATTTCAGGTGCGGCTTCTGGACTCGAGAGTCACAGGGTATCTGGTCAGTCCTGGGGTAACTGGGACAAGTTTTCAGCCACCTGTCATAGGAAACCCTCTTTCCATCAACGCTGTACAAACACCAGGCTGTTTCAGTGCAATAGTAACTCCCACTTTTGGGAAAGAGATTACCGGAGAAATGTGAAATACTAAACAGAAAGGTTAGACAAGGCGAATTCCAGTTCAGTCGCTTTTGTGTTGACCCAGCAGTACTTGCCCAACCATCACTCGCGCTCGATTTTGCTGTTTGTTGTTGCTGTTCTATGCGTACTTTCAACACTGACAATGTAACATTCAAAATGAATTGCTGAGACCAATCTCAAGTGCTGTCCAAGACCACATCACCTTTGGGCTAGATTACAGTCTGGTCTTCATGAAACTTGGCCTGGTAACACCCAAAACATTAGCCTGCACAGAAAATACTGGGGTTGAGATCAAAACGTTCACCCATCGAACTGGCTAATTTCCTGTATATACAATCCCCAAGCTCCACCCTACCTCCTCCCTCCCCCCCAAAAATATACAGCTGTATCAGAGAAAAGAGTCACACCATATTCTCTCCAGTGCCATTGGAGAAGTTTTCTTAAAATTCAAAGTCTTAATGAAAATTTGATGAGCTTCAGACCACAGCACAAACCTGTCTTCCTTGTGATACAATTCTTCTTGAAATCAAATGGAAACAGGAATTTTGATGTCCTAAGGTACATAATACTTAGCTGGTTTTGAAAATGCAAGATTTAAAGATTTATTTTTCTCCCACGTTTGGCACCTGCACTCCTTCCTCCTTAGCCAGTCATACCAGTATAAAGACACCTGGTCTTCCCCAACATCATGAAAACAGCCCAGATGAGCATCCCCCTGCACCGCCACCCCAGCGTTGGTATCCCTGATTCTCACTTGGCACGGGTCACGCCAAGAGACTCACCCACCTTCAGACCAAAAACTTAAGTGGTTGCCTTAGCTAAAATATAAATATATGCTATTCGATTATTTCAGGTAACATCCTGCATTGACGGAAAGGACTGTAATAAATCTAAGCTGGCCAAGCGAAGGTTAGGCAACACCTGCTATAGCAGTGAATTTAATTTTTGAAACTCTGTTTAGGATGCAACAGCACAGCGCTGCATCGGTTCACTTCCACAACCACTACTGTCCATGTTACAAATAGAGCAGATGCAGAAAATTTACTGCTGGAAACTCTTTTCAGTACTTATGGTGTTAAAAGTCAGTATTAATAGGGACAATCAAGCATGGTCAGTCAAACAGCTCGCTAGAGCCTCCTCCTTCAAGATGTGGTTGTTCCTGTTTTCACTACTGACCTGGTCTCAGACACCTCTGGGCACCTGTGGGGTGCAACACTTGGTGACGGACTCTACAAAATATTTGTGAGAGCTGTGAAAAATTCACCCCCGGACAAAAACCGTAGGCACAGCCTCACAGACTGCATGTGTTACCTAAATTCAGATGCCCAGACTCCATCACCATTTGGTGCTGCTCAGGTGATGCTATACAATCTTGGTGGGGGGCGGGGGGGAGGGCACGGCACTCCCCTTGCACCTTCCCACGGTCACAGGCTCAAGGGGAAAGCAGTTACCAAGCGGTGGAGGGGACAGAGAGATTCAGCCCATTTCTCTGCAGTGTCAGTGCAGGTCTGTGAGTCTCTGTCTACAGAGGACTTGAAATATTTCTAGCATTGTGCATCCAGTGTCTCATGCGTTGCCGAGAATAAGAAGGTAACGCTGGTACAAAACACATCGTGGACAAACTGAGAAAAGCCTTTTCTGATTATATACAACTTCAACACGTGTGCCAGGGCAGGGAGGACGGGGAAATTCCCTCTGCCTGCACTGATGATGGCCACTATCTCTTGTTCGCAGACAGCAAAGGACAAACAAGTGCTTTCTGTACCACTCCCCACACCTGCCAACAACTCTAGTTATTGAATTCCCAAAACTGGATGCAGACCCAAGACTTCTGACAACCCAGGATTGCTAGCATCCAAATGATAACCACCATCCTCTTCGTGCTCAGCGACAAGCCTGCAGGTCACCTATATAGGATGAGCTCCATGTATAATGAGCTGCACGTCTTTACACTCCCAAGCCATTACCAGTCACAAAATTCAAAGCACATTTTTCTCCTGCATCTCACACTGCCATAGGCCAGAGCTGGGGGCAGACTGGAAATAGCAGCTCTGCCATGCAGCCTTCCTTGGCATCCTCTCCAGCAACCTCATCTGGGACAGAGCCAGCAAATTCTCACTAGTTCATACTTACGCTGTCATCTGCATCAGTAGCAAACCTCTCTGCAAGTGGAGCAGTATAGAAAATGCTAGCAGGCTTACAGATCCTATTCATTCATCTTTTCCCCTGGAAATTTCAGAATAGCCAAAATCTATGGGGCATCTAATGTAAACGTGAAGTGCTTCAATTACCATACTGAAAACATCCCGTCTCATCAGCTGGTGCCACCCAAATACAAGTACAGTCCACCCAAGTCCGATCAAGCACTGTCCGTTCTTTCCAGCACACCCATAAACCTCACGTCAAGGGCAGATCCTCACAGAAGAGCAAGGACCTTTAGTGCAAACAGAATCAGATCAAGGGTTTTTGCGTTTAAAAAGGCTAGCTCAAAAATGCATCAAATTCCCAGAATTTCAAACGCACTGTTCCATAAGGACATACACCTACACAGAGGCGGGGCAGAGCAGACAAATCCTTAAGTCACTTAGATTCAACTTACTCTAAAACATACAGATTCCTAGAAGTACTTGAATTGTGCCTCAATCTACCAATACAGATGCTTAGCTCTGCTCTGAAAACAAGCTGGGTTCACTAAGCAGCAAGGAAACAACTGTGCCAGTTTTAAAAGATGAAATATTGACATGAGTATTTACTATTATCATTAGTACCATATATCATCTGCTAGCTGACTGACAAAGTGAGACAGCAATCCATCCATCCCACAGGGTAAATGCTTGTATGTATACATTTGGTTCAGATTTCATCTTGCTCTCTGGGATCTGGAGAACCACGATAAAGCACCGACAAGCTCTTAGAACAAGAATAACAACATTTAAAAATTGTTAAGTGTGTCAAAAAGCAACAGCCCAGTGAGACCTGATCCTGCTCACCATGCTGCACAAGACCTGGAGTCAAGGATCGGGGAAAGGTGAGACTGCTGCTTTTAGGACACAGGTGATTTCAAACAGCTTTTGGTATCCACGGGCCTATGCATCAGTCAAGTTGTTCCATACAAGATACAAAATCACATTAACAATTTCCATTATTCTTAAAGTGCTTTATGGAAGCACTAGAAACTACCCCAACACATGTCTACGAATACACCTATTTAGCTGAAGCCAGCGTAGTAAAGTAGCTCAGTGAAGGCTATGTAAGCCACATTTAAAACTAAGGTACAAGCAAGTTAAACTGAGTTTGATACAATTTGGTAAACAGCTGGAAACTAAAAATCTTTTGATTAAATTTACTTAAATGAGGTTTAAGCTATTTTAAGGCAATTTTCATCATGTCCATCTATGGGATTCCATCATTTTATCTGATGAAGAAAACATCAATTTTAGTTAAACTCCTCTGCAAACTACACCCTAAGGGACTACCAATGATGACAGTGAGCAACTGAAAGAAATTAAACCATCAAGCAGAGAAATTACG
This sequence comes from Aptenodytes forsteri, assembly GCF_000699145.1. NCBI lineage: Eukaryota > Metazoa > Chordata > Aves > Sphenisciformes > Spheniscidae > Aptenodytes > Aptenodytes forsteri. The sequence goes on from NW_008795909.1 coordinate 8,847,953, forward strand.
AAATGCATAGTCAAGTATTCTCAGCAACTGACCCAAGACTGCGGAGATTACTCAGGAAAGCAAAAAGAATAACCTCAAAACTTCGCTGCTGCTTCAGCAGTCAAGAAGTTATGCAAAACCTCTGTTTTGCAGACAATTAAAAAAAAAATTCCTGTGTTTTTCTTTTGGAATCTCTAAGGATTTTAGGTATTATGATAAGAAATAGAAGAAAAATTTAGTAAGAAATAAAGGAAGGGCAGATAAGACTTTGCTTCTAGAAATACCTTCTACTGGACAATTCAACCACATTCTTTACAGTCCAATACACTCCGGAGGTGGAGACATCGGACAAGGGTTTGTTTGGACTTTCTTAAAACATCTAATTTGTATCACGGAACCTTACTGGAAAGTTTAATTTATATTGATTTGAAATTGGTTGAAGAGTCATACATAAGGATAATTCCATAAACAAATACATGCCAAATTAGAAAGGGGAAGCAAATTACAGAGGAGCAGTGATCCGCAGTAGAACAAATTATTCTGAGGTATGTTTACGGAGAGGTGGCAGGCAGACACCAGGAAACTTCGCCTGTACCCCAGGCTGATGAGAAGCTGCATTTGTGTGGTCTGCACACACAGTCTGCTGAGCAGGACAGTGATAGATATGATGTTTTAAAGGAATAACAACCTCAATGTAAAGGGAAAAGGACTATCCCAACCGAGAACTTCATATCAAAGTCCTCATAACTTTAAGGGCCATAAACAGAGGAAATCTTCAAGAAAACTTCACAAGACAGTATTTTGAAAATCTAGCAACCTATATGAAATGCTAACACCTTATGTTAATCATCAAAATAAAACTTAAAAAATAATGGTAATAGTGGAGGAAATTCAGAAAAATCCCACAGACTCAGAAAGAATAATTCTTGGCCCCTTTCTACATTGTTTTACATTGCCTCTATCTCACAGCATAACAAGTCATTGGTGAAGATGACAATTCTTCAAATACTGAAGCATTTAAAATTATATTTTCAAAAATGAAAGGAAGGCGACCCCCTGAAAACACTTTTATTTTTGCAAATACTGTTTTCTATTCTTTCCTGAAAGATATACAGCAATACAAGAGAAAAAAGAATTATACATGATACCCCACAGAAATGATCATACAAAAATTACTAAAGTAAATGAAACAGGAAAGAGGAAAAACACCCCTCTTTTCTTTCAGTTCTACAAACTTTTGATTTGGGACAGTCGTGGGGGGAAACTATTCTGCAGTGAGGGGAACACATCCTAATTGCTGTGCCAGTTCTATACTCTTGAGATAGTTGCTCTCTTTTCCCACGGAGTGAAGGAGAACAGTCAAATGTCTGTATGTCACAAAAATAAGAAATTGCAAACAAAAAGGTTCAGAACCAGTATTTTGAGATTAAGGGCTTCACAACTAACCTCCAGTGAATCCAGCTGTGGCAGCTGATGTTACTGCTGCGACTGTGCCGTCTAAGTCTTTGCCAAAACAGCTGGCAGGAAGGAAATGTTGCCATGTCTCATCAAGTGCAGTTGATGCCAAGAAGACTGGACTAAAAGCAGAAGCAGGTAAAATACATATTCCCTTTTAGATACGGTTATAGGGGCAATAAATTTCTGCAATGGGGCACAACAGACAACTAGGAACAGCAATACTGGAAAGCACCACTGCTCAGTCCGCCACACCTTGTCTGTATAAATCCTATGTTTCCAGATTCAATTTAAGAGGCCTCCCTACACCAGAAAATGGCTACAGTTAAAATAAGACTCAAGATTAATTTAAATAATGTAAATGACACTGGTTGAATCCTAGCAGACCAGAGTGTTTCTTTGTTCTAGATTTTGTTGCTTGTGAATGTAATAATATTCACATGAATGGTTGTACCCGTGTAACTATTAAACTTTCCTAAGTATACAAACCCTAAATTAAAAAGGCTGTCAGACAACACCCCCCCTCAAAAAATCCCCCACCACCTCTAGACCTTGAAATTGTGTTTTGAAGGGATTTCAGAGAAAAGCTTATACCACATGCAAGGTCAGAGGGAAACGGAGCAATAAAGGCAACAACTAGAGTCAAATCCAAACCCAGAGAATTACAGTTCCCATGAGAATCCGGACAGTCCAGAGTCACGGGAAGTCGCTGAATATAGAAGGGGAATCAGCAGAATTTACTGGCACGGAGCAGCGTCCCGAAGTTGCAACCAGTGGAAGGCTAACCACAAACAAGTTGCCAGGAGTAGGATTGCAACCTCCAGTCCTAGAATTGGAAAAAAGATTTCTCCGTAATCCCACTAAATGCTCTCTGCCTCGCAGGTCTGGCTGTACGTCCTTTCTACATCTATTTAAGGCCCCCACGTGATGAAGGCTGCCTGCCTGGCCACTCCCAGCCAGGGCAAACAACCCAGCTCCAGAGGAGACTCCAGCAGCGGCTTCCAAGGCAGACGTTGCATCAGCCAGGTGTGCAGGAAGTGGCAGAGATAAAGCAGCTGTTGACGAAGGGGCTCTCGGACGGAGGCCGCTTCAGGAATCCCGTGGAAAGGACGACAGGAAGGAGAGAGACGCTCCGCACACAGAACAAGCTTCATTGGCTTCAGAAAGCCTTTGTGCTGGGGCTCCGGACCTGGCCTTTCTCCCAGAGATGATGCAACACTGAGGAACAAGGTCTGTGCCAGAGAAAACTATTCACAGGCTATGCAGATGGCAGTGCGGCCAAAGGATCTCGGATCAAAACACGCCGGAGCCCATCCAGGCCCAGCGAGCCTCCCCAGGCCTCCCTCCGTGCCCCCCAGGATCCTCCATTTCACGTTGCCACCTCACTCCTAGCACGACCACGGCTTCAGGCGGAACGAAGGACATTACGATAGCAAGAAAGAAGTAAAGAGGGTTTTTAAAGTCCTGCAAAAATCACAGCTCATCCTCTGATCTGGATGGGGGGAAGAGATGGGGGAGAGACTGAGCTCAAAGCCCCATATCTCCCAGCCGGGGATCCTCCCATCACCACGGCTTGCCAGTGCACGCCTGAGCTCCCCAAACACGTACAGCAGCTCTCCGCTCACCGGCAGCCTCAGCTCTGCTCTCACACACCAGGAAACCATGCAGGGACAGCCCAGGCAGCCATGGCAACATCACACAGTGTGGCAATTATGGAGCTGCGGCTCCCAAGCGAAGGTTCAGCCTTGCTTTCCATTACAGGACTCGTTTTGGCCCTTCCCCCCCTGCCCAAACCATCACCGAGTGCCCTCCTGGCTCCAGCCTGGCCTCTGCGGTTTGTGACCGGCGAGTTTTGCAGCCTTGCACCTGGGCTCAAGATCATGCAAATACATTTTTCTCTGCGTTGTAAGGAAGTTACTCCAGGCTTATGTAATGCTTGTGTGCTGCGTCCCAGCAAACACCGGTTTGTCCAATGCGCCTCGAGTGGGAAACCAGGCTATGAAAACACCTGCAACCTGCACCGCACACAGCAAGAGTCGGATCCATTTACTAATTGAGCTATATAATCACCGAGAAGCATTAAAATCCAGTGAATTTTACATGGTTAATAAGAATTTCAGCAATCTTCCAGCACTGTGGCAGGTTTCAGAGCTCAGCTCGCTGCACTGCCCCACCACATCCCCTTCTTAGGAAGGTCTTTGTAGGAAACGCCACCAACTGTAGCACTTGCCCAGGCACCGGTGCCCAGTGGCACTCTTAGTCATTTAAGATGGTTCTGGGACTCCTAGAAAATTCACACATTTCCTGCAGATCTACTTTTTCTACTTAAGAGAGCAGACAGAGTCAGTAGGACAGTGGTAGAGAGCAATCACGAAGGCCCAAAGGCAGCACATCAGCCAAAAAGCCTTATTTCCCCTTCCGGGGCTTCTACCCGTTTGCTGATGCTGAATTATGTTCAAGACATGTTCTTCACTGTGGTTCGCTTTTCTGGCTTACTTGCATCTCGTGTTATATTGTATTTTGGCACTGGCAAGATACGTGCTGATCCCAAAATGCAGGTACTACCGACATGGCAGCATGGCATGCCCCGGCTCTGCATGTTGGATCCTCTGTGCACAGTGAATGTTCACCCAACTGCAATGTTACATTAGTCAGATTTACAGAATAAGCCATCAGCAAACATATTGGACCATCAAGCTTTAAGGAATATAAGTTTTGATAAGTTATTTTGATAAGTTTTTGATAAAACAAGAAAATCAAAGACTTGCTTTTACAACAACAGAGCTGAAGGTGTGACACTTATTCGGGAAGCTCCCAAATACCTACTTCATATCTGCTGGCAAGAAATGCACAGCTCAGCGGTACAGCCAATGCTGAGTGCCACGGTCACTTTTGACTAGCCCATTTTCTGTTAACAAGATGAAAAGCAGATAATCCAGTTGAACACACTTTCAAAGTAAATGCAGATGACCAGAAATCAGCAGTCACAAGCCTGCAACTGGTGACTGAATAAAGACAAAAGTCACTTAAACCAGATTTATTTCTGGTGACATGCACACTTAGTAATTTCTTCCTTTGAGAAGAGCTGCTCTATAAGCACACAACACTGTAACCAACCAACTTAACTGCATGTGGGTGGTAACAGTGGAGTACTGACATCAAACAGTTGGCCAAGAGTGCTCATTGTGGAGCTCACACGAAAGCGATGCTGAGCAAGTGGTTCTGTAACACATCAATAATGAAATGCTATCTGCTACCACAACCGCTGGGTTTTTTGAATGTTGAATTATGAGCAGAGTAATATATTGAGGACTTTTTCATGATTATCGCAGACACAACTAAGCACAGGTACGTACAACCACACGATGAAACCAAGAGGTTGAAACGCAAGAGTTGCTCATGCTGAAGAGGCTGACAACCCTCCTCCAGCAGGTCGTCTCCATCAGCCTCTCAATGCTGGGGAAAGGGGGATGATGGCACAGCAAAGAGGGAAGGCAAAGAAGGGAGAAGATTTCCTTACTGTTAAGCCTTCACAACTTCTTTTGTGTGTAGCACCTTCCGCGAGTAGCTTCTGCAGGTTAAGACAGATAGGACTGTCTGGACGAGGTGAGTAGCAGGGATTGCTGCACTAGATCTTGAAGCTGGAGGCCTTTGCTTTACACTGTGTATTGCCCCAACACGTTTCTGCAGTCTACTATCCCTTAAGCCCTAAGCAAGGAAACTTGCAGTTGCTAGACAACCTCTTTCCCACATCAGAAATAGCTTGATTTATGTGACAAATCGATAGGCTCAATGTTCAAAAAGCTACAGAGTTTTGAGCTGCCTCTTCTTCCTTAGGACACAGAAGTCTTTCCTTACTGCACAGCTGCAGAGATGAGAGCGATGGGGCTCCTCCCTGGCCGGACCCGGAGGAGGAGAGCAGAGGCAGGAATGCAGCTGTGCAGGAGAAGAGGCGAGAGCAGCCCAGGTGGCTCCACGTCCTCCTCTGCGCAGGCAAGGACAAGCGTGCACACAGGCAGGACCGACCAGGAGAGCTCTACCTGCACAAAGCAGCAGATTTTGAGAGCTACCAGAAGGGAATTTAAGAGCTCTGAATGTCTGCAAAGGCAGCTGGAACAAGGTAATCTATGGAAATATAGAAACTTGGCAGCCATCAAGGGAGTGGTGGAATGGACAAACGCAAATAAAAAGTAGAAGCACGATCTGGAGCCATTACCAAACTGAGTCACTCAATTTCCCAGGTGAATTTATAAAGTGAGGGAGGAGCAGAATCGCTGAAGTACTCTCATTTGGATGGCATGAAAACCAGCAAACAAGTGCCATTAGAATACTGCTTCTGACAATTATTTAATATTGTTTCAAACATGAATAAACCTTCCGACTAAGTCCAGTTAACTTGAGAGACAGAGAATATCCTACGTTAATTTAAGAATGAAACCTACCAGGAGAGCTTGTGCTTACTTTGCCTCTCAGAGGAATTGTAAGCATATTGCCATTGTGCAATTTTTTGTAATACTGTTTCTAAAAAAGGATGAAAAAGATTTTCAGACTTCTGCTGCGGTCAACTGGAATTCAGAAATGCTCATCTGAATACAGTGAGTGTACACAGTTACATCGGGGCTTCTCTGTAGAGGCTTTCAGAAAGCCTTAACCGTATCTTAAACATCTGAAGCAACGCAGTATGGGAAAGAACTGAGTTCCAACGATGCAAGCCACAAAGCATTAAATTTCAGAGTTCCCTTCACATCTTATGTGTCTTATGCAAGGCAGTATTCTAGCACCAGGTTAACTATTTCTCCTCTAAATTCACCTTAATTTCATGATCTTGGCTTTGACTGCGAGTGTACATATCTGAACTTGTGCCAACTGATCATGGCACAAAACCTTTAAAGATTCTTTAACTCCAGCGTCAGGAAAGGAGTTTTATCATCATTTAAAAAAAAAATTTTAAAAAAATCACAATATATTTTCTCCGGAAAGAAATGAGTTGGGCCTATTTTAAAAGACTAAGATGAACATTTGCTCCTTTCCCCTTCCCTGTAAACCATTCCAATGTTTAATTATTATCATTGCTAAGAAACTGTACTTCAAGATTGAATTTGTCTAACCTCAGTTGATATTACTATGCCTTTGCCAGCAAATCTCACAAGTCCTTTTAGAGAAAGATCAACTCCTCTCTCAATTGTCTTTTCAATAAGCTGAGTAAGTTGAGCTCCTTTAAGCCTCACATCATGAGGCTTATTTTCCAGTCCCTGGATCATTTCTGCAGCTGTCCTTTGAATTCTCTCCAAATACACTGGCATTCTTCTTGAAGCATGGAAACCAAAATTCAATTCCAGTATCAGTCTCAACGTTGCTGTGTTTATAAGATTACTTATTTTTGCTTCACATTCCTTTCCCCCACTTTTTTTTTCTCCTCAATATGCCCAAGAATCACATTAACCCTTTTAAATAAAATACTAGCCCAAGTACCATGTAGAGATGACTAGCTGTAAAGACCTTAAAGCCCTTTCAGCTACTGCCTTCCAAAATACTGTTTCACAATTTATAGGTGGGTTTGCAGTTTTGCTAACAAATGCATCACCTTGCAACCGGATGGATTCATACCTTTTGTTAAAACATGGCAAAACAATTCAGAGCTCCCTAAACATACTTTATTATTCCACTAGTGTCTCTCTGACAGAAGCTTTATCAAATATTTTATGCTATTCAGATAAAAATACTCTAAAGAGCAGTAAATTAAAAGCTGATTTCATCTCACAACCTTCTATAAAGCTAGGTGTGTCCTTTCCAAGTTACAATCCCAGATATTTTAGATCTCCACTGTTAATGCAATTTCTCCAGCACAACTATTTCTAGTGTCAGAGTACCCTGCCTTCTTCCTCCTAACTCTTGCCCTCTCCACCCAAAACAGGCATGCCCCCCACACCTCCTACACCCAGTCCAGCTTCCACAGAACCACAGAATAATCCAGGTTGGAAGGGACGACTGAAGGTTAACTGACTGAAACCCCCTCCTCTCCCCAAAGCAGGGCCAACTTGGATCAGGTTGCTCAGGGCTTTGTTCATTTCTTCTCCAGGGCCACTAAGTGTTTGCGTAACTATGCTTTTTAAGGCCAAAAATAACCTTCTGATGATCTGACTTTCCACCTAACAAAGACTGGAAAATCTCACCTAGTCATTTCTACACTTGGCATCGCAGCTTACAACCAAGCTAGACCATGTTTGTCAAGCACAGCCTAAAAACCAGCATATGGATTTACCACAATTCTTTGGGGGGAATTTAAAATCATGCAACAGACTGCAGCCTAGAGGTCCCCAGGCAGCACCAACCCAAGCCATTAAGTCTTCAGTGAACACAGTACATTTATAGTTTTTATGAAAAAATTGTAAAATTTTTTTTTTTTAAACTAAAACTACATCAAACACTTTCTTGGAAGCCTTTGAAGAATGCTTCAAGCTACCCAAGTGAAGCTCCAGCTCTAACTACACCTCCAAAGGAGACTGTTCTTCCACTGCATACACAGCGTGACTTAAGATGTTAGCTTCCCCCCAGTTTCATGAAACATGGATTAGTGGCAAATGTATTGATATAATTTTAAATGTTATCTTCCATGTTCACAGTGGTAAGATTTATCAGCACCTATCTTTATCAATACGTTTGTTTAACACACTCACAGCACCTGTTTCCTCGACTACCTAAGTAAGGATGTCCATCACTCCTTAACTAGCACAGAATATCTTTCAACTCACACAGGCCAGTTCCTACAAAGCTTACCAGTTCTTACTTCAGTCACTAACAAGAACCTCCACCACCCCTCCAAAACCCCCATAATTACATAAACAAAGGATTAATGTGGACAAATATTTATCCATACAAAAACATCTCATAATAGTCAAGTTATCCCCCTTTCCTTAAAGAATAGCTATGTGAAAGCAAAGTGACTGAGAGCAGGGCTGGATTTAATGTAACAGCACGAACTACTACACTGAAATTAGAGATGTTAGCCAAGATCCTGTGATCCTCTCACCTTACATTCTTCCCTAAGCATCAATTTTTGGCCCTGTCAGAGACGAACAAAACCTTCAGTCTGACTCAGGAGAGTCACTCTTGTTCTCACGTTACATTCTCTACTCTCCTGTCTGGGATTATCAGCGCTGTATTCCCTGCCAACAGCAAGGAAACTCTTTAAACTTGAAAAAAATGTGGAACAGAATAAAAAAAAAAATCCTATATCACATGAGTAAATGAGGCTCGACAGCATGATGGATGCTGCAGGTTCACAAGTATGAAGGCACTCCTAAGAAGACAGCTTGCGCCTGTTACAGCTTCACATAAGCATAAAAGACGCTGGTTTGCCGCATTCAGAAGGGAGATGCTCAACTATTTAGATTGGACGCATTTTATGTAAGACTGAAGATGACTAAGGCACAGCTGGACAGATTATGTTCTAGAAGCAAGCTACGTGCTCCTCCCTGTACCTTAAACACCAGCATTTCCTAATCCGCATCTTTTCTCCCTTCCCTTTCAAACACAAGAAGCTGAATTCTCCCAAGAAAAAAATAGCCAGGAAATATTCAGGGCAACGTGCTTTTAACTGAGAGGAATTTCACATGCACCAGTCATCTCAGGGCTAATTTGATTTTGTCATTATGGAAAAACTGAGAACTATCAAGACCTCAGCTGGGTAACAGTTGGATAGGAGAATGATCTCAACACGGGAGGAAAACAGCACAGACACAATTATCTTCCTGAATAATGCAGATGGACTTTGTGTGCACCAAGCATCCAAACAGTTTGCCAAGATACTCTGAAGGCCCCTTCGCATAGTTTGTCAGTCCTGATGGCACAAATCAGTACCAACATTGTTCTTAACCCAAACTATCTTGTAGCATTACAATGCTAGTGAAAACAAGCAGGAAAAATACCCTGGCTCGTACTACCACACTTCCCCATCAACAACTCATACAGGAGATTTTTTCACCTGTATCCACTACACAGAGTACCCCCCACCACACCTATTAACATCAGTATTAAAACCACTGGTTGCTTTACTGAAAGAAACCAAAGGTATATACAGAAGCAACACAGCACTACAGAACATGGACATGTGGGAAGAGGTGAGGATTGGTGTGGGTGAGATGGTTACCTAAAAAAGTCTGAAAGGTAATTTGCACCACTAGACCAGGAGTAAAAAAAAAAAAACCACCATGTTTTACCTTCATGCTGCCTATAAGATGTCCTATGCAAGCTAATCGGGTTTTTTGTGCTGTAATTTTCCTATCAGTAAAATCAGATACTACTTCTGAGATGTCACACACAGTGTTGAGCCACACACATGATAGCTAGGGCTAAATTAATAGATTTAACCAGAACAGGACTGGGGACAAACTGCCCTAGCAGAATTGCATCTTGAACTTTTGAGTGGAAAAAAACACCTGAAAAAAATTTAAATCACTGTGGCCATTTCACTTGTTTCATTCATGGTCAGTACAGGCTAAGGACCCACGCACGCATCCCGGTTGAGAAACGGCAGCCTCCCAAAAAGTGGGGATGATCAGTTTAACCAGAGAGATGTTAACCTAAGCTAAATTAAACCTTCTCAATACTAACAGAACTCCATAGCAAGTCCCATTGTTCAAGATGAATTTTTACATTTTAAACCCACATACCATTTCAGTAACCATCTTTCTTAACAACTTAGGTAATTTTGTTTTACAAAATGCTGAAGAGTTTCCATCATTTTTCAAATATGTGTCAAGGCCATTTATTTCCTCCCTCACAACCTTCTCTTCACGTAAAACCGAAAATATCAGAATTCCTTGCAAATGTTGCCCCAACACAGTGACTCTCACGGGAACAGCCTACTTCACTATCACTCAGAAAAAGGAGTGACGTCTTAAACTCTGACACTGGAAGAGTAACAGAAAGCTACAAACTTTGCTCGCAAGAACAGCCTGCTCCTAAATCACTCCCATCCATCTCCGCTGTGTGACATGGTTTAAAAAAAAAAGAAGGAATTTTCAGTCAAAGGATTTCACCAAAAGGGTCCTGGTTACATTTTCATAAAGTTCTGCAAAAACCAGAGAAGTTACATCAACATTTGGAAATGCCATTTCATTCTCCCTGCTCCTTCAAGGTCCTCTTCTCCACGTGCGATTCAACAAATTTCTGCTGACCAGTTTCAAGCTGAGAGTCCCAAGCTATGCCCAAGAAGGGCCTAACTAATGACCGCAGGTTTCAATGTATAGTCTCACCTTTAGAATATGCTAGCGCTTTATTCTTTATTAATTTATTACTTCCATCTGCGTATGTAAGACTTAGAAATACAGGAGCAGGAAATAGGAACTGTGACACATTAATTTCACTCTTACGTTCTCTGGCAGCTTGAGGGGAAAGTCTTTTCCCAGTTTGTGAATTTTTCATCTTCTTACAAATTCTATATTTGAACTTTTCCTAAAGGATACTCTAAACCCACAGTGGCCGAAGAGAACCCACCAAACGGTGGACTTGTGCCGCCAGACGCAAGCACTTCTATGTTCGGCTTCTTGAATTTCTCCAACTGACCCACACTGTGCTTCAAATGTTTCAGGCGCTAAGCTGGAAAGGTAACAAGCACAGCTCTTCTCGCAGCACTAATGGCCATTTCCATAGGTGTGTAAAGGATGCCATCAGCTTGGGACTTTGGCATCTGAGTGCCTCCCACCTCAGGCAGAGCACCCAAGAACAGCATCTCCCAATGGGACCATCGCAGGGCAGCATTAAGGTATTTCCTTCACATATCTCACAAGTCGTAGTTTTAACCTCAGCGGAGATCTTCCTACTGACAGGGCACTTATCTAAAGAGACAGGTTTGGGATGGCATACCCCAAAATACAATGTCTATTACTTAGTAAAACTTTCCACCTTCTGCCCGGCCAATGTCAGATAAAGGACATGTCCCAACCCTGGGTACTTATCTGAGTGCACGGGCGGGAATGGACACAACCGTTCAGATGAAGTACTTAGGAACTCCACCTACATGTCACCCTACTGCTCACCTAGGTATTCAGCTACCACGCTGCAAAGTCAGAACAACCGCTATCGGCTGTGAAGCATAACACAGCAAATACGATCTGCTTAGTTCCTTTATTGCAACGTGATTGATTCGGGGCTATTTGTGAAGATTTTCATTAAATAAAAGATTACCCTCACAACAGATGAGATTTCTTGCTTATGAGACAGACTGCTCACACCCAACATACATTTTTTGCACAGCAATATGCATTTGGAGATGTCATGACATGCTAACATTTAAATAACTTCATTCAAACTCAAATAGCCCAAATGCTGCCTCAAGTCCTACTAGACCAAATAGTCTCACTACGTACAAAACTAAAAGCCTCAACTCGCAGTGAGCAGACGGAGCAGCACACACTGGCATTTGCAGTACACAGACAATTGCTCTATTTCAAATATATGCTGCTATAACCAAGTTTTCCATACTAAAGAAATAGGATTCAAGTTTCTGCTGCAACTGGCCTTGGCTGAATTAAATTTTTGCATTGTTCCAGTTGCACTCATGTCTCTATACATTTCCAGCAAAGCTATATGGAATTCATGTTATGGCTTTTTTACTACTATATTTTTTTATAATTTGATTGACAATGTATCCTCAGTAATTCATAATTTTCTGCATGCCTGGATATCTCACAAGTCATAACGACTGGCAAGTAAATGCAAAATAAAGACTTTCTAATTACCAGACAAAAAATAAAAAGGATAAGGAATATTGTGTGGTACATTTATTTACACAGATTTGTAATAATTGTATACTAATTAACATTTTGCCATCTTCCGAAATGAGACATCACTTCAGCTCTCTGCTGTATTTATTTTCTGCAAATATATACCTACAAGAATTCGCTATTTTGAAACAGTTAAGCACCATGTGTAGGTTATAACACCATTCCACCACCACAGATCGAGCCTACATTAAAACTCACATCTGACCAGCTTCCCAAGCAAACAAGAGCAGACGAAGGAAAGACTACACCGCCAATTTTCAAGCAGAAAACTAAATGTTCGTCTGAAGAAAGTACTCCATGCAAAGCGTCCAAGGGCACAAACCCACAGTGTTTCACAGATTGAGCTACCATCCACTGTGTGGTGAGCCCTCTCCTTTAAAAGGAGTGTGAAGTTCCAGGGGTCAGCGTGAGCTGGCCGCACCGTGTGCTGCCACCGAAAGGCAGAGACCCTGCTCCCCTTCTCCGGTCCCCACCACATCCTCCGCACTTCCACCCATATGCTCTCCCCTATTTATTTTGAGAGGGCTCTGGACGCTTGTCAAATCTCTTGGTGAGCCAATTCTGTTCACTATCTTGGCAAAAAAATAATCCAGCAAAACCCAAAACATAAAATAACCCCAGCTTTCTTCTGGGTTCGCAAGCTGAAGGAGTTCAGAAAAGGGATCCAGCAAGAACCAGAGCTGGCAAACAGAAAAGGCAGAACTCCCTGTTGGGTGGGAGAGGAAGGGGGAGCAAAACTTCCCCCATTCAGCAGCAGAGCTGTTAGATGTACTCAGCTGTCTCGTGTAACTTCACCCGGAGTAACCTCACTCGCAGGGTGCAGTTCTGCAATAGTTTCAAGCTGACTTCAGTTGGCACAGCTTCAGTGCAGCCTCCCCATCCCTTTCTGCACTGGTGCTAACCTGACCCCACAGTCGAGCAGTTCAGGCAGAAGCCAGCAGAAAACTCTTACTTCCAAAAATGAAATGCACTTGTTTTGTCACGGTAGCCTTCCTGAATAGTTCACTACTGGGGCAGGCACGGGCCAGAACAGAGGCAAAAGTGATGGTGGGAAGGAGAGCAGGACTGTGGCAGCAGCATGTCAGGTCAGGTCAGCTTGAATTGCCATGGAACCGTATCACTGGTGCGCACCAAAAACCTGCACAAAGTTGTACAAAGAATATACAGTGCATCACAAACACCCATTCCAGTTTAACACACAAATTTCCATATACGAGCAAACCCTGAGGTGGATATTAGGAGAACTGCACAACAAAGCGAGTTTGTGGCAAGCTTAGAACCTGACTTTCACCCTACAAGTATCCTTGTTCCCTGTTAACCTCCAGGCCATCTTGAACCCCAACATCCTTGAAATTCATGAAACTGCAAGAGAACTTTGAATCAGAAAGCCAGTCTCCTCTACAGTCAAGCAGAGCCTACTTAACTTGATCAAGCAGTCATCTTTTCTTCAAAGGTTCACTTTAACTGTATTTATGCAGGAAGCTTCCAGATCTTTGCTGTGGCAAAAGTTAATCTACAGCCACATTACTGAAAGCATTCTTGCAGCATGATTATAAGTTATTCCAACCTAATGCCACCAAAACACAGGAAATAATTTGTTTTAGTGTCTTTAGTTAAAGGCCACATGAATGCAAAAGGCTCATATATTCTTCCAAGTATCTATAAATTGATACTGCAACTCAGGTTGAGACATGCTAACTATTTTAAGGGCTCCACGCTGAACCCCCAGGGCACTTCGGTTTCCTAAATCACTGGTTCTCAAACTTTTCCCAGTATATTCCTTCCTGCCTACAAGCAAGGATACATTCTCAGCTCCTCACTCTTTCCCATAAAAACATTTGAGAATTGCTCCTTGGGAGCAGCTTCCACACCGGGCATCCTGAAGGGGTCCTAGAGAGCGACCGAGAGCATTGCCAGAAAGATGTAATTTGGGCAGAGGCACAGCTAGGAAGTAGGGCCACACTGAAAAATACTCCTCTGCCCCCATTCTCTGCACTACCTGGAGCTGTGATGAGAAGTCTCGGTCTTCCCAGGGGCATCCTCCTACCAGCTATCACCTCTGCAGCTCCCATATTCTGCTCCCAGAAGCAAGCTGCATCTTTCCCCCCTCCGGTCGGACCAACACCGTCTTACATGGGTTTCCTTATCCAAGCATTTCCATGCAACACAATCCTCAAAAATCCTCTGGCCGCTTATTGTCATGATTCGAAGTCTATGCAAAACCAAGAGACTGCATTGTCTGACAGCAACAAACTAAAACTCCAAGTTGCATCCTGACTTTTTTTTTTTTTTTTTTTTTAACTGAATCATCATCATCAGGCATGTTCTGTTAAAAAGTTCGATGGCGGGGTCTCACACTCCTTCCCTATCAACAACTTGCATTTCAAACTACTCACTTCAAAGTCAAGAGGATTCTTCTCAGTATCAGAACTTCAAACTGTTTTCTGGGCTGCTGGCACGGTCACTGAAAAAGTTTTGTCTTGTAAATCAACAAGGCTGCAGAAGAAAACCCTGGTATGAGCTCCGTAAGGACGACAGGAATAAGCCTGAGTCACTAAATGAGCAGCTACCAAATCCAGACAATATCTTCTTGTCAATGTGTATGATTGCAATTGTAATCACGCTCTAAATATGAACACATCAAAAGCACCGTGACCTTTCTACTCTGAAATTACTTCGAAATATTTTAGGGCTTAAGCACTTTGGTTTTAAAACTGACTCACATTCTGTCTCAAAAGGCTGCTTGTAAGTGAGAAAAATAACTAAGCTCGTTTAGAACAGGATGAATAAGCAAAAAAGTTTGCTGCCTTGAAAACTGCATAGACCTAACTGCTTGGGATACCTCCCCTTTGCTAAACTTAGCCCTTCCGTGACCCTCGGGGAGGAATGCAAGACCTGTCTGTTATCAAGTTTATAAGGATTAAACTCTAGCATAAACAACAGATCACTTCTAAACTTCACTCTAAAAGCCAAATTCCTGACTATTTCTCAATGCCACTTTTCTGTGTTCCTCCCTCTTCGTTCCCCCTTTTTTCTTCATGTTTGGTGAATGTGGGACTATTAGATTCCTGACCACAAAAGAAATTACTTCTCCTGCTCACTAAAAGCTTGCCACTCAAACTGCTGACAAGTCCTCCCACATTTTTCCACCTTGAAGTCTGAGCACATCAGTACACTTTTCTATTTCCCATATTGCTCATTAAAATAATTGGGTTTTGTGTGTGTTTGGTATGAGGAAAATAAAACTCACCAAGAAAGCTTTTCTTTCTCAAATTTATTATTTAAAAATGTAATTTGTTTGTTCTACTATTCAAGCATTTAAATTAAAGGATCAGAAAGTTGCAGATTTACAATTTAAACAACAATATTGACGCTCCTATAGGGCTTGTGGCAACAAAAACTAGCATTAGGGCTATTATTCGCTGCAGATTTCTTCTTTTGGGCTACAGCTTTTCAAGTTCAGACTCATCAGTTGAAGTGAGGGAAAAATCCCTTTTGCTATTTTTGTTACAGGAAAATAATACTTCACCACTAGCTCGGGCGCGGGGGAAGGGGGACGATGAACAAGAATCTCCTGATTTGTCGCGTAGATCATCCTCCGAGACAAAGAGCATCTTTACTAATTATAGAAGAAAAAAAATTTACACTAGGAGCAGTTGAAAAACTGTTTCTCAGCATGCTCAGTGGGCATTAGCTGCGATTTCAGCAGCTTAGCAAGTCCCACCCCTGCGTGAGCTCAGCGGGGAGGCCAGGAGCACTGCACATTCTCCCTGCTCAGCAGGGACAGGGGCCGCTGCTCGGCTGATTTGCTACAGGAATACTGGAAAATTGCCACCAAAATAGCAAAACCTGTGAAAAAAAAAAAAAAAAAGAAGAAACCCCCAGCAACTTCAATAAAGAATGAAGAAAAAAGTGGAAAAAAACCCGTCAGCTCCCAGTTTCAAGATGTTGAACTCTTGCTGCATTACGGTCTGGGGCTTTTTCCATGATCAAAATAAGCAAAAGGTTTAGGCTAAGACAGATTTATACAAAACCGCCTCTAACAATATAAGTGCAAACTTACTGTGCACTAACTCTTGCCACAAGTCAGTCATGGAAGCCAAAGACTGGCTGTAGAATCTGTAACAGCTTTAACATCCAGGTTTTTTTTTTTAATTTGGAAAAGAAAAAACTAAATAGACAAGTAAAATGCAACAAAATCTTTATTTTAAAATCAAACAGCAGCTTAAGTTTCATAGGGGCAACTGAGAATATCTCACATGCTATACATTTAAACATACATTTAATGCTTTCAACTCAGGTACTGCTACTGCATCTTGTATCTATATAAAAAAACCTTTGCCTATTGCAACCTTTCTTACATACTGCACATAACACGAGATTTCACTGGCAAGATTTCACAGTTGCCCACACAAGCAGCACCAGAGTAAGAACACAAATGTGCATCTGTAATACAGCAATATTGCCACGAGACCAATGATTTTTGAAGTTTCAAACCTCTGAACACTCATTATGTGCGTTTGTTTTACTATTGCCAGCATAGATAGAAACACTTTTATCTCATCACATCATTCAAAACAAGTTTGTAAAAGTCTGATCACCCAAAATGGAGAAAGAATAGACCGGTCAGACTAACAAATTACATGGCTGGGACATCACACATTTAATTCTCCCTTGCATGCTTCGCACCTGGATGCTGGAATTAAAAATGCTTTTTTTTACTTCAGGGAACATCTGGAAAATTTAAATCAGCAGTTGTTGTTGGATCCCCCCGCCCCCAGAAAAAGAGCATAAACTTTTGCACATTCTGAGATGCCAGTTCAATGCCATCACTTTCCTATGGATTTTTTTAACTTTGACCTATTACTTTTCAAAGTAAGATCTGGCTGTAACTGAGTCCTCTTTCTAAAAAGGAATTTAAATGTACGTGGGATTTCACTGCCTCACCTTGGGGTGGTGAAATCTCAGACAACATTAGCTAAGGAATATTACTTTCAGGTCACTTGGGATATGACAGTAAAATGAAAAGCCAGGGCCTTGTCAAAGCGGTGCCAGTTATTCAACATGATGCCAGGCAGCGGATTAATTCCCCATTATAACATACAGAAAGACTGTAAACAATGTACAGAGAGACTGTAAACAAAGACTAAGGGGCCATGAAGATCACTTGCTGTATTTTATTAAACCGAGGAGCTAGTTTTTGTACTCACAAAATCCTAAGTTCATTACTGTTGTCATGTCACTCCATGCTAGGCAGCAGGTACCACATTCAGCCCCTGTGATGGATGCATTTTAGGTGGATTAAAAGTTGCTCACCCCACTTTGTGAAACAATTTGGGTGCTACAGATCCTCAAATATAAGAGCTGCTCGGAGTTTGGCATCTACCACATGATTGCTGCCAGTCAAGCGGATTTAAGAGTGTACTTTAATCTCTCCCACATTATTCTGGTCCTGGAATTTTTGCTTCAAGCTCATAGTAATTCTGAGTTTGGTAACTCAGGCCAGGGCAAGGGGCTCCCCATTATAGGTGTTAGTTGACAAAGATGGCGGTTGTTTTCTAATGCTAATGTATTCCCATTTCCCATACTGCATACCTCAACTAACAGTTTCATCTTTAACAAATGCACTAGAATACACCAATAGCTCCAAGTCGACAATACAATATCATACAGACAGCGGCCAGTGCCAAATGGTTAGTTAAGCAGATAAGAAAGGCACTCATTCTTCCTTAAAAAAAAAAAGGAAGCTATTGCAGTCAAGTAGACAGAGTGTGGGGATAGAAGCTGGCAGATTCCACAATACATAGTCACGTCAAAAATGGCCTCCTGCAAACTGTTCCTTCATCAAGCATTTGAGTCAACTGAAAGAGAGGAATCTTCCCCATTATTCACAGGAGGTCTCACCTCCCTATTCCACAGCAGAGCAGCATTTTCTATACACTTTGACATACAACTGCCTAAGAAGCGCAGAGGATAAATTTTACTCTGCAGCAGAGGGAAACTCCTCTCCCTGCTTTCTGTTTGCGGTCCCAAAGTTGAGCCGGGCCTTTATTTTGACTGTTCCCTGGTCTGTGAATGGAAAATCCCTTCTCAGCACCAGCAGGCTGGTGTCTGCTGCACACACCCACTGCACACAGCAGAAATTCCAGTCAATAAGGCAAGTGGGGCCCAGGCGATGGAAGGGGAGGAAGGAGACATACAAACAATAAGAAAAGCATCTGGCTCTGTTACTGGCTGGAAAGGAGACTGGAGTTCAAAAGAGACACGACGGCAGCCTTCAGTTAACAGGAAGATCATATCAATTCTCGCTGTCCTACTTTTCACACGGACCAAAATATCTGGAAAGGGTAACTCGGGGTTTCCAGCCCACACTTTAATACAATTCCATTAACTCAAGAATAACGATGAAACCCACCTTGTAGGTTTTTGTCTCACTGGACCAAAACACCCCCCGGCTTCTGCTTTGGACCTGTGGAAACAGCCTGAAAAGTAAAGCCCTTTGCTGAACGTGAGCCAGCCATCTCTCCACCACCACACTAATGGAGGCTGCTCTGCTGTCCTTCCCTGGAGATAGCAGCCAAGTCTACTGAAGCTTCTCTCATAGCAACCAGAGCTCCAGAGCCAACAGCAGCTGCTGTCACTGCCTTCAACGCTTACCCACAGGATCCAGAGCAAAGCAACACCCTCCTCCCTGCACCTCTAGAGCAAAAAAACCAGAAGGCTGGTGACAAGATGACTTCCTGGGTCAACCACAAGAAGAAGAAAAAAAAAAATCCTAGTATTTCCTATCCAAGTGAAAAGGGGAATCTCCTATTTCTACTGAAGAAATAGGAAATTCCTTTCCTGGGTTTAGGCTTTGCCTTACGGCAGTAACACCCAGTCAGGGGGGGGGGGGGAACCGTCTGAAATCCACGATGTACCAGCACACCATCGGACACCAACATCAAGTTCTTCGAGACCCAGCTGCATCCTTCACGCAAGGAGAGGCATTGGCCCCCTCGCCCCGGCCCGGCCGTACCCTCAACGCTCCCATTACATCATGGCCAGAGCCCGCAGCAGCCACCGCAGCCCTGCAGCACCCCGTGCCCTCCACAGACCCGCAGAAATCCCACACCACGCACACACACCCACCCCCCGCCAAAAGCCCACCCGGGGATCTGGGGGGCAGAGGAGCGCGGAGAGGCCACACGCCACCTCGCCTCCTTCCCTCCTCCCTCCCCCCCCTCCCCCGGGGGACGGCAGAACGCTCCCCGCCGCCGCCCGCCGC